>NW_023416335.1:191192638-191725934 GCF_014108235.1 Myotis myotis
TTTCTCATCTATCAATCTGTCTCCTTCATATTGCTTTTGCTTATAGAATTTATTTATATAATATACTTGAACAATCAGTTCTAGTTCTTCTCTTTACTATCAAGAAATTTGTGGTTGCCCTATCAATACAAGTGTCCTAAAAGTCAGTTCATTCTCTCTTTTAATTTTCCTTTCTTTCCACATAAAGCCTGAAGGAATAGAGAAAGAAGCAACATTCAACTCCCTGCTTTGCCCATCAGGTAAGAATCAGCCTTAATAATTAAAATAACATTAACTAAAGTTTGTATAACATTTGAAGCTCAAAGAATTTTATATATTACTTCTGCATGCACCCTAGTAGTTAAGTAAGACCCAAAGAGCCATTCAACCCATCTGACAAATGATAAATATGGTCTTGGAGAGGTCAAGTAATTTGATCAGGAGAATATCCATAGCTCATGAATTTTGAGTCTTTTTCTCTTACAGCAGCTTTGCAACCACTAAAATGTTTTTCTGACCAATGCGTGATGTAGCTATAGGTAGAACGTGGGTAGAATCAGAATATTGCCAAGGGTATATTTTCCTGAATATTTAGTAATACAATATATAAGTAGCTAAATTCAGGCCACCCAACAGCATTTGATAATGGGACATGCTATTTCCTGAAGAAGTTGTCATAGCCTGTACCATTACTGTTACGTCAGTATTTGTATGATGCCAATCCTGTACCTGAGGCGCTGGCAGTCATTTGGCAGGGACTGACAGTAAAAGACATAACTTTATCTTGGTGGAGAATTGTCTAGTCTAAACAAAAACATTTATATAATTTAGTACACTAGGAAATATATCAACACAATGTCTTCTTACCTCAAAGTGATGTCAAATCAACATCACATATATGTTCCTTGCCTTTCTCTGTCTTCCTACTAATTTCTGTCCATTATGATTTTTATATTGTCAAGACTTCAAATATATAAAATGTGTACTAAAAATATAATTGCTTGGCTGTTTAGCCTTATTTATACATTAAAATGAATTTAGTGTTATCACCAAATCCTTTTATCATGGCTTCTCCTCCAATTCTGAGTTCATCTTAATTTAACTCTTATACATCTATCTAGAGCTAATCATCAGTTAGTTTTATTATAACTAACTTTGATTACCTGTGTAATATAAAAATGAATTCTCCTTTAAAAAAAAACTTCATATTAAGGTTAATGTCACCCTTACAGCCTTTCTAATACTTCAATGATCATCCGTGTATGTTTAGAAATAATATGTGTACACGAATTTGTGTATTTATATGGCATAAGTTTCATTCTTTTGCTTGCTTACTTTTACTCAGTAATTTGTCTTCAAAATTTATCCATGTTAAATTATAAATCTAGGTAATTCCTTTAAGTTCCATTTAATTTAAGTTCCATATAATATATCACAGTTCTGCTTGGTTTTTATAGTCATTCACAAATCTTTTTTTCCAATTACTCATCAGAATAAAGAAATAAATAAATACATGCATGGATAAATAAATATATGCAAGTGTACATACAGGGTGGGGCAAAAGTACATTTACAGTTGTTCCTATGGAAAAGAATTCAATAGTTGATCAATAATAATACAGAATAAATTGTGTTCCACGTTTTCATAACTGTAGACTTACTTTTGCCCCATCTGTACATACATACACAAATGTAGACGCCCTGTGTACATACAAAGTAGATATCAAAATGTGAAATTCCTGATTAGAAGGCAGTAAGTATATTCTTAGTTTTAACAAAATAATTTTTTACTTAAATTCATGTTTATATTTTCACCAATTTACATTCCCCACAATGATCACCATCCTCTATTACCATAAAAGTTTTTCATTTTAACCAAAAATTTGGTTGTTTTAACTTATATTTCTCTAATCACAAGTGAGGATGAGCTTATTTGTACATGTTTACGAATTGCATTTATATCCTTGACTATTCTAAACTGATGGAGTAGTTTGTCCTTTTTCTGATTCAACTGTAGGACACTGACTCTTTATCTACTGAATAAGTTACAATTATTTTCCTTTTTTAAATAACTATGTTTGTTTGGTTTTTTTAAATATATTTCTTTATTGATGTCAGAGAGGAAGGGAGAGGGAGCGAGAGATAGAAACATCAATGATGAGAGAGAATCATTGATTGGCTGCCTCCTTCATGCCCCCTACTGGGAATGAGCCAGCAACCCGGGCATGTGCCCTTGACTGGAGTCAAACCTGGGACCCTTCAGTCCACAGACAGACGCTCTATTGACTGAGTCAAACTGCTAGGGTTTCAAATATTTTATTTTCTTTTGGTTGGTAGTTTGTCTTTTTAGTTTACTTATGTCTGTTTCCTTATAGAAGTTTTCTTTTTTTTTTTAAGTAATAGTTTTTTAACATACAAATAATGTATGCATAATTATTATAACTATATGTACTAAATACATAACAACATTATATACTTAACTACATGATTGAATTTAAATTTAATTATATAACTAATATAATTTAACAAACATAATGTAGACTTCTTGATGAGTTTGAACATATAACTATATACCACAACCTTTACCATAAACCTAACCATCATCTCAAAAAGTTTCCTCCCACTCTATTATTTTGCACTAGAGGCCCGGTGCATGGATTCATGCACTGGTGGGGGCGTGGCTTGTGGGGATCAGCCCGCTGAGGGAGCAGCCACTCATCCGGGTCAGACAAGTGGCTGTGGACCCGTCCTCTGAGCAGCTGCTGAATGAGTGAATGAGGAAATTAGTCTGAGCTGATATTTCAGAGTAATATCTTGGGTAAAGGCATGTTCTGTGTCCTTGGGGAACCTGGTGGAGAGCTTTGCACCCCAAAGCCACTCAGTAATGTCCTTGATGTGTGATGCCAGGTCGTTGACACCATGGGGGATGTTCAGGGCAGCCATGCTCCAGGATCTTCAGCCATCAGGACAGCCTCCCCAGGGGATCCACAGTCATGTCCTTTATTGCCAACCACCTATGCCAGCTCCTCACACTCTTTCCAGAACACACCTTAGAGGGCCTGCATCAGCTGGGGTCAGGCCAAAGTCTGGATTGTCTCAAGTATTCGATAGGTGCAAAGACTCAGCCTCACCCTGGACCTGTTAGTGGCAGCTCCCACTGCAGGAGCAGCTGCTCATTCCAGTCAGGCGAGCGGCACTTCCACTGTGGGAGCACACTGACCAACAGGGGACAGTTCCTGCATTGAGCATCTGCCCCCTAGAGATCAGTGCACATCATGGCAACTGGTCGACTGGTTATTCTGGTCATTCTGCCGTTTGGTCACTGGGCTTTTATAAATATAGACTAGAGGCCCAGTGCATGAATTCATGCAAGGGTGGGGTCCCTCGGACTGGCCGGCCATTGGATGGAGGGACCATGGGAGGTTGGCTGACCACGGGAGGTAGGCTATGGGAGCACACTGACCATGAGAGGGCAGCTCCTGCATTGAGTATCTGCCTCCTGGTGGTCAGTGCGTGTCATAGCGACAGATCAAGTGACCAGTCACTTAGGCTTTTATATATATAGATGATAAGAACATTTAATATAAAATCTATCCTATTAGCAAATGTTTATGTATACAATACAATATTGTTAACTACAGGCACTATGCTAAATGGTAGACCTCTAGAACTTATGCATCTTGAATAACTAAAACCTTGTACCTTTGACAAAAGTTTTTATTAATTTTACAAAGAAGAAATGTAGCACTAAGATAAATACACTTCACTTTTTTTCATCTTCATGTAATTCACCAACATTAGAATGGCAGCAAATCTATGCTTATCAGCAACAATCGTCTTATTTATTTTCAATGAGTCAAATTTTGTTCATCTTTGCCCCACCCCTATGTCCAGTACTTCCATAAAAATACTATTTTCATATTTGGTGAAAGTTAAGACAGAGCATTATTATAGAATTTAGGAAATTTTTGATATTTTTATTTTGTTTATGTATACATCAGGGGGTTTTGTGTGTTTTTTCTGTCATAACTGTTGAGTAAGGAGGTTGGGGACAGACATTAAATATATTATTTTGTGATAACCATCTTGTATCAGCCATAGGATGATATCAGGGGCACTAGTAAATGTGTACGCTTCTTTTAGAATGCAACTCTATACATAAATAGAAAAAGTGGTTGGGGGAGGGCCACTTATAAAAAACTGGAATATTCAAAGAGAGACAGCTTTTCAGAAGTTTAGGTAAAGCATGGTTCTGACTTCTTGGTCTTAGAGCTCTTCAGGAGGATATATAGCAGAAACAGTTTTCATTATGGCTGACTTGTTTTTTCTCTAGGTGCTGAGGTGCCTGATCAAGTATCTCTGAAGCTGCCACCAAATGTGGTAGAAGACTCTGCCCGAGCCTCCTTCTCAGTTTTGGGTAAGTCCTCAGCCCAAGTAGATTAATCTAGTACTAGAGGCCTGATGCACAAAATTCGTGCAAGATTAGACCTTCCTTCCCCCAGCTGCTGGCAGGGGCTTCTGCCACCCAGGACCCAGGCTTCCCTCACAGCCCCAGCTTCATCTGGAAGGTAGTCAGGAACGATATCTTGTCTAAATAGCATATTAAACTTTTATTATTATAGATATTGACAGTTTCTACTACATTTTTTTCCATAAATACTTTCCCAAAATAACAATTGTAATTTAAACTTCTTCCTTCTTTCCTTTTTCAGGCTTGTTTATTGATTCCAATCATACTTCTATCCCTGGAAAATTTACCTTTCCTAAAAATCTTCATTTCTTTACCCCAGCTAACAATTTATTTATTTATGATTCTGATAAGTTATAATTGATAAGCTTTATGACTTCCCATCTCTCCCATTCCTTAGGAGACATATTAGCCTCTGCCATGAGAAACACACAAAATCTCCTAAAAATGCCCTATGGCTGTGGAGAACAGAATATGGTCCTCTTCACTCCTAATATCTATGTTCTGAATTATCTAAATGAAACACAGCAACTGACTCCAGAGGTCAAGTCCAAGGCCATTGGCTTCCTCAATACTGGTGAGTGACTGAATGAATGAGTGAAAACTTCACAGTATTACTTCAACAATAGATTGGGTTTCCCAATAGGCTTGAGTTACTTATCAATACTATGATACATTCGCTTATCATACTATGATAGTTGTTATGATAAGAATACTATGAAAAAAAAAAAAGAATACTATGAAAGTTAATTTCATGGTAACTATCCATGGTCCAAACTCCAATAAAATGTTTTGGACTGAGAACCTTCTAACATATGACAGAAAATTTTTAAAAATATCACAAGGCCAAAGCATTTTGATAATTCTCTGGCTACAGCATGTACAATCTTTCATACTGTTTCATAAACCTTCCACTCCAGGTTACCAGAGACAGCTGAACTACAAGCACTCTGATGGCTCCTATAGTACGTTTGGGGAGACATATGGCAGGAGCACAGGCAATACCTGGTAAGAAAAAGAGTTTTTTGAGCTATTTTTGTGCCAGCTCATTTACATATATTATCATGATTATATTCACAGTAACCTTATCAAATATATATTATTAAGCTTATACTTGATTCTATTAGATAAATACACCAATATTAGCAAGGTAACAAACAGAAAAGCTGAGATTCAAATACATGTATGCTACACTTGACACCCAAATTCATCCTGTTAATAATACATCAAGGTCTTCTTTCTAAAATAATTTTTTTTCTAAAAACTATTCCCATAACCAAGAGCATTTTTATGATATGGCCAATGAACATATCATATAATTTCACGTTCACTTCAGATTATATTATGTTTCTTTAGATCATACTCAAATTGACTGAGAATAAATTCACCAATAGAAGGAAAGAAATGAAAAGGACCTATGATATGAAACACTTTTTCAATCTCTACGCAAAGCATTCTTAGAGGTTTTTATTGCATGTAAGAGTTGTATATGAGAAGATTCTGCCATCTACCAAAGGAAATCTCTAAAGAAAAGAAAGATTTAAAGCCTTACTCAAATATGTTCTTTTAAAGTAACATTAGAAGTACTTAGACTCTCTGTAGCAAAGAGGATGTGGGTCAGCAAGGAAATACACGGCCTAGCAAATTCATTAGAGCTAGCAGTTCAAAGGAGATGGGAGCTCTACAAACACAAGAATTCCTGTTAGATGACTAATATCTATGGGGCACGGCTACAGTGCTTTGGCCAAGTTCAAGTCTCGGACTAATGAAAGGACAGGGTCCTCTCATTGCCACATGCAAGTCCCAGCTGGAGGGCAGGGCCCTCCCAGAACAATTATAGCCAACAGCTATGGTTGTAAGCTTGAACCTATGGTCCAAACACGTAGCCCCACGTCCTTGTGATAGATTTCGGGTGCAAGTAGTTAAGTGAGGTTGAAACTCTCGAGAATGCTGAAAACAACTTGGTCACACCCCTACTTTGCCTCGTGGCATCTGCTATAAAATAAAGACACGGCTTGTGGGCGCTGATGCTGTCTCCTCATCAGGGAGCAGCGTCCCATCGAGACCCAGCTTTCATTCTCTTGTCTGTCTCTTCTCAATCCTTTCACCCCCACTCCCCCAACTCAGGATCACCTTTGGCCGTAACAAGTGGTGCCTGAACAGGGACTGAGTTCTAGGAAAAGGGCCTGAGCTCGGACTCCTCACAAATATCAATGTAAAAAGTGTCCTATGAAGCCTACTGCTGCAAAGTGGTTGTAAAACCATTTATGTAACATAAATATCATCATCCCTTCCTCCCCCCTCAGGCTCACCGCCTTTGTACTGAAGACTTTTGCTCAGGCTCGACGGTACATCTTCATCGATGAAGCACACATTAATCAAGCCCTCACCTGGCTCTCCCAAAAACAGAAGGACAATGGCTGTTTCAGAAGTTCTGGATCACTGCTCAACAATGCCATTAAGGTGAAGTGTCCTCACACCTTTGACTTGCCCATGATGAGGCAAATCAAGGATGAGAAGAGTGGGTAGTAACCTAGGGATTCCTTAGGGAAGGCATCAGAAGAACATAAAACCTGGATAGTAGCAAGAAAGAGGGGATAGCATTTAGGTTATGACATGTTGCCCCATTGGGATGAATATGGGAAAGGATAAATTCCATGAGAGTAAAAAACAGAGAGCTGACTAAGAGTCTTGTCAGAAGTTAAATTACTCAGATCTCTCTTGTGCATATTTACAGGGTGGAGTAGAAGATGAAGAGACCCTCTCTGCGTATATCACCATTGCCCTTCTGGAGATTCCTCTTCCCATCACTGTAGGTACCACCTCCTTCCCCTGCTGAAGCTTGAGTCTGGATGCCATGAAACTACTAACTTGCTGTGTGAACTATTACCCTACTAAAAGCCAAGTGTCAGCTTTCCTTCTATGCAATTCAATGCTTCCCAGCTCAATAGAGAAGTAGGTCACTCCATTAAAAAGATTTACACTTTCCCAGTGATGCTCCTGGGCTCTTTATTCCCTAACCATCCCCCTCCCCAACACACACACACACACACACACACACACACACACACACACACAATGAATTCGAAAGAAAAAAGATATGGCCTATGTTTCTGCCTTATAAATGTGAGAATAACAGATAAAAAATACTGTTCTCGGAGAAACTAAGATGGCGGCATAGGGAACCACCGAAATTGCCGCCTCCTACAACAACTTCAAAACACAATAAAAAGACAAAACGGACATCATCCAGAACTTACAGGAAGGCTGGTGGAGTGGAAATTCTAAAACTAGAAGGAAAGAGAAAAGCACATTGAGGGCCAGGAGCTGCGGCAGTAAAGTGCAAAGGTACGGAGGCTCGAGAGTGCGCGGAAAGGGGCTGGTACCTGAGGACGCGGCTGTCTTTTTGATTCGGGAGGGAGTCACAAGCTCCCGACTGCTCTGAACTCCAGTTCCGGGAAGTCTCTGGGGACCCAGGACTCATACGGGGAGAAACTGGACTGTCTGGCAGCGGGCAGAACTCGGAACTCCAGGGCGGCTTTCCCTCAGAGGTGCTTGCAGCAATTAAATTATCAGGACACTGAGACGCGCGCGGCCTCTTAGGGCAGGGCTGAGAATCCGCCATAGTTCCTTGCTCCGCCCTTTGATTCCCTGAGACCCCGCCCCACCCAGGCTGCGGCAGAGGCTTTTGCATATGAATGCCCTGGCCCTTTGCAACCTGAAAATTACCTAACAAACTGCAGCTGGGCCATAGACCCAGAACTTCCAAGAGAAGGCCCAAGACCCCACAGCAGCTTGCATTGCTTCACAGCTGGGCCTCATCAGGGCACCTCCAAACTCCAAAAAAGGAAGGGGAATCTGCAGTTCTCTTCATAGCTCCTGCTGGGTAACCTCCAAGAGCCAGTGTACCCAGTGGTCAGAGGGGGACCATCCGGATTACAACTCCTCAGATCCATAAGGGACACACCCAAGGGGCAGACTCAGTGAGAACCAAAGCCCCACTGAAGCAAATCTTGCCCCAGAAGGGTGTCTTCAGCACAGAAGTTCTCCCACTGCAGACACAGCCGATTCTCACTGCCAATTGGCCTGGAGGTCAATTCCTCCCAGTGATCCTACAACAATCAAGGCATAACTACAACAAGACTGTGCACAAAGCCCACAAGGGGGTGCACCAAGAGTGTCCACCTCAGGTAACGGGGGAGGCTGAGCCATTGGGCCCTACAGGACACCTAGCACACAAAACCACTCTACCAACACAGGGAAGCATAAAAAATGCAGAGACAAAGAAACAGGTCACAAATGACAGAAATGGAGGAAAGCAAATGACTGGATATAGAGTTCAAAACCACGTTTATAAGGTTTTTCAAGAATTTTATGGAAACCGCCAATAAATTTAGTGAGACCCTCAAGAAATCTAGTGAGACCCTCGAGGATATGAAAAAGGACCAACTAGAAATTAAGCATGCACTGACTGAAATGAAGAATAATATACAGAGATCCAACAGCAGACAAGAGGATCCCAAGAATCAAGTCAAAGATTTGAAATACAAGGAAACAAAAAATACCCAACCGAAAAAGAAAAAAGAAAAAAGATTCCAAAAATATTAAGATAGTGTAAGGAGCCTCTGGGACAACTTCAAGCGTACCAACATCAGAATTATAGGGATACCAGAAGAAGAGAGAGGGCAAGATACTGAAAGCCTATTTGAAGAAATAATGACAGAAAACTTCCCCTACCTGGTGAAAGAAATAGACTTACAAGTCCAGGAAGCGCAGAGAACCCCAAACAAAAGGAACCCAAAGAGGACCACACCAAGACACATCATAATTAAAATGCCAAGAGCAAAAGACAAAGAGAGAATCTTAAAAGTAGCAAGAGAAAGAAAGTTACCTACAAGGGAGTACCCATACGACTGTCAGCTGATTTCTCAACAGAAACCATGCAGGCCAGAAGAGAGTGGCAAGAAATATTCAAAGTGATGAATAGCAAGAACCTACAACCAAGATTACTTTATCCAGCAAAGCTATCATTCAGAATAGAAGGTCAGATAAAGAGCTTCACAGATAAGAAAAAGCTAAAGGAGTTCATTACCACCAAACCAGCATTATATGAAATGCTGAAAGGTATTCTTTAAGAAGAGGAAGAAGAAAAAGGAACTCTTACCATTTGTCACAGCATGGATGGAACTGGAGAGCGGATAAATACCACATGATCTCACTCATTTGTGGAATATAATGAACAACATAAACTGATGAACAAGGACTGATCCAGAGATGGAGAGGCATTGATTAGACTGTCGGGCCTTGGAGGAAAGGTAGGGGAGGGTGGGGGTACGGGGGAAAGATCAACCAAAGGACTTATATGCAAGCATATAGGCCTAACCAATGGACACGGACAACGGCGGGGGGGGGGGGGGGGCGGTGAGGGCATGAGCGGGGGGGGGGGGGGTAGGGGGTAACGTGGGGATAAGGACACATATGTAATATCTTAATCAATAAAAAATATATTTTAAAAAGACTATAATTCTCTCTATCCATAAGAATGAGGATAGAAGGCGTTGGTGGTATAGTGGTGAGCATAGCTGCCTTTCATAAGAATGAGGATAGATAGACAAATGCATCTGAAATTGTTTTTCACTTCTGTTCTACAGTCTGCATTTACCTGGGAACGCTAGCCTCCCTGTTCACACAGCTCAGTTCCCTTCTTGTCGCCCCTTCACAGCACCCTGTTGTCCGTAATGCCATGTTCTGCCTGGAGTCAGCCTGGAAGTCAGCAAAGGAAGGACGCCATGGAAGCCATGTCTACACCAAGGCACTGTTGGCCTATGCTTTTGCTCTGGCAGGTAACCAGGAAAAGAAGAATGAAGTACTCACGTCACTTAATGAGGAAGCAGTGAAGGAAGGTGAGTGCGTACCTGAAATCTTTCTCCCATCCCACATTCTCTGTATCAAATACTACTAAATTGCAAAAATCCCCTCCACCTACCTCCTGTGACCCCTTTCTTCCTTCTTTTTTAATCTATATTATTATAAAATCTAGGATTTCTTAATCAAATCACACATCAAAAAAGAGGCAGTATACTGTAATAGTGAGAAGCTTGGCCCCTGGAAACCACTCCAAAATGTATTACTTATGTAACCTGGAGAGAGTCACTTAACTTGTCTGTATTTCAGTTCCCTCATCAGTAAAATGGTGATAACAATAGTATTTACCTCATAGGGTGGTTTGTCAGAGTTAAATGATTTAATCCATGTAAAGCACTTGGTAGAGTATATGACACATAGTAAGTGCTATAAAAGTATGAGCTACTATGATTAAGATAACACTTATTAATATATATATCCAACCTTTACCTGGTGCATCATATCATCTCAAATATAAGAAAGGACTGAAGGAAGTAGCAACGTGAACAACTTCTGGTATTCTATGCTCATTTTACAAGACTGATAATGTTGACAAATCTTTTTATGCTCACATAATACTTCTTTGTAAACAATGGTCTATATGGGGGAGGTCAAAGAAATAGAAAATAAAATGCAAATGATAATAAGATATTCAAGAAAACATATTCTAACTTTCCCCCTGGACAGTGCCATTAATTGTTAATTCTTAAAATTCTATTGGGAAATATTTCAGACATACAAGAAGTCATAGAGAATAATTAGCAAAAACCTTTATACTTCCTTTCAAGATTAAGAAATAAAATATTACCATTGTAGGAAAAATTCCCTGTATACCATTCCCACTCCAAAGGGCATCATTATCCTGAACTTCTCATTACAATTTCTGTGGATTTTTTAATATTTTTATTGCAAATGTATCCCTAAATAATATTCAAAATTTTTACATTTTTCATCTTTAGATAAGCAGTATCATACTTTTGATTATTTCTGCATCTTATTTTCTTAGCTGTTTATTTGTTTACCTTTTGTTTTTCTTAAGTTCAACATTATGTTAGTAGAAGTCCTCTATATGGGTGCCTGTAATCCTAGTTCATTAATTTTATTTTTTTATTGATTTCAGAGAGAAAGGGAGAGGGAGAGAGATATAGAAACATCAATGATGAGAGACAATCATTGATCGGCTGCCTCCTGGTAGAGTATATGACACATAGTACTGGGGATCGAGCCCGCAGCCTGGGCATATAACCTGACCGAGAATCAAACCGTGACCTCCTGGTTCATAGGCCAAAGCTCAACCACTGAGCCACGCCAGCTGGGCTCTAGCTCATTAATATTCACTGCTGAACAATATATTACAATACATAAAAGGTCATGGTCTATATGGAGTGCCTATCCTCATGGATCTTTTCTTCTTTCTTACTTGTTGCTATAACGAGCCACACTGCAATGAATATATACATGTCTCCTTGTTCATGTGTGTGAATTTCTCTAAGTTATTCTTTGAGAAGTGTAATTGCTGAATAGTAGGCTAAGCACATCTTTCTCTTTGCTGGATATTGCCATATTGCTCTCCAAAGAGCAGTTCACTTCCCACAGCAGTGCAAATCAGTTCCCATTATTTCACATCCTTGTCTATCTTTGGTATTTTAAGGATTACTGTATTTTTTTCCGATAGAATGAGTATGAATTCTATTATCTCAAGTGATTCATGATCCTCACAAGAAACCTCTAAGGGCAGGCTTGATAGAAAATCTAACAAACCCCAGATAAGGTCTGCAAAATATCAGAAATAAAAAAATATGATCACCAGTGAGAGAACATGCTCTGCAATTTTGCTCTCCCACCAACCCAACTATAGCAACCTTTTGAAAACTTAGATGAATGTGGGCTTCTCATTCCAGCAACATTTTCCTCCTTAAACCCAGCTAACACAAACCATGTTCAGATTTACATAGAAGGAAAATCAACCAGATAAAGGTCAAGAGATTATTATAGGAATGCAATCCTCATTTCAGCTCTGGCTTAGGTACTTTAACCTTAAATTAAATGTGGATATATAGTCACTCATACATTGATTTTTCTCATCCCCAGATAATTCTGTTCACTGGACACGACCTCAGAAACCCAAGGCACCACTGGAACATTTTTACCAACCCCAGGCTCCCTCTGCTGAGGTGGAGATGACATCCTATGTGCTCCTGGCTCACCTCATGGCCCAGCCTGCCCCAACCTCAGAGGAGCTGACTTCCGCATCACACATTGTGAAGTGGATCACAAAGCAACAGAATTCTCAAGGGGGCTTCTCTTCCACCCAGGTTTGTAGTTTCCCAAAACCTTTTACTTCACCTTCAGGTACAAAAAGTTTTGAACAAGATATAAACATATCCAAGAATACAACATAAAGATGAGACTTTGAAATGCGGAAAATATTATTAGAATTCTAAGAAATAAAGGGAAATGAAAGTCAAAGAGAGCTAAACAGAAAATGTATAGAATTCTGGCACCCATCCCTGTATTATTATCACAGTCTCTTTTTTCCAGTAACTACTCTACCTCCCCTAAGGCAATAATGGGACGCCACTGTCAATACCATAGCAGGATGAATTTAAAAATCTACCAACCTTTTGGAAGTTCTAAGAGTTCCTTTCAAAGTTCCCAGAAATACTACCCAAAACCCAATAATCTCTCCTTGAACAGCTCTTCGTTCTTAGGTCTCCTTTAACTGGTTTCTTTTATTTTTTCTTATTTTTTTAATTGTTTTATTGCTTAAAGTATTACAAAGAGTATTACATATGTCTCCTTTTCTTCCTGCCCTTAACAATCCCTTGGCCACCACTACCCCCAGTGTCTTATGTCCATTGGTTATACTTATATGCATGCATACAAGTCCTTCAGTTGATCTCTTACCACCCTCCCTCCTGCCCCCCAACCCTCCCCGGCCTTCCCGCTGCAGTTTGACAATCTGTTTGAGGCAGCTCTGCCTCTATAACTATTATTGTTCATAAGTTTATAATGGTCTCTATTATCCATGAATGAGTGAGATCATGTGGTGTTTTTCCTTCATTGACTGGCTTATTTCATTTAGCATAATGCTCTCCATTTCCATCCATGCTGTTGCAAATGGTAAGAGTTCCTTCTTTTTTACAGCAGCATACTATTCCATCGTGTAGATGTACCACAGTTTTCTAATCCATTCATCTACTAATGGGCACTTAGGCTGTTTCCAGATCTTAGCTATGGTGAATTGTGCTGCTATGAACATATGGGTGCATATATCCTTTCTATTCTTTTTTTTTTTATTGATTTTTTACAGAGAGGAAGGGAGAGAGATAGTTAGAAACATAGATGAGAGAGAAACATCGATCAGCTGCCTCCTGCACATCTACTAGGGATGCGCCCGCAACTCAGGTACATGCCCTTGACCGGAATCGAACCTGGGACCTTTCAGTCCGCAAGCCGATGCTCTATCCACTGAGCCACACCGGTTTTGGCGCATATATCCTTTCTGATTGGTGTTTCTGGTTTCTTGGGATATATTCCTAGAAGTGGGATCACAGGGTCAAATGGGAGTTCCATTTTTAGTTTTTTGAGGACACTCCATACTGTCTTACATAGTGGCTGCATCAGTCTGCATTTCCACCAGCAGTGCACAAGTGTTCCTTTTTCTCCACATCCTCTCCAGCACTTGTCCTTTGTTGATTTGTTGATGATAGCCAGTCTGACAGGTGTGAGATGGTACCTCATTGTTGTTTTGATTTGCATCTCTCGGATGATTAGTGACATTGAGCATGTTTTCATATGTCTCTTGGCTTTCTGAATTGTCCTCTTTTGAAAGGTGTCTATTTAGATACTTTGCCCATTTTTGATTGGATTATCTTCCTTTTGTTAAGTTGTATGAGTTCCCTATAAATTTTGGAGATTAGTCCCTTATCAGATATGACATTGGCAAATATGTTTTCCCACACAGTGGGCTTTCTTGTTGTTTTGTTGATGGTTTCTTTTGCTGTGCAGAAGCTTTTTATTTTGATGTAGTCCCATTTCTTCATTTTCTCTTTAGTTTCCAATGCCTTAGGAGCTGTATCGGTGAAGAAATTGCTTCGGCATATGTCTGAGATTTTGTTGCCTTTGTATTCTTCTAGTATTTTTATGGTTTCCCATCGTACATTTAAGTCCTTTATCCATTTTGAGTTTATTTTTGTGTATGGTGTAAGTTGGTGATCTAGTTTCATTTTCTTGCATGTATCCCTCCAATTTTCCCAAGACTATCTTGACTCCATTGTATGTACTTGCCTCCTTTGTCAAATATTAATTGAGCATATTGGTTTGGGCCAATTTCTGGGCTCTCTATTCTATTTCATTGATCTATATGTATGTTCTTGTGCCAGTACCAGGCAGTTTTGAGAACAGTGGCTTTGTAATACAGCTTGATATCTGGTATTGAGATCCCACCTACTTTGTTCTTTCTCAGGATTGCTGCAGCTATTCAGGGTCTTTTTTTATTCCAGATGAATTTTTGGAGAGTTCGTTCTAGGCCTGAGAAATATGCCGTTGATATTTTAATGGGATGTGCATTGAATTTATAGATTGCTTTGGGTAGTATGGACATTTTAATAATGTTGATTCTACCAATCCAAGAACATCGTATGTTCTTCCATCTGTTTATGTCTTCCTCTATCTCTTTTTTTAACGTCCAGAAGTTTTCTGAGTATAGGTCTTTTACCTCTTTAGTTAAGTTGATTCCTAGGGAGCTTAATTTTTTGGTGCAATGGTAAATGGGATTGTTTTAATCTCTCTTTCTGTAAGTTCACTATTGGTGTATAGAAATGCCATAGATTTCTTGGCGTTAATTTTGTATTCTGCTACATTGCCAAATTCATTTATTAAGTCTAATAGATTTTGATGGAGTCTTTAGGGTTTTTTAAGTACAATATCATGTCATCTGCAAATAAGGACAGTTTTACTTCTTCTTTTCCAATTTGGATGCCTTTTATTTCTTTTTCTTGTCTAACTGCAATGACTAATACTTCCAGTACAATATCGAACAGAAGTGGTGAGAGTGGGCATCCCTGTCTTGTTCCTGTTCTTAGGGAAAATGGTGTTACTTTTTGCCCATTGAGTATGATGTTGGCTGTGGGTTTGTCATATATGGCTTTCATTATGTTGAGGTATGATCCTTCTATTCCCACCTTGCTGAGAGTTTTTATCTAAAATGGGTTTTGGATTTTTTCAAATGCTTTTTCTGCATCAATTGATATGACTATGTGGTTTTTTTTCTCTCAATTTCTTTATGTGATGTATCACATTTATTGATTTTCGGATATTGTACCATCCTTGTATACTTGGGATAAATCCTACTTGGTCATGGTGTATGATCTTTCTGATGTACTGCTGGATCCGATTTGCCAAGATTTTGTTGAGGATTTTGGCATCTATGTTCATGAGGGATATTGGCCTGTAATTCTCTTTCATTGTGTTGTCTTTACCTGGTTTTGGTATTAGGGTGATGCTGGCTTCATAGAACGAACTGGGAAGTGTTCCTTCCTCTTGGATTTTTTGTAGTAGTCTGAGGAGGATAGGTTTTAGCTCTTCCTTGAATGTTTGGTAAAATTCCCCTGTGAAGCCATCTGGTCCTTGGCTTTTGTTTGCTGGAAGCTTTTTGATGACTGCTTCAATTTCTTCCATAGTTAGTGGCCTATTGAGATTTTTAGATTCTTCCTGATTGAGTTTTGTTATGTTGTATTTTTCTAGGAATATATCCATTTCCTCCAGGTTGTCTAGTTTGTTGGAGTAGAGTTGTCCATAGTATTTTTTAACAATCATTTGTATTTCTGTGGGGTCTGTTGTTATTTCGCCTCTGTCGTTTCTGATTTTGTTTATTTGGGTCCTCTCTCTTTGCTTCTTGGTGAGCCTGGCTAGAGGTTCATCAATCTTGTTTATCCTTTAAAAAAACCAGCTCTTGGTTTCATTGATTTTATGTATTGTTTTTTTGGTCTCTATGTCATTTATTTCTGCTCTAATCTTTATTATCTCCTTCCTTCTGCTCACTCTGGGCTTTTTTGGTTGCTCTCTTTCTAATTCTTTGAGTTGTAGAGTTAGATGATTTACTATCCTTTTTTCTTGTTTTTTGAGATAGGCCTGTAGAGCTATAAACTTCCCTCTCAGGATTGCTTTCATTGTGTCCCATAGGTTTTGGATTGTTGTGTTTTCATTGTCATTAGTTTCCAGGAGGTTTTTAATTTCTCTTTTGATCTCATTGGTAACCCAATCAATATTTAATAACATGCTATTCAGCTTCCAAGTGTTTGAGTATTTTGGGTTGTTTTTATTGTAGTTTATTTCTAATATTATACCATCGTGGTCTGAGAAGATGCTTGGTATGAATTCAATCTTCTTGAATTTGGGGAGACTTTGTTTGTGACCCAATATGTGGTCATATTTGAATATGTCCCATGAGCCCTTGAGAAGAATGTATATTCCGTGGCTTTGGGGTGAAGTGTTCTGAAGATGTCAATTAAGTCCATCTGATCTAGTGAGTCATTTAGGATTGCTGTTTCTTTGCTGATTGTTTGTCTAGAGGATTTATCCAGTGATGTCAGTGGTGTATTAAAGTCCCCTACTATGATTGTATTGTTGTCGATCTCTCCTTTGATATCTTCCAGGAGTATTTTTATGTATTTGGGTGCTCCTGCATTGGGTGCATATATGTTTACCAGGGTTATATCTTCTTGTTGTATTGATCCCTTTAGTATTTTGAAGTGGCCTTCCTTATCTCTTGTTATGGCGTTCACTTTGAGGTCTATTTTTTCCGATATAAGTATTGCTATCCCAGTTTGTTGTGTGTGTTTTTTAAATATATTTTATTGATTTTTTACAGAGAGGAAGGGAGAGGGACAGAGAGTCAGAAACATCGATGAGAGAGAAACATCGATCAGCTGCCTCCTGCACATCTCTTACTGGGGATGTGCCTGCAACCCAGGTACATGCCCTTAACCGGAATCGAACCTGGGACCCTTCAGTCCCTAGGCGGACGCTCTATCCACTGAGCCAAACCGGTTTCAGCGCTACCCAAGTTTTTTTTTTCATTTCCATTTGCCTGAAAGATATTTTTCCATCCCTTCACTTTCAGTCTGTGTGAGTCCCTTCTTCTGAGGTGGGTCTCCTGTAGACAGCAAGTGTATGGGTCATGTTTTTTATCCATTCAGCCACTCCATGTCTTTTGGTTGGAGAATTTAGTCCGTTTACATTTAAAGTTATTATTGAAAGGTACTTGTTTGTAGCCATTTCTTTTTTTGTGTGGCTGTTTTCATTCTGAGCTTTTTATTTCTTCTTTATACACCAGTCCCTTTAGCATTTCTTGTATTGCTGGCTTGGTGGTGATAAACTCCCTTAGCCTTTTTTTGTCTGTGAAGCTTCTTATTTTCCCTTCAATTTTGAATGATAGCCTTGCTGGATAGAGTATTCTTGGATTCAGTCCTTTGCTTTGCATCACTTTGTAAATTTCCGTCCATTCTTTTCTGGCCTGATATGTTTCTGTTGAGAAATCATTGGATAATCTAATGGGAGATCCCTTGAATGTAACTTTCCATCTCTCTCTTGCAGCCTTTAAGATTCTCTCTTTGTCCTGAACGTTTGCCATGGTAATTATGATGTGTCTTGGTGTGGGTCTTTTCGGATTCACCTTGTTTGGGACTCTCTGTGCTTGTGTGATTTTTTTCTTCCCCACCTCTGGGAAGTTTTCTGATATTATTTCTTCAAATAGGTTTTCTAATCCTTGTTCCTCTTTCTGTTATTCTGGCACCCCTATTATTCATATGTGGTTTTGTTTCATGTTGTCCCAAGCTCCCTTAGGCTCTCCTCCTGTCTTTTAATTTTTTTCTCCAATTGCTGTTCAGTTTGGGTGTGTTTTGTTTCCCTGTCTTCTAATTCGCTAATTCGGTCCTCCACTTCTCCTAGTCTACTGTTGAAACTTTCAATGGTGTTTTTTATTGCAGCTATATCACTCTTCATTTCTTCTTGGTTCTTACATAATTTTTTGATTTTTTTCATTTTTTCATCTCTATTTCTTGTTGGTTCTTTCATAATTTATTGATAATTTATTGTCTCTTCTTGCTTCTTGCATAAGTTGTTGATTTTTTCCTCCATCCAGTTTATGCACTCTAGGACCCTTAATCTGAATTCTTTTTCTGTCATGTTGCATGCCTCTGTATCACTTAGCTGCTTTTCTGGCAAGTCCTCCTTTTCTTTCCTTTGGGGATTTCTTTGTCTACCCATGTTTGATCGTATCTCCATATCTAGATGTTGAGTCGTTCAGTGGCTGCTCCTTGGGTGGCAGTGGCTCCTCGGGCTGCGGTTGCTGCTCAGGCAGTTGTGGTAGCAGCTGCTCCTCAGTTGATAGCAGCTCCTCTGGTCGTTGCTGTTCACAGTTGTGGTGGCTCCTCTGGCTGGTGGGGGGATGCCGGGAGCCGGTCCATCCTTGCTGTTTCAAAGGACCTGGCATATATGGCATACTGTTCTTAATATGTTTGCTCACCTTCTTGGCACTATGTGTTTTAACCAAGTTCTCCTCTCTGAGAAAGGTTGTTTCCCCAGGTAGGGATTTTCCCCTGAAGTTAGGGAGGGAATAAAACCCCTCAACTAAGTGCCAGGCGGGTAATTAATCACTTTAACTACAAACAATCATGCTTAAGCTACATAATCTTTACTCCCTGGAATGGAGATAAGAAACGCCCTAACCTTTATAATAGAGATTGATAGGATTGAATCAACTGGTATAAATACAGATGTAACGAGACAGCAAGAGACAGAACTTACAAGACAGAACCTACACAGCACCTAGAGACAGAAGAACTTCGCTGGAGAGAACATGGCAAAAGATCCTGGACTGAACATGACTACAGAAATTGGCAAGAGAACCTGACTAGAACCTGATGACTGAACCTGGCTGGAGAACCTGGACAGAACCTGGCTGGAGAACCTAGCGAGGGAACATGGCTACAGAACCTGGCTGGAGATCCTAACCAGAACTTCGCTGGAGATCCAGAGCAGAACTTCGCTGGAGATCCAGACCAGAACTTGGCTGGAGATCCTGGCTAGAGATCCTGGCTAGGCTGCTGATCACCTGAATGCTGTCTCCGTGTCCTTCCTTCTTTGCCGACTCCATCCACACCTTTGGGGACCCATGGACCTGCTGGGGTTGGACTCCGGCATCGGGAGGCTTCACACACAGCTTCTGTTCCTCAGACAGAGGGAGTGGTGATCAGGATGCTGCTGTTCCTTGGATGGGGGCAGGCTACACAAGCCTCTTTCTTTCTTTCTGTCTTAGCTATGTTCCTGTTGTTTGTCAGAGGCCAATTTCCCCATCCAAGTTCAGCTGTTGCACAACAAGGAGCCAGTGGGACACCATGGGCCCCTACTGGCATGGGTCTGTGTCCGCAAGGTGGTTCTGGTGGGCTTCTTTGTAATCCTGCTGCATTAAGCCATGTAAATGTCAACATAAGGAACGTCCAAACCTGTAAGAACTTTTTATGAATTTACTTGAGCCAAACTGATGACAATTGCCGAGAAGCAAAATCTCAAGGGATTGAGAGAATGCTCCCTAACTGGTTTCTTTTAAAGCTGACACATTTTATGCTTCCTCTACCCATTTATTCATCAGAAGCATAAAGAACTATCTTTATTCATCCAACCTCCTGATCCTAACAATATAACTTTATATCTAAAAAATTTATCAATAATTACACAGCAAAAAGTTTTATCTTCAGAGAATTTAGCTGTTAGCCTACACACCCATTACAAAATGCCATTCTATGCTTTCTTCATTATACTTAATGTTGTATTGTTTCATATGAATGGAAAAAAACTAAAAAATGTTGTTAGAATGGTCAGCATTTATTTCTTATAAATATACTAGAGACCCGATGCACGAATTTGTGCATGGCTGGGGTCCCTAGGCCTGGCCAGCAACTGGGGCTGCTCGGGACTGGCCAGCTGGTGGGAGTGACCGAGAGAGGTTGGCTGTAGGAGTACACTAACCAACAGGGGGGCAACTCCTGCATTAAGCATCTGCCCCCTGGTGGTCAGTGCATCGTCATATGACCGGTCATTCAGTCGACCAGTCATAATGGTAGCTTTGGCTTTTATATATATAATTTCAGGATGTCATCCAGGTTCAATGTTGATGAGAATTAAAAATATGAATATTAAAAGGAGAATTCAAACTTCCAGTAAAAAAAAAGAAAAGCCAAATAAAAATGCCAATAAATCAAGGGGATAATTATAATTATTTCCTTTGAAGAAACTGAAACATCACCTTGATCATGGTTACAAAGGACTCTTTCGAGAGCTCTTTGAGACACTGACCTCAGCAGCAGAGAATTTAATTTGGGGGCTACAGCACAGCTGAACTTTGGTATAACCACAGTTGTTAAGTTTTCAAATGCTTCAAGAGTGTTAACTCAACTTATTTTTACTGTTTTTCTCAATATGTCATTAAAAGTGAAAAAAGTATATTACATATTATATATATACTTTACATATATATATATATATATATATATATATATATATATATATATATATATATATAAAATAAAAGCCTAAGCGACCTTTACAGAGGAATGACCAGAAGGACCGGTCGCTATGATGTGCACTGACCATCAGGGGGCAGACGCTCAATGCAGGAGCTGCCCCCTGGTGGTCAGTGCAATCCAACAGGGGAAGCGCCGCTCAGTCAGGGGCTGGGCTCATGGTTGGTGAGCACAGCGGTGGTGGCAGGAGCCTCTCTCGCCTCCACAGCAGCACTAAGGAGGAGTGAGCTGAGAGGTAAGGAGCAGCAAGCAAGCAGGCAGTAAGGAGTGAGGGCTGCCAGACTACGAGAGGGATGTCCGCCTGCCGGCTTAGGTCCGATCCCCGCGGGGAGTGGACCTAAGCCAGCAGGCAGACATTCCCCAAGGGGTCTTGAACTGCGAGAGGGCGCAGGCCAGGCTGAGGGACCACCTCTGCCTCCAGTGCATGAATTTCGTGCAACGGGCCTCTTATATATATAATCTATACTTTTAATATGTACAGTAATTAATACTTAAGAATAATCCAATAACACATGATCTCGTGCATTTATGGAATATAGTGAACATGAACTGATGAACAAAAATAGATCCAGAGACAGAGAAGCATCGAACAGACAGTCAAACCTCAGAAGGATGGGGGGGAGGGTGTGGGGGTTGGGTAAGAGATGAACCAAAGGACTTGTATGCATGCATATAAGCATAACCAATGGACACAGATGCTAGGGGAGGATGCACTGGTGGGTGGGCGTGACCAGGGAGGGGGTCTATGGAGGAAAAAGGAAACATGTAATACTTTAAACAATAAAAAAAGAATACAAAAGAAAAATGCATAGTTATGACTAAGCTTTATAATATTTGACAAAAAAAAACTATTTGATGAATAAAAAATATTATTCACCAAAATAAAAAAAATTTAGGCAAATAGCTAATGCCAATAAATGATTCCAATTTATGTGTATATTTTCTACATTTTATATTCCACATATATTTATAGAAAGAAAAGGATCAATTTTATGAGAAATAAAATAAAATTTAGGGCATATAGTCCGTGGAAGCTATGTGAATATTATGGTGCTGTCATCTATTTAAGGATTCTAACAAGTAATGAAATTAGAACTCCAGTGTTTAAGTAGTGAGGGAAATAGGAAATCAAAGGCCCTTTTGTGGCAGTTAACTTGGGCCTCTGAGTCCTCAAAGGGTTATCATACCTAAGAGGTTCTCTCACTTGTCTCTCTCAGGACACAGTGGTGGCTCTCCATGCTTTGTCCAAATATGGAGCAGCTACTTTCACCAGGACTGGGAAGGCTGTACAGGTGACCATTCAATCTTCAGGGACATTTTCCACAAATTTCCAAGTGGACAACGACAACCGCTTGTTACTGCAGCAGATTTCATTGCCAAAGGTGCCTGGAGATTACAGCATGACAGCAACAGGAAAAGGGTGTGTCTACCTCCAGGTGAGACTCTTGGAGCAGATGAGAACAGAGGGTTCATAGTAACCATTCGCCCTGAAAAGTCCTAATTCAGGAAATGATGGAACAAATCAAAAAGTGTTAAGAAAGTTGGGAGAAATAATGGGGAAGGGGAAAACACAAATATTTGTCTTTGATGTTCCACAGACATCCTTGAAATATAATATTCTCCCCCAAAAAGAAGAGTTCCCATTTGCTTTGGGGGTACAGACTCTGCCCCAAACTTGTGAAGGACCCAAAGCCCACACCACCTTCCAAGTCTCACTGAATGTCAGGTAAGACTTTCTGACTGAATCACTTAATTCTGTGTATAACAACCAATCTTCTTACCGGAACTCCTCACTAAGCCGGGCACTGGGATGGTGAATGTTTGTATTACATTTACCAAAAAAGTAATATGTTCTTATGTTGATACAGAATTTCTCAGTGATGAGGTTTACATTGTCCTTCCTCTACTTTCAGAATCCATTATTGTCACACCTCATTATTTAAAGGTTATTAATTTCCCTCAATAATAAGTAAAGGTAGATCATTATCCCTTGCCCCTGACCTGGATTTCTCATTTCATTATAATGTAATGATTCATCCTAATTTTATTCTACAGTAGTGAAATCCTATATTATTCTTGCCTTATCCAGGAAAGAGATGAGGAATTATTTTTTTTATTTTTTAAGTTTTGAGTTTATTAATCCCTTCATTAAAATCTGCACAGTCACCACAAATAAAGTCAGTGAAGAATCTTTACTCCTTCTGCTGTCCCATCTCCAGTTCACTTTTGCCAGCACTCACATTGGCCTTTGCAGTCCCCCTGACTTTCTTTATTCTATTCTTGCATTCCTTTCCCTGTTTTTTTGTTTTTTGCTTTTTGTGGGGTTTTTTTGAGGTCTTTTTCTTCTCATACAGGCCATGTCTTACAAGTCTATATTTAGGTTCATTTTTCTTTGCGTAATCCAAGAAGCATACATCCTGCCAAAGCCAGTTGTCTTGCCACCACCAAAATGGATTCTGAATCCAAACACAAAGATGATGTGGTCTTATACAGTTTGGCTAGTTTTTCCCGAATTTCTGTCTGAGGTACTGCTGCCTTCACAGGGTAAAGGATGTCAATGACCATTTGTTTCCACAGTAGTCTGTTGGTCATGAACTTCCTGGTCTGGGTAGTTACTGTGTAGTTCATGATGGCAGCAATCTTCAAATAGCCAGGGAGAAAAAGTGAGATGAGGAATTCTTGAAAAGCATGAATAGAAGGAAATCATGCCTCTCTAGTTAAAATTTCTACTGGCAATAATTAAATCTCAGATTATATACCAAAAAATCAGTTTTGGGGAAAATACATACATGGAGATATATAGATATACGGATATATAGATATGTAGATCTAGAGGTACATACACACACAACAGTACTCAAAGAGCTACAGGGCTTATAAAAAATGTATCTGTCGCGCTTCCTGCCGTCCTTCTGTGCCATCATAAGGGTCACATGAATGTCCTGGCTGGTGCTCTCAGGAGTATCAGCAATGCTTAAAAGAGAGGCAAATGCTACATTCTTAGTAGGCCATGCTCCAAAGCCATGCTCCAGTTCCTAACTGTGATGATGCAACATGGTTTCATTGGCAAATTTAAAATTACTGATGACTACAGAGCTGGGAAAATTACTGTGAACCTCACAGGCAGGTTAAACAAGTGTGGAGTAATCGGCCCCAGATGTTATATGCAACTCAAAGATCTAGAAAAATGGCAGGAAAACCTGCTTCCATCCCATCAATTGGTTTTATTGTACTGACAACCCCAGCGGGCATCATGGACCATGAAGAAGCAAGATGAAAACACAAAGGAGGGAAAATCCTGGGAATATTTTTCTGAGAATATCATACATATGTGCAAATAAAATGCCTCAGTGGACAAAAAGAAAATGTGTCTGTACCCAAGAATATTCAAACCTGGTTAGAGATACTATTCAGGAAAAAAGTTAAGATAAAGTACATGTATCAAATAACTGACACAGGTTAGAGGTCTCAAGTCCAGCTATGCATCACTTGTAGAGCTTTCTGAAAACACACATCCTCAGAGTCCACACATGTGGAATTCTGACTCATCAGGTCTAGAAGTAGGCCTGATCTGTGGCTTTAACAGGCTCCCTAAAAATCTAATGCAGAGCCAGTTTTCTGAACCACTTGGGTAGGACACTTAGGAAGACTCCCATGAACCTTTTAGGGCTGTTGAGTGCTTACTGTGGAAATAAAAAAAAAGACTATTTAATAACAAAGAAAACCCCAATTCCTTCCTTCCCTGGTTCAGTTACACTGGGAACCGTCCTGCCTCCAACATGGCGATTGTTGATGTGAAGATGGTATCTGGCTTCATTCCCCTGAAACCAACTGTGAAAATGGTAGGAGTCTCTATTTTATTTATTGTTTTATATTTTTCTAGACTGAGACAATATATTGTAACCCTATTATATCAACCTCTATTAAAGACTGTTACTTTCTCCAAACTTAGAAATATAATGTAGCATGTTTGTATTGCTGCCCCCATGAGCATAACACACTGCTGGAAGCCACACCTACTAGAAAAATAATGTCAACAGGTTCCTACTTTCATGTAGCTCAGAATCTTGAAGGTAAAGTATCTACATATAAACCAGTGAAAAATATATGAAAATGACAGATTGACATAAACTATAACTATTACAGAAGGTCAGACAAAATGAGATTGCTATAATTTAGAGCAAGCAAAAGAAGTAACAAAAACAAAAATCACCTCCTGATTAAAAAATAGAATGTGAATTAAACCTTGAAATATATGCAATTCCCAAGTTTAGAATATTTAGTTCCTTTTCTTCAGATGAATCAACTTTACACATAGGCCATATTAAACCCTACATCCCAATTAACTTTTATTTTTAATTGTACAACATTATTGTCTTTACTTACAAAAAAATATTAGAAGAAATATTATCCTCATGCTTAATATAATTTGGTAATAAAAATTCTTCTTTTCTCTGGGTTTCCCAGGGGCTTTCTTCTGTTTATTAACATTTGCAATGTCTTCATGTTCTTCAGCTTGAAAGATCTGATGATGTGAGCCGAACAGAAGTCAGCAACAACCATGTTTTGATTTACCTAGATAAGGTGAGAGTCCTGCCACTCTAGTTGCAAAAAATCCTATATAATAAAAGCATAATATGCTAAGTGTCCGGTCGTCCAGTCTTCGGTTTAAACAATCAAAGCATAATATGCTGATATGCTAAGGCCACTCTACCACTCACTATGACATGCACTGACCACCAGGGGGCAGATGCTCCAACTGGTAGGTTAGCTTGCTGCTGGGTTCTGGCCTATTGGGACTGAGCAAGATGGGCCGGACACACCCTGGAGCTCTCCTGCAGTACCTCCCAGACTGGCCAACCTCCCGTGTCCCTCCCCAGCCCCGATTGTGCACTGGTGGGGTCCCTCAGCCTGGCCTGCACCCTCTCGCAATCCAGGACCCCTCGGGGGATGTTGGAGGGCCGGTTTCAGCCAATCCCACAGGCCAGGCCAAGGGACCCCACTGGTGCATGAATTCATGCACCAGGCCTCTAGTAAAGATAATCCTTCTAAGGGAGATATCTAGGAAATGAATGAAGACATTTTTGAGACATCACTTCTATGCTAAATATTTGAGAATTCTAACATTAATTGCAGTACATGTTCTCTTCTCCTTCTTTATTTATATTTCATCTGGGGCTACGGAAAGAAATGGCTTATTATAATATTGGGATAGTCATATTTCTAGGACTTTATAAGCAAGAAATTCTCTACCAAATATGCTTATTATATCCTCAAGTTATTCTGAGTAATGTAAGGAAGTACCATTGGGTTTGTCAATTATTATATCAATAATACATCAACAATATAAAAGGGGAAAATACTGTCAATCTCAGCAAGGACTTGGACCATAAAGTAAATAGATCAGCCCATCAATAAGCCACTCTAATTTTATATTTATATGTTGTACATAGTTTATTTATTTATAGACTGATGAATATTATAATTTACAAATTTATGAAACTTAAACAAGGTTACAATTATTGACCTTTTATATTCCTTTTTGAGTCAACACAAGTATTTCTGCAAGATAGAGAAATTAAATGGTGCCAAATTTCTGGATATTCAAAAATAAACAGAGCTATCCAATCAATAAAAATCATATATCATTCACCTCTATGAACAAAACGTTGATGGGGATATACGAATTGTTTTATTTGTTTAAGAACAATTGGGGAGCTTTCTGCACAATTTAAGAACCCTGTTAGTTGATTTTTTTTAATGGGGCTTTGCCCTAGCCAGTTTGGCTCAGTGAACAGAACATTGGCCTGTGGACTGAAGGATCCCAGGTTTGATTGTGGTCAAGGGAACGTACCTCAGTTGCAGGCTCGATGCCCGGCCCTGTTCACTGTGCATGATGGAGGCAACCAATCGATGTGTCTCTCTCACATAAATGTTTCTCTCTCTCTGTCTCTCCCCCTCCTTTCCAATCTCTCTAAAAATCAATGGGAAAATATGCTCGGGTGATGATTAAGCAGAAATAAAAATAATAACAATAATAATTTAAAAAGTTTTTTCCCCAAACAAATGAATATTTAAAGTCATTCACAGAAAAGAGAAGAAAGCTCATTTAATTCCCTTTTGCTTTCTAGGTGACAAATCAGAT
Organism: Myotis myotis; assembly: GCF_014108235.1. Classification (NCBI taxonomy): domain Eukaryota; kingdom Metazoa; phylum Chordata; class Mammalia; order Chiroptera; family Vespertilionidae; genus Myotis; species Myotis myotis. The sequence goes on from NW_023416335.1 coordinate 191,219,720, forward strand.
TCTGAGCTTGTCCTTCACTGTTCTCCAAGATATCCCAGTAAGAGATCTCAAACCAGCCATAGTGAAAGTCTACGATTACTATGAGACGGGTGAGTGTGAGCAATTTTTACATACAAATTAAATTCCTGATCACAGAAATTTAGATTTCAGAAACATGTAGGGGAAATTCATTACATTAATAGTTCTTAGCACTTCGTTTTGTCTTTATCAAATCTGATTCTCCTGTCTTTGCCTTCTATACATACACTAGAGGCCCGGTACACAAAAATTTGTGCACTCGGTGGGGTGAGGGGGGGTCCCTCAGCCCGGCCTGTGCCCTCTCGCAGTCTGGGACCCCTCAGGGGATGACCACCTGCTGGCTTAGGCCCACTCCCCGGGGGATTGGGACTAAGATGGCAATCAGACATCCCTCTGGCAGCCCAGCAGCCCTAGGGGGATGTCAACTTACCAGTGGGGAGCAGGCCTAAACTGCAGTCGGACATCCTTAGTGCTGCTGAGGAGGCAGGAGAGGCTCCCACCACCATCACTGTACTGGCAGCCATCAGTCTGGCTTGTGGTTGAGCAGAGCTCAGCCTGGCTTGTGGTTGAGCAGAGCTCCCACCTGTGAGAGTGCCCTGACCACCAGGGGCCAGCTCCTGCATTGAGTGTCTTCCCACTGGTGGTCAGTGTGTGTCATAGTGACCAGTCATTCCAAGTTGTTCTGCTGTTAGGGTCAATTTGCATATTACCCTTTTACTATATAGGATAGCAGCCTGGTGCATTGCCGGGAGCCGGTCCATCCTTGTTGTTTCAAAGGACCTGGCATATATGGCATACTGTTCTTAATATGTTTGCTCACCTTCTTGGCACTATGTGTTTTAACCAAGGTCTCCTCTCTGAGAAAGGTTGTTTCCCCAGGTAGGGATTTTCCCCTGAAGTTAGGGAGGGAATAAAACCTCTTAACTAAGTGCCAGGCGGGTAATTAATCACTTTAACTACGAACAATCGTGCTTAAGCTACATAATCTTTACTCCCTGGAATGAAGATAAGAAACGCCCTAACCTTTGTAATAGAGATTGATAGGATTGAATCAACTGGTATAAATACAGATGTAATAAGACAGCAAGACACAGAACTTAGAATACGGAACCAGAAGAAGACAGAACCAGGAGGCACAGAACTTACACAGAACGTTCTCTAGAGACAGAAGAACTTCGCTGGAGAGAACATGGCAAAAGATCCTGGACTGAACCTGACTACAGAAATTGGCAAGAGAACCTGACTAGAACCTGGAGAACCTAGCAAGAGAACATGGACACAGAACCTGGCTGGAGATCCTAACCAGAACTTCGCTGGAGATCCAGACCAGAACTTGGCTGGAGATCCTGGCTGGAGATCCTGGCTAGGCTGCTGATCAACTGAACACTGTCTCCATGTCCTTCCTTCTTCGCCAACTCCGTCCACACCTTTGGGGACCCCTGGACCAGCTGGGGTTGGACCCCAGCAGTGCATGGGTGGGGGCCGGCTGGTTTGCCTTGAAGGGTGTCCCGGATCAGGCTGGGGGTCCCCACTGGGGTGCCTGACCAGCCTGGATGAGGGGATGAGGGCCGTTTTCAGGCTGGCGGGTGACTGAAGCTCCCAACCTCTCCTTTTTTCTTTTTATTATTCTTGGATTTATTTACCTTCTATGGCTGTCACTGGAGCCTAGAGCCGGCTTTAGCTCTGAGGCTCAGCTCCAGCTCTGAGACCTCGGCTGCTGATAGCAGGTATCTGGGTTTGTTTGGGTTCTAGAATTGAAACTCTGTTGCAACTCCAGCTCTGACGGCTGAAAGCAGGTTTCTGGAGCTTGTTTAGTTTCTATAATTGCAACATTGTTTCTTAGAGTACAAGCTGAGAGGCCGGCAGTGGCAGGCGGGGAACGCTGGCTTCCTCCTTCACTGGAGCAAGCAAGCCTCCTGTTCACTTCAGCTGCCTGGCTGCGGCCGCATCTTGGTTGGCAGTTAATTTGCATAACTCGCAGATTAGCCAATGGGAAGGTTAGGGAAGTTACGGTTAATTACCATGTTTCTCTATTATTAGATAGGATTATAGAAACTGCCTATAATGTAAAGATAGCAATTAATACGAAATATCTGTAAGAAATTTAGTTCCCTTTTCTTCAGTTAAATCAACTGTACAACAATATTTGATTTAAATAAGTTCAACATTGAACTGTCCTTCAGGAGTACAGAGTAAAGGAAATATAATGTACTGTATTTGAAAAGTTAACAATATAAGGCAGCCAGCAATGCATCAAATGAATGCTGCTGATGTTTCTGACAAAATACAATTTTTCCCATAATATTATTTCACTAACCTATATCCCATAAATGTTTGCTATCTCTCACTTCACCTAATGATTTTGTTTTTATGCAGATGAGTTTGCAATTGCTGAGTACAGTGCTCCTTGCAGCAAAGGTAAGTAATTCACACTCCTTCCAAATGCAGTCAGAACCCCTTTGTTTTGTTCCTCAAATCTCCTCCATAAAATATTGGCTCAACATTCTTCATAGACATCATATTGCTCATGGTGTAACTTATTATAGAAAATTGCATTTATTTGGAGAGAACACTGCTGGTTAAACCTCAGATAGTTCAGAGGATTGCTGATTTGATCATTATAAGTAATGGATCTTGTTGCCCACTATACTAATTGGTTTCCTTAGACACTATACTACCCAGATCTAAGAAAAGGAATCTTCATTGATCAGAAAATCCAAGTTTATCTTAATTTTTTATTCTTTCCACTATCACACACAGATCAGGGAAATGAGTGAAGACTACGTCAATGAAAATGGCTTTGCTGGAGTTCCTGTTCCACAAAGTCGGGTCTCCATGGAAGAAAATAGTTTTTGTAACTCTGAAGCTTAATGAATACACCTTTTTTTCTAGTCAATCTTTATCATGGTATCTGTAGTCATTCCATAAACATTTATTACATTTCCATATAAAATAAAATTCATGAAATAAAAATTTATAGCAATCAAGGGCTGAGCGACTTCAGAAAATGAAGAATGTTACAGTGTTGTTCTTAGAGTAGGCTTAGTGTTGTACAGAGTAGGCTTCCTGTAGGTGTTGCAGGGAAAAGAAGAAAATATTAAAATATGTACTAAAATAGTGTAAAATGTGTTTGGTCATGGGAATACCCTTCAAAAAGTCAAAGAGTGGGAGAAACCAAGATGGCGGCATAGGTAAACACCGGAGTTTGCTGCCTCGAACAACCACTTCAAAAATACATCTAAAAGACGGAACGGACATCATCCAGAACCACAGGAAGGCTGACTGAGTATAAATTCTACAACTAGAAGGAAAGAGAAAAGCATACCGAGACTCAGAGGAGGCGCAGTGCAGAAGTAAAATATTAAGGTACAGAGGCCCACACGGAGCGGGCTGGCGGCTGAGGGTGCGGTTGTCGTTTTCAATCGGGAGGGAGTCTCAGGCTCTGAGCTCCAGTTCCTGGCGAGTCTCTGGGGACCCAGACTCATGTGGGAGAAGCAGGACTGTCTGGCATCGGTTGGAACTCGAGGGCAGCTTTCTCTCGGAGGGGCTTGCAGCAATTGCCGAGACACTAAGAAGCGGAGCCTCTGAGAGCAGCCATAAATGCTAGCCCCGCTCTGTTGATCCCGTGGGACCCGTCCCGCCCAAGCCCTGCAGGGAGGCTTTTACTGGATAGCCTAAGGCAGAGACTAGATTAGCACCTCCCCAGAGATCCAGGAGCCAGTGTACCCAGAGGTCAGAGTGGGACCATCCAGTTTGCAGCTCAGTGGAACCATAAAGGACACACTCAGGGGGCAGACAGAGTGAGCACCAAAGCCCCATTGAAGCAAGTCTTGCCCCGGAGGGGTGTCTCCAGCACAGAAGTTCTCCCACTGCAGACACAGCTGATTCTCACAGCCAATTGGCCTGGAGGTCAATTCCTCCCAGTGATACCTACAACAATCAAGGCTTAACTACAACAAGACTATGCACAAAGACCACAAGGGGGTGCACCAAGAGTGTCCTCAGGTAATTGGGGAGGCTGAACCACTGGGCCCTAGTGGACACTCAGCACAGAAAACCACTTTATCAACACAGGGAAGCATAAAAAATGCGGAGACAAAGAAAAAGGACACAAATGACAGAAATGGAGGAAAGCAAACTACTGGATATAGAGTTCAAAACCACACTTTTAAGGTTTTTCAAGAATTTTCTAGAAACCACTGATAAACTTAATGAGACCCTCAAGAAATCTAATGAGACCCTCGAGGTTGTGATAAAGGACCAACTAGAAATTAAGCATACACTGACTGAAATAAAGAATATTATACAGAATCCCAACAGCAGACTAGAGGATCGCAAGAATCAAGTCAACGATTTGAAATACGAAGAAGCAAAAAACACCCAACCGGACAAGCAAAATGAAAAATGAATCCAAAAATACGAAGATAGTGTAAGGAGCCTCTGGGACAGCTTCAAGCGTACAAACATCAGAATTATAGGGGTGCCAGAAGAAGAGAGAGAGCAAGATATTGAAAACCTATTTGAAGAAATAATGACAGAAAACTTCCCCTACCTGGTGAAAGAAATAGACTTACAAGTCCAGGAAGCGCAGAGAACCCCAAACAAAAGGAATCCAAAGAGGACCACACCAAGACACATCATAATTAAAATGCCAAGAGCAAAAGACAAAGAGAGAATCTTAAAAGCAGCAAGAGAAAGAAAGTCAGTGTCCTACAAGGGAGTACCCATATGAATGTCAGCTGATTTCTCAACAGAAACTTTGCAGGCCAGAAGGGAGTGGCAAGAAATATTCAAAGTGATGAATGCCAAGAACCTACAACCAAGATTACTTTATCCAGCAAAGCTATCATTCAGAACTGAAGGTCAGATAAAGAGCTTCACAGATAAGAAAAAGGTAAAGGAGTTAATCACCACCAAACAAGTATTATATGAAATGCTGAAAAGTATCCTTTAAGAAGAGGAAGAAGAAGAAAAAGGTAAAGATACAAATTATGAACAACAAATACACATCTATCAAGTGAATCTGAAAATCAAGTGAATAATCTGATGAACAGAATGAACTGGTGATTATAATAGAATCAGGGGCATAGAAAGGGAGTGGACTGACTACTCTTAGCGGGGAAAGGGATGAGGGGGATGCGGGAAGAAACTGGACAAAAATCGTGCACCTATGGACAGTTGGTGGGGAGTGAGGGCGGAGGGTGGGGTGGGAACTGAGTAGAGGGGAGTTATGGGGGGAAAAAATAGGAACAACTGTAATAATCTGAACAATAAAGATTTAATTTAAAAAAAAGTCAAAGAGTAAATTTTATAAGAAAAGAAAATACTAACTTAACTAGAAAAGACTTTCCACATTAAAGGGAATTAATGAAATACGAAGTTAAATTGGAGACAGCATAATTAACTAGGACATGACCTGAATTGGGGGTTACGTGTTCTCAGAGCCAAAGCTACCATTGACTAATATAAATAGTCAGTTAATCTTGGGTTTCAGAATCAATAAAGGATGATAGATTGAAAACTTTGAAGGGGTGATGATACATGTAGAAGAGAGTTTTCTTAGAAGAAAGAATATATAGCACTTGAATATTAGACTGGATCACCTTTTTTCTGGAACTCTGAGCCAGGATCAAAGACTAGATATAAGCTCAAGGAGGTATTCAGATAGAGTAAATATATGGATGGAGGTGCCAAAGCTTCAGGATTTTATAAAGGTAAGATCTCTGGGGAAGTCCTAGGAGTCCTTGTCTCCATTTGATTTAGTTTAACAGTATCTTGGATGGTATAAGCTAAACACTCAAGGACTTTGAAATTCAAGCATCCTTAGCTCTGTCTCCAGGCTAAGAAAAAATAAAATAAAAGCTGTCATTTTTGTTCCTGGTTCTATTCTAAGAACCTAACACGTATTAATATATCAACCCTATGAATCAAGTACTATTATAACAAGTGAGAAAACAGAGGCACAGAGTGATATAACTTGCACAAAGTGATTCAGCTAGTAAATGGCAAGACCAGAATTTAATACCAAGAAGTCTGCCTCCCAAGTCCACACTCATAACCTCAAACTATGCTGCCTCTCCAACCCACTTCAGACAAGAGGGCAGGAGAAAACATGCTTCAGAGATGAATAAACATTATAATTAGTGTCAATTAAGCATCAATCCAGAGCATAGAATATAAAAGAAATTAGAGGTGTGGCTAAAGGAAATAGGATAAAAGGATTATAATACATTCCATCATTTTTTTCTTTGTTCATATGGAAATCATGACTTCAAATGTACTTAAAGGGTATATTTGTTGCAAATCATTACTTGTATCTCCTGAACTGAGAAGATTTATTCCCAAAATATTTATATTTCATGGTATGATACAAATTTGAGTAAAACAGCATTCCTCTCTAAGAGAAACTCAATGCAGAGTAAAAAAAAAGAAAAAAAGAAAAAAGGTACTTGGATATTCATACTACTACTACTACTAGAGGCCCAGTGCACGAAATTCATGGGGGGGTGGGGGCAGGGTCCCTCAGCCCAGCCTGAACCCTCTCCAATCCAGGACCCCTTTGGGGGATGTCCGATTGCCAGTTTAGGCCCAATCCCTGTGGGACAACCGGCAGTCGGACATCCCCCCTTGCAATCCGGACCGCTGGCTCCTAACTGCTCACCTGCCTGCCTGCCTGCCTGATCACCCCTTACCACTCTGCCTGCCAGCCTGATTGCCCCCAACTGCACCCCCCTTCTGGCCTGATCACCCCTAACTGCCCACCCCCGCCAGTCTGATCACCCCAACTGCCCCCCTCCCCAGCCTGCTCGCCCCTAACTGCCCACCCTGCTGGCCTGCTCACCCCCAACTGCCCTCCACTCCTGGCCTGATCGCCCCTAACCACTTCTGCCTAGGCCCCGCCACAATGGCTTTGTCCAGAAGGTCTCCCAGAAGGTCTGCCAGTCTAATTAGCATATTACCCTTTTATTAGTATAGATATGATATGTTTCTGCTTTACCTTCTTTTGTTCTTTTCTTCACTAATGAGCTTCCTACCACTGATATTTCCACTTTCCTTGCTATGGAATATTACTTGTTTTTTTTTCTTACCCACTCAGTATCATTCGAGGATTAGAATGATTCGATTCTTTCCTAGCCAGTTTGGCTCAGTGGATAGAGCGTTGGCAGACTGAGGGGTCCCAGGTTTGATTCCAATCAAGGGCACATGCCCAGGTTGCCAGCTCGATCTCCAGAAGGGGGTGTGCAGGAGGTAGCCGATCAATGATTCTCTCTCATCACTGATGTTTCTATCTCTCTCTCTCCCTCTCCCTTCCTTTCTGAAATCAAAATGATAGATAGATAGATAGATAGATAGATAGATAGATAGATAATAGGATTCTAACAGGCAGTGACCTTGAATACAGGGTCTAGGCAATCTTGCTAATTAAATTATTCTAGATCTCTACCTTAAAAATGTATACAGTGGGGCCTTGACTTACGAGTTTAATTCATTCCGGGACGGAGCTCGTAACTCAAATTACTCGTATGTCAAATCACTGTGACATTCACTGCGCCAACTAGCAGTAGGGTATCTGAAGCTGGCTCGTACGTAACCCGAATTTTAGCTTGCAACTCAAAGCAAAAAATCGGCCAAGAGACGGCTCGTATCTCAAAAAAACACGTTAGTCGGGACACTCCTAAGTCAAGGCCCCACTGTAGTGACAAAGGGAATGACAGGACACAAATGAACTCTTCATATCTAAGGTAAAAACAATGCATGAATTATTCTAGAATCAAGATAATTAAAAAATATTCTTTCCTCTAGTGATTGAACAGCGGATATTCTACCCTTGATTGACCATTTAAAACACACATACACAAAAACTAAAGAATATCTTAACTCAGTGCCCTCTGAAATAGCCTTGGGCTGAGTTTTTAGCAACTGTCATTATCACTGCAATCATTGGCTTTGACCACAAGAGGGAAATTAAATACAGTAATGAGGTTATTACACATCAGTTCTAAAAGTGATGACTTAGTGAAAGAGAAGAAATTAAAACAAGTTAGTATAATTGGAATATAAAATGCTTAATGTTTAAAAAAAACATAAAATTATACACATGCAGAAACCAAAGTAAGACCATTTGGTTTATCCTGATTTTTTTGTGTGTACAAATTGATACCAGAAAATTTTAATCCAATATAAATCAAAATGTCAATCTTATAACCTATTCAAAATTTCTGCCTACACTTCCCTCAGTTCTGATCCTTGTTTCAACAGACCAGCAGTAAGGAAGTGAGGCAACCCTCCACCCTCAGGAAACAGAGATTAGAAGAAAAGGGCAAAGTTTTTCTGGCTGGTTTTTATCTGGCCATTATTTTGTGTGTACACTTGGCTAGGCAAACAGTCCCCCGTTACTCAAACACTAATCAGATGTTGCTTTGAGGGTATTTTGTAGATGTGATTAAAATCTACAACCAGGTGACTTTAAGTAAGAGAGACTTTCATAGATAATTTGGGTGGGTTCCATTCAATTGATGAAAGGTCTTACGAGCAGAGTTGAAGCTTCCCTGGTGAAACAGAAATTCCACCTGTGGACAGCAGCTTCAGCCCCTGCTGGAGATGCTAGTCTGCCCTTCCTGACAGCCTGCCCTCTGGATTTTGGACTTGCCTAGCGAACTCCACAACTGCATAAGCCAACTCCATTCAATCAATTTCTTAACATATATTTCCTACTGAATCCGCTTCTCTTGTTGAATCCTGACTGATACAATACCCACATACTAATTATTTCTCAGGGGACACTTCTGTGGGTTTTAGGAGATCCCAGACACAGATCAATATGTGGTAGGCAGTTAGACAGACATGAGAGCAAGGATGATGGGACAGATACAGAAGGGTCACCAGGGCAGAGAGCCCTGGATGCCTGATAAAGTACAATTGTAGGGTAGGACCTTGTCCCCAGGATGACCTTTCCTCCCCTAGACAGGAAGTAAGACTCTGTATCCAGCAAGCAGTGCCCAAGCTCTCCTATGTGTCCTCTAGCTTCCCTTTTCACTTGGCTTGTGGGGTAGGGGTGGGGCGGGGAACACTCCAACCAGCTCTTCCACCACAAATTCTTTCAAAGAATCTGCCTCTGGCCCAGCCAGCATGGCTCAGTGGTTGAGCATCAACCTATGAACCAGGAGGTCACTGTTTGATTCCCCGGGCAGGGCATATGCCTGGGTTGCAGGCTTGATCCCCAGTGTGGTGCATGCAGGAGGCAGCCAATCAATGATTCTCTCTCATCATTAATGTTTCATCTCTCTCTCCCTCTACCTTCCTCTCTGAAATAAAAATATATTTTAAAAAACAAACAACAAAAAACAACTGCTTTTAATTTTTTAAAAAACAACAACAAAAACAAAGGAATTTGCCTCTGTAATCAGTCTTTATTTTGCTCTTATATGCGCTGTTGGTAAATGTCCCTAAATCAGTTTGGAAAGGCCTATGGGGAGTGTCTAAGGACTCTCTGTACAACATGAGACTTCTCATCACCTCCAGTGGAGGCTCCAGCCCCGGTTGGGTGCATCTGGAAGGCAACCAATCAATGTGTCTCTTTCACATCTATGTTTCTCTCTCTGTCTCTCCCCTTCCCTTCCACTCTCTCAAAAAAGCAATGGAAAAAATATCCTCAGGTGAGGATTAACAACAACAAAAATAGCTCCTTGACTAGATAGTGGTGATGGTTGCAAAACACTATGAAAATAATTAATGTCACTGAATTATACACCTAAAAATGGTCAAAATAATAAATTTTATGTCATGTATATTTTACCACACACAAAAAAATGGCTCCTTTGAGTCCTGTGCCATCTGTCCCAGACTCTGCTCCTTCTTGTCATTATTGTCCTCACACCTGCTCCCTCCCTCACAATAATCCGGGACCTTGGTCCAGAACTCAGAATACTTCTCAATTCCAAGTTAGACCTACACTCAAAACAGCAGAAATGAATTTATGATTAAAATGTGAAACAAAATAATAATAATAATAATATAAACTTACTTGAAAGAAAGTTTGGAATATGTATGTCTGATCCTAGGTAGGAGATTCTATGGGGAATACCAGAATCCACAATGGGGGCAGCAGGGGAGTGTGAGAGATTGACTTTACTAAAACTTAAAATACATGAATAAAAAAGTCTCCATAATGTCTAAAAACAAATAATAGAAGGAAATTACTTGCAACAACAGGTAATTCAGAGGAAAATACAAATAACTTGAGAAGATACTCAAACAAACTAGCAGTTAGTAAAACACAGTTGGGACATACCATGCCCCTCTCCCGTATGCAATAATAATAAGCCAAAATTTAAAACTGAGAACATATGGAACTGAGAAGGGGGGTAGGATCAGTATTCTCATCCATTGCTTCTGTCTTTTCACAAAGTAATCTGGTAGTATCTGGTAACATTTTTAACTTGGCATACATTTTAGGAATCTATCATAGAGAAATGGGCCATAATGAACAGAAATGTTCACTGTAGTACTTATTTCACCGTCTAATATACTATTACTCCCAAATCTTTTTCTATCCAGCATATTCTTCACTTCAGTATCCCCTACAGCTTATTACAACTAGTCTGACATAGGTTGCTGCCAACAGTCCTGCAATAGTGACAACTGAAGTCACTAAAAATGTAGGGCCTCTTGCTTCATCTGAGCTCTCAGTGCTGACCAGCAAAACTGCCTCTAACCAGATGTCTCATTTCCCTTTGTGGAAATTCCAAACTTCTGACTTCCATACATCCCAAACCTATCACTTCCTCCTCCATTCTTACAATGTGACCTTGTCTTTTATTTCTCGGAGAAAATGGAGTTCACCAGGCAAGAACAATCTACATCAGTGGTTCTCAACCTTCCTAATGCCGCGGCCCTTTAATACGGTTCCTCATGTTGTGGTGACCCTCAACCATAAAATTGTTTCCGTTGCTACTTCATAACTGTAATTTTGCTACTGTTATGAATCGTAATGTAGATATCTGATATGCAGGATGTATTTTCATTGTTACAAATTGAACATAATTAAAGTATAGTGATTAATCACAAAAACAATATGTAATTATATATGTGTTTTCCGATGTTCTTAGGCGACCCCTGTGAAAGGGTCGTTTGACCCCCAAAGGGGTCGCGACCCACAGGTTGAGAACCGCTGGTCTACATTTTCTTCCCTATCACTTTCAAACGTATCATAGACACTTCTCCAAAGTGGACATACAGATGGCCAAGGGACATATGAAAAAATGCTCAAAGTCACTAGTCATCTGAGAGATGCCAATCAAAACAACAATGAGATATCACCTCACACCTGTCAGAATGGTGTGACAAATCAACAAATCAACAAATGACAAGTGCTGGCGAGGATGGGGAGAAAAAGGAACCCTAGTATACTGCTGCTCAGAATGCAGACTGGTGCGGCCACTATGGAAAACAGTATGGAGTTTCCTCAAAAAATTAAATATGGAACTTCCATTTGACCCAGTGATCCCACTGCAGGAATATATCCTAAGAAACCTAAAACACATATCAGAAAGAATATATGCACCTCTATGCTCAGAGCAGCACAATTTACAAAAGCTAAGATTTGGAAACAGCCTAAGTGCCCATCAGATGAGCAGATAAAAAAAAAAGCTGTGGTATATTTACACAATGGAATACTAGGCGGCAATAAAAAAAGAAAGAACGCTTACCATTTGCAGCAGCATGGATGGACCTGGAGAGTATTATGCTAAGTGAAATAAGCCAGTCGGAGAAAGATAAGCATCACATGATCTCACTCATATGTGGAATCTAAGGAACCAAATAAACCGATGATCAAAAACAGATCCAACGCATGAACAGACTGTTGAACCTCAGAGGGAAGGCAGGGGAGGGTGGGTTGGATGAGATCAACCAATGAACTTGTGTGCATATAAACATAACCCTAGAACACAGACAATGGGGAGGTGAAGGCCTGGGAAGGAGGGCGGGAAGCGGGGAGGATTTGGCTGGAAGAGTTCATGGGGGGAAAGGAGGACCTATGTAATACTTTCAACAATAAAGATTTTTTAAAAGAAAAAAATCAGGCCAGTAGAGCCATGTACAAGCAGTGAGCGGGCATCTCGGAGTGAAGAATTCTGAAGAGAGTGAGCCCAGGCAGTCACGGGAGCGACAGCATTTGAACTGAGTTCTGGGAACCAGTGGGACTCCAACAGGCGGCTAATAACACTGAGGGAAACCGCAAAGGATCTTAGCAAAGGCACAGAGACTAAAAACGCGTTCCTTGCTCTTTAGGACACCGGAAGTGCGCACAGGATGGACAAACGTGGGTTGAGGATGCAGAAGAAACCTTGCGAACAGAAGTGATTGCAGAGTGTTTGCCACGCAAAATGCCAGGAGACGGGAAGGGAATGCTAAAGATAAGAGTAACAAAATAACAGCACACCCCAAGGTACTCAACTGTAGAAAGGAAAGAACAAAGCTGTCGCTAAGAAAGCCAGAACGGCCACGAGGCAATCACTCCTCACAGCTTCTAGGCACCAACACTGGTGACAGCGAGACTCCAGGCCGGCAGACGGCGAAACAGCGCCTCCCGCAGGCGGCCAATCACCTGGGGAAGAACCGCGAGGACGAGACCTGGAATGGGAACTACAACTCCCACTAAGGCCTGGAGCACGGGGCCCCACCGTACTTCCGCTTCCGCCCTCACACGTGCTTTCTTCAAGCCGACCCACCCGGAAGCGGGCCGGGCATGTGATCGCGCGTGACCACACGTGACGAACGACGAGCGTGTTTTTCCGCTCCGCCCCCCGCCCCTCGCCCCCCCAGCGGAGAAGCCCGGAGGCGGGACTCTGGGACCCATTGGTAGAAAGGCAACCCGAAAAGGTGGAACTAAACTTGAAAATCTCGATAGTGATTGGAGTTGATAGGACAAGGGCGGAGCCTGACGCCCAGGATACTGTCCAATCAGCGTCCAGGATGGTCAGGGAGGGGAAAGGTGGTGAGAAGGTTCCGTGGTCACCAGCCGCGGGGTCTAGTGGGAGGAGCAGTTGCCCAGCTGCCGCCCGGCGCTTCCTGTTTCCGGTTCCCGGAGTGGAGCACCGCGAGGCGCCGTGGGGAACGCTGGCGGTGACAAGCTCCCTGGGACCGGGGTCTGCGGCTGGCCCCTCGCTGGCCCTGTCTCCCAGCCCCAGGCAGGGACTCCCCTTGGGAGTCTGAACTTTGACCACTCCCTTTGCCCACGACACGTGAGTATGAGGGGTTGGTGAGCGCTCACATCCCGGCGTCGTGTGACAGGGGCCGGGACCACCAGGTCTCCCTTGTCCAGGGTTCTAGCCCCAGATACAGCTAAGGAGCCCTTGAGCAGCGTGGAGGCGTCGGCGAGAGGGCAGGAGTCGCGGAGTCGGAAGGGAGTGATGGGAAGGGACCCCCCGCGACCATGGAGGGACTGTCCGTGTGTTTGGGAGGCGGGGAGAGGAAAGTCCCCCGGTGTGGGGTGCGCCTGAGGAGTTACCGGAATCTTGGCCTGCATGGCGAGGCGGGTAGAGTAGCAGCATTGGCCCTCGGCAGTTGGAAAGTTGGGGAAACTAGGGTTCCCAGGCCCCTGGAGAAGTCTGAGCGGCGATGCGTGTGCGGCGTGGGGAAGGGGAGCCAGGCCGGAGGCTGCTCGCGTTTCTCTGTGTCGCGCGCGAGCCTCTGCCCTGAGGCGCAGAGCTGCTCGTACTCGGGCTCTTGAGCGCGGGCCCTTCTCGCTCACTGGGCTGCTCCTCTGAAAGCGGAGGGTGCAGCGGGCGGGCGGGAAGGACGGGTGTGGACATGAGCCATGAGTCAGGGAGACGGCAGTGGAAATGTCGTTGAGAAAATGGAACTCGTGGCTGGTCCTGGGTGAGGAAGACTCCGTGATGGGAACGAACTGCTCCCCAGTTCCTGGTTTAGTTCTTGATCATGCCGCTGACGAAGATCTGTTTAGCATGGCCAGGTAGAGCTGTCATATAATGAGAAAACGGAAGGGAACTTTTCAAAAATCTGCAGTCCTGCCCCCACGCTTCCAAAATACCCAGACACACCGGCACCTTGAGGATCTAATTGTAGCGCATTAAAGGGGGGCCGCCTGGCCCTTGGATGTCATGCTCTTCCTGATACCTTTTTGCACCCCCGTGTTTATCAGAAAATGTCCAGCAACTAACTGCCTTTATGCCGTGAACCGCCCAAATTACCCCAGTAACTTCGCAGGTATGTAATACTTGTAAATAACCTATGGGCAAGGAACGTAACCTCTGTAAAGCATCAGTTTCCTCGTTTTTAAGATGGGAGAAGTTATATCTACTTTCCTGGGTTGTGAAGATTAAGGAACATAATCGCGATAAAGCACTCAGCACATGTCACCGAATCGGAGAGAACAGCTCAGCCCAGCATGTAGTCGAACCTCAGGCGAAGAAGGAGGAGGATGTAAATGGATTCTCATCCTAACTTTTTGAACCAATGAACAAGCGAAAGCTCGTTCAACTCAGCTAGTGCTGAGGGCAGGGCGGTTGGCCTGTCATCCTTTCCCAGTTTTGTGAGATTCCTTGTTCTCATCTGGGAAAAGAAGTCAACTGTTAACAGACGAGGAACTGACTTTGAGGCCAAAGAACACAGCTTTCTGTTTGAACATCCCTCTAGGAAAACTGGGTCCTGAGAAGAAAAATCTTGCAAGCCTAGCATGTTGAACCTTTAAATTAGGTCTTTAGAGAATATAAGGAAAATGGCATGCTAAAGCAATCTAATAAGAGATATCTTTTGTTTCTCTTTAGTAACTCAGCCGGTCATGTTGGGTGTTGAGCAATGCGTTAATTTAGGGAAGGTAGGAGTTTGAGGTCTGAGTTCTTTATTCCACCTCCTGTACAGTGAACTGTGTGAGGCCTCACTACCCCTTCCCGTTCCTCTTCTTGCTTTGTCAAAAAGAAAGCAAAGCTTTGGCTGCCTTCTCTGATCCCACACAAAAACTGATGTGAAAGGAGACAGGTCTGCATATAGCAATTAAATATAGACCGTCAGCTCTGAGGGCAGACTTACCTGGTTCACGCTACTGTCTCTGTCTTCTCATCTGTAAAATAGGGACAGTAATTGAATTTACTGCATAGGGCTTTTGTAAGGATTAATTAATGTATGTGAGGTGCTTCAAACAGTGCCTGGCAGAAGGCAAGCACTCAGACTGTTTCCTGTTGCTGCCTTCAATGCGTTTATGGGACCCTCGGTCTTTATAGCTGGCTATAAATAGTCTGTGGAAACACCTTATTAATATCACGGTAGTGAATTAATGTTTGGAGCACACAAAGTCAGGGAGACAACTTTCCATGCATTTGTGGTCCTAGTGGAGTATGGGAAACAGTAGGTCAAATGTAAACTTGTTCAGGGGAGTGGAGAAAATTCATTCAGAGCTCAGAGCTTCCATTTTCCTATCTTTAAACTTATTGGTACACCTTAAATTCTGCCTATTTTCAAGATTTTTATTCTAAAAATGCAATGAAGGTAGTGGGCAAGCATGGAAAAGAATTAGAGGACTTTAAAGAGTATTGGAACCAAAGTCCAGACTTGTAATATTGGAAGCATTTTATTATAAATGAGAAAGACTTGAAAGAATTAAATTTTTGTATCAGAAAAATTAATGATAGTGCTATGAAATTAACAAATAGCAGTGGCCTAAAGGGTCATTAATGATACCAGAGTGAAGTCTTTTTTACAAGGGTAAATCAGTGTGTCCTAGGTATGAAGATAGATAAAATGAGTTTGGGAAACAGAGCCTCATGTTTCTATTGTAGAGCAGTACAAGCAACAAGTCGATTGGATTTACTAAGTTATAAAGTGACTTGTCGACCCCCAAGGATTGTCAGGAATGTGGAGTGTAGAAAGATAACTGTACTTACTGGAAATCTAGAAACTCTTGAAATTTGTGACTTGTATAGCTTAAGTTGAGTTTTGGAAGACTTCTTCAAACTACTCATTTTCACCTAATGAATGTTCTTCGTATCTATATATATAAAAGCCTAAGTGACCCTTAATACCGAACGACCAGTCACTGTGATGCGCACTGACCACCAGGGGGCAGATGCTCAACGCAGGAGCTGCCCCCTGGTGGTCAGTGTGCTCCCACAGGGGGAGCGCTGCTCAGCCAGAAGCCGGGCTCATGGCTGGCGAGCGCAGCGGTGGTGGCAGGGGCCTCTCCTGCCTCCACTACAGCACTGAGGACCCCTCGGGGGATGTCCGCCTGCCAGCTTAGCACGGAGCAGGCTGGGCTGAGGGGACCCTCCCCCCCCCCCCCAACCCAGTGCACGAATGTTGTGCACTGAGCCTCTGGTATCAGTATAAGACAGGGCCCAAAGTACTGAGTCTCTTTCTTTTATATCTTTCTTCATAGCTTTCAAACAGACCCTTTCAAGTGTTAAAGTGTAATTTGAGTGTTACAGACCCTATCAAGTGTCAGATTATAATTTCAGTGTTATCTTAGGGAGGGCACTGGTTTAAGTAATATTTATGAACTCTAGCCCCTGCACACACTTCTCAGCTGTTCATTTTCTATGTGTTTTTTTTTTTAATACATTTTATTGATTTTTTACAGAGAGGACGGGAGAGGGATAGAGAGCCAGAAACATTGATGAGAGAGAAACATCGATCAGCTGCCTCCTGCACGCCCCCTACTGGGGATGTGCCCGCAACCAAGGTACATGCCCTTGACCAGAATCGAACCTGGGACCTTTCAGTCTGCAGGCCGACGCTCTATCCACTGAGCCAAACCGGTTCTGGCCATTTTCTATGTTTATGGCAAGTTCCAGGCAGAGCCCCCATCCCTCTGGCCTCAACCTCTTCCCTTTAAATATGTGGCCAGCAAAACTTGTTTGATCCTGCCAGGAGCATATTCTGGTGTTAAAGATTAAATCTTACATGGCTGATATAGTGGAACTGCGCAAAGTTTAAAGTATTAAACTTTAACTGAGATACCGCAATCTAACTTCACCGAACAGTAAAGAGGCAAGGATGTCTCTACTCAGGCTGTCAGAATTCTTTTTACTTTCTGACTGAATTAGACTGAAGGCTATATATGCGAGCTTCCTGATGCAGTTGCTTTTGGCAAAGAGCTATTAAAATCTATTTGTTGCATATGTCAAAGACTCTTACACTTTCTGCATAATCGAAATATCATTCATTGGTAGTACATAAGTATTCTGTACCTTTTTGGTCCTTCTGACAGTTTCTAGAACAAAATATGTGTCTTTTTTCCCAGTAGAACTGAGGAGTTGGTAAACTGCTTTGGAAGTTTAGATATTCTTTTTTAAGCACACCTTGCAGAAATTATCAACAACAGCCTGTAGACAGTAACTCTTCATCAAGGCCAGCACTGTCCTCTTTGCTGAATGTACATTGTGTCCCTGTCCTGAAGGGGCACAGGAAGGACAGCAGGTGAGCAATGGTGTCAGCTAGAAAGAGGCTTTCAAAATAAGTTTGGGGGGGATGAGGAGGGGAGGGAAGAAGCCTAGAGACCTAAGAATCCAATTCAGAATATTAGGAGACAGGAAAATAATAACTTGGATGACAGCTAAAAGTTTGAAATAGGCAGATACAAGAAACAAAACCAAATTCACAATAATGAAGAAAACCGGCTATTGTAAAATATGAGGTGATAGGTGGAAGATGAAAAGGTTTTAAAAAATACCTTTCATTTAGTACACATTCATATGCTTTATCTCTTTCCCTTCTCTTCTGATCCTCCCCCCTTCTCCCAGCATATACACTTTCTCCCAAAAGGATGTCCCCCTTCTACAGCTGCTGGGGGACTGGACCACTGCTGCTGCTCCTCCTGGCCATCACGGTAAGAGAATCCTGGCAGGCAGAAGAAAAAACCTGCGACCTGGTAGGAGAAAAGGGCAGAGAATCAGAGAGAGAGTTGGCTGTACTGAAGAGGATGACACCCCTGTTTAACAAAAGGTAAAAATGAGAAGAACCTTAAAGAGCTAGAGAAAATCATTGTTTTTCCACCTCGCCTCTCCAGACAACCTCTGGTACCCCCACCTCCACAGACCCAGCTCTCCAACTTCAGATAGTCCCCAGATCCGGACCCCAGGACCCGACAGACCCCAAACTCCCCCACCCCACCCGCAGTACCCCGGGCCCCAGGGGCTCTTGGAGGGAGGTGGTTAGAGGTGATACTCACCAGAGAAGGGCTTTTTTATTGTTATCCTCACCCCAGTATATTTTTTCCATTGATTTGTAGAGAATTGAAGGGAGGGAGTGGAGAGAGAGAAAGCAACATCGATGTGAGAGACACATCGATTGGTTGCCTCCCGCAAGTGCCCTGATGCACGCATGCCCTGAAGGGAGTTGGGGGTCGAACCTGCAACTTAGGTATGTGCCCTTGACGGGGAATCGAACCCAAGACCTTTCAGTGTGTGAGTCAGTGCTCTAACCACTGAGAAACACCAACCAGGGCAAAGAAGGGCTTTTTTAAAAGAATCTTTTTCAACTCTTACTGATTTTATTTTGGCATTACTATTGAATATGGAGGGGATACATGTATAATAAGCTCCTCTCTATCTTTATCTGGGATAGCTGGTGCTATCATGCTTGCTTTTATGATACAGAGCAAATCCTCACCCAGTTTTTAGTAGCATTGTGCATTTCTCTAATGCAGAAGAGCAGTGCTTCTAAGGCTGGATCCAAGAGACCAGCTTGTAGGAATCTAAAAAGCATTATTAAATGCTTTCATGAAATAGGACTTTAGAAGTATCAGATAACCATAATTATCCCTATACACATCATCATCAGTGTCAAGAATCTTCAGGTATATAAATCTGAAGATGACCTTTAAGGAACAAGGGAGTATCCCAAGAACATAGACCCTTATTCACAGGGAAATGGTAGCTAACACTTTAGCATAGTCTAGAGCAGAGATAGTCTAGGAATATCTAACTGTCTGGATGGCGTATTTTAATCAGTGATCATCAACAATTAGGATGGACTGTCCTAATTGATGAGACATTAAAGTAGATAATGCCAAGTCTTAGGTACTGTGGCTCTTTTCTCTCTATTCATCATTCTTCTGGTGAATATGCAGCAAGGCTGTCAGGGTCATTGTTTCATGATTCAGCAAATATTCACTATTACATTTAGCCATGACATCAGATAAATTGAATGCACCTTTTTGGGGGTCAGAGGTTGGGGGGTAAAAGGAAAAAGGGTTCATAGCTAGTAACTCTTCTCTTCTTCTTTCTCCTCCCTTCCTGACAGCTTTGAGAGCACTGTGGGCCAGGGGCAAGACACGTATATGTACAGATTCAGGGTGTGCAGGGAAGCTGGTAACCACTCCTCCGGGGCAGGCTTGGTGCAGATCAACAAAAGTAACGGGAAGGAGACAGTAGTGGGGAGAATCAACGAGACTCACATCTTCAATGGAAGTAAGACTCTCACTGTTGACTGATTAATTGATCCCAAATCAGTCTCTCAGGCAATCCTATATGTCCCTCCCCGTCTCTTCAGAATATCATATGGTATGTGTGGTTCAGCATACCTCAGACTATAAACCACAGGGTACCTAGTCCCACAGCTCAGCTCCTCTGGAGCCAGGGCTCAGGACATTTATGTGTTTGTTTTAAAGTTAGGGAAAAGCTTAGGCAAAAAAAGAAGAATTTAGTGGAATTATATAGCCTGGAGTCCTTTTAATACTTAATGCGTATTTCATGCTAGGCTTGAAAATATCAACCACGGCCTTTTCTCATCAGATTAATCAAACTTTGCCAGTTAAGTTATAAGAGATCAAGTTTTGCCAACCAGTCTACAAAAATTTCTCCGCCAACTTGTGATAATGATGGTGATAACATTTCTCAAAAGTCAAAGTCTTATTGCTGGAAAAGATTACATGAGCACCTATAATCTAATTCTTTCCCTTAAGGTAGGGGTGGGGGAACCTTTTTTCTGCCAAGGGCCATTTGGATATTTATAATATCATTTGCAGGCCATTATCAATTTAAAAGTTAGCCTCCTATATTTGGTCAAACATTTAATTAAGTCACCCCTAAAGCCTTGATGGGGCCAGACCAAATGATTTCCCTGCCCTTATGCAGCCCTCAAGCCAGGCGTTCCCCACCCCTGTCTTAAGCAGATAAATTATCCCCCCAGTGCTATTTGCTAAATAATATAAATGACAAAAGACTAGGTTTTGACTCGTATCATATTGACTTTAGTGACTGAGAAATCTTTTCACCTTTTTTTACTGTTTTCATATATGCAAAATTGGAAGCAGAATCCTTACCTTATTGAGCTTACATGACTTTTTGAATCAAATATTTTGCAAAAGAAATTTGAACACAGTAAATACTGGAAAAAGAAAAAAAAGAAGAAGAAGAAGAAATGCCTCCCAATCTTAAAAAACATCCACTTTGAACTAATCTGTGGCTAATTTAAATCTTGGGCTTTCTCCACCACCCACTAATTGTAAGGGGCCGCTTCCTTTGATGTTAGCAGGTGGTCAGCAAATGTGCACCATTGTTAAGAAATGAATCACAATTAGTTTTGCACTATCAGGAGCCTACTTCTAATGTGGAAAATTAAGATTTTTTAAAATTTTTTTTTTACATTTTTGTTGATTTCAGAAAGGAAGGGAGAGGGATAGAGAGATAGAAACATCAATGATGAGAGAGAATCACTGATCGGCTGCCTCCTGCACACTCCCTACTGGGGATCGAGCCTGCAACCCAGGCATGTGCCCTTGGCCGGAATTGAACCTGGGACCCTTCAGTCCGCAGCCGATGCTCTGTCCACTGAGCCAAACTGGCTAAGGTGAAAATTAAGATTCTTGTATGAATATTTGATTCTTAGTTGTCAAAGCAAGGGAACATAAAGCCAAATTTTAGCTTGGCATTTCCAGTATACAGAGTTCATACTGATGAGGGTTATTTTAATTAAAACCAATTTGTCTGAATGTCCCAATTCCATCTTACCACAGTATCCAGGTCTGCCTCTACTTTTCCCCCACCCCCAAAGCTCCATTTTCCTTGTCCCTCCTCAGGTAATTGGATTATGCTGATCTATAAAGGGGGTGATGAATATGACAATCACTGTGGCAAGGAGCAGCGTCGTGCAGTGGTGATGATCTCCTGCAATCGACACACCCTAGCGGTGAGGCGCCCTGGGGCACATGAGCCTAAAGAGAGAAAAGGACTGACCTGAGGTGGGAGAGACTTTCCAGAGGGGACAGGATACTTTGGGATGGATTAGGGAAAACTCAAGGTTCAATTCCTCCCTGTATCTAGACACCCATCTTCAACATACATGGAAAATAGGCTATTGGACCAGGAAAACAAATGTTTTGGAGTTTAGTGGGGGTTTTTTCTTTATTTAGATGGAGTCAAAACATTTTAAATGTGTTTTGTCCTTTCATCATCAGGACAATTTTATCCCTGTATCTGAGGAGCGAGGCAAAGTCCAAGATTGTTTCTACCTCTTTGAGATGGAGAGTAGCCTGGCCTGTTCCCCAGAGGTCTCCCACCTCAGTGTGGGTTCTATCTTACTTGTCACGTAAGTACTCTTTTTTTCCCTTATCAGTCCAAGCCTTTCCCTTTTTTCTTTTTTTTTTTAAATCCTCACCTGAGTATGTTTTTAATGATTTTTAGAGAGAGGAGAAGAAAAAGAGAAACATCGATCGATTGCCTCCCACACAAGCCCCAACCCCGGGGATCAAACCCACAACTTGGGTATGTGCCCTGACTGGGACGACACTCCAACTGAGCTGCACCAGCCAGGGCTCCCTTTTTTTTTTAACTCATAATTTCTTGGATGCGTATGGGCATAAGCTGTGTGTGTGTGTGTGTGTGTGTGTGTGTGTGTGTGTGTGTGTGTCAGAGAGGGAGAGGGAGAGAGAGAATTGGAGGGTGAAGAACTTTGTGAGAAAATCCTCATTAACCTCTGACTATTCAAGTTTTTAAAAATGAGATTTGTTTTGTCCCCAATAAATATTCACATTTGAAGGTGCTTTTTTTTTTTCCCCCTACTGGAGGGCTGGACAGTTTTTAATACTATCCATTAGAATAGCAATTTTCAGCCAGTGTGCCATGTGATACACTTGTGTGCCACAAGAATTTTTAAAACATGCAATACCTGACTAATCAAGGGCACTGACCTCTTTTCCCTTAGATTAGCAAATAAAAAAAAGACAACAGCCCAGCTGGGGTGGCTCACTAGTGGAGCATTGACCTATGAACCAGGAGGTCATGATTCGACTCCCTGTCAGGGTATACTGGTATGCCCAGGTTTCAGGCTGGATCCCCAGTAGGAGGTATGCAGGAGGCAGCTGATCAGTGATTCTCTCTCATCATAATGTTTCTATCTCCCCCACTCCCTTCTTCTCTGAAATCAATAAAAAAAATAATAAATTATTTTTTTAAATGATGACAGCCACCCTATCTGATGTGGCTCAGTTGCTTGGAGCATCGTCCTGTGCACCAAAAGGTCATTCCGAAACCCGGTCAGGGCACATGCCCAGGTTTCAGGTTCCATCCCTGAAGGGGTGCATAGAGGAGGCAACCATCAATGTTTCTCTCTTTTTCTTTCCCTCTCCCTTCCTCTTTCTCTAAAATCAGGTTTTTTTTAGGTCTGGCCAGTGTGGCTCAGTTGGTTTCAGTATACACTGAAAGGTGGTGGGTTCAATTCCTGGTCAGGGCAAATACCTAGGTTGGAGGTTTGATCCCTGGTCAGGAGGCAACTGATTGATGTTTCTCTCTCCCTTCTCTTCCTCTCTCTAAATCAGTTTTTTTTTTTTTTAAATGTATCCTCAGTGAGGATTTTTTAAAAATTATTTTTAAGTTTTTTTAAAAATGAAACAACAAACACAGCATTAGTCCTCTGGTATGAATGAATCAAAATTATACCCCTTTTTTTGGTCAGATTTGCAAAAAATACATTTTCTGGTGTGCTGCAGAATTTTAGTAATAGCTGTGTGTTCCATGAGATGGTTAAAAATTGCTGCATTAGATTAGAACTTTTGGACAGACAGAATCATGTATCTAAGAGTGACTGTTGGCAGAAGTCAGTCATTTTTTTTTTGTGAGCAGTTTGCTTTTCTCAGACTGACAGTGCTCCAATTAGTTTTCTAGGGAAGCTACCCAGCCCCTTTTCATTTAATTTCACTACATTTTCCCCCTTCTTTTTACAAAACACAGCTTACGAAACAGCTAACAATGAGAACAGAGATTATCCTTAGTACCTGAGTTTTACTATTTCTTGGTTTTTAAGTACAGCTCTTTCTTCAACAGGTTTGCATCACTGGTTGCTGTCTATATCATCGGGGGGTTCCTATACCAGCGATTGGTGGTGGGAGCCAAGGGAATGGAGCAGTTTCCCCACTTAGCCTTCTGGCAGGATGTTGGCAACCTGGTAGCAGTAAGTAACAGGGCAGCTGGCCGGGCCTGTAGCCTGCATACAAGGTTGAGTGACCAGCCACCTGGTTTGCCCAGACTGAGGTTTCCTGAGACACAGGACTTGGATGCTAAAACCACAAAAGGGCCCAGCAAGTCAGTTGGTTGCCCCTAGTACTAAGTAGTATAGCCTCTTACTGTCCGGCCTTGCGAAGACTTGGCTGGAAGAGCAACGCTGTTGCTTAGATTTAAGAATCTGATAAAGCTGTTCATGGGCCTAGATAGGAAGAAGGTGAGACCTAATTAGAACTTTTCTCCTGTTCCCTCCACATTCAATTTAGGCTGATCCTTGGAGCTTTGAGGGCTTCTCTTCATTATGCCTGGAGAACACTAGTGCTTGCCACATTCTTAGACCATAAATATGCTCTGCCTTACCCTAAAGTTGGTTATTCCAAATGACCATTTTCTTCCTTTGTTTCTTTCCCTACAGGATGGTTGTGACTTTGTGTGCCGTTCTAAACCCCGAAATGTGCCTGCTACATATCGTGGTGTGGGGGATGATCAGCTGGGGGAGGATTCAGAAGAAAGGGATGATCATTTACTACCAATGTGAATGCACTTTATACGCCCAGCTTCTTCAGTCCCCCAAACCAAAGCATACTCAGCCAGATTTCTTAAGCAGTCTATTGCAGCCTCTCATCTCACCCTAAATGTTGCTCTTGCTTTCAATTTGCTTTTGGTTTACATCCTTTTCTCACTATAGAAATGCCTTCCCTTTGTTCCCTATTTTTGTTTTTCCCTCTAGAGAGGTACTATAATAAGGCCTGTGACAAAAGGCACTATGTCTTGGTATAGGAAGGTACATGTAGGACTAGTTATGAGCAAAAGCATGTGGCAGATTTGCTGGCCTTTTCAAACACATTTTCACAAGTTTTTGAGACACTGGAATTCTTTAATTAAAAAAAAAAAGGAAAGAAACATTATTTATACAAGGTTTGATTGCTTTCATGCTCATAGTCTCCATGAGAATTTGCATGTAAGTTCCTGCTGCTTGGAACTACTTTGCAGTCAATACTTGGTTGTAGTCCAAGTAGTCATTTGGTCTGAACCTGGGGATGTGGTGGACCTGCTTCTCCCACCTGTGGGGTTAGGATGGGAAAAAGTGAAATTTCCCAGGTAGAGGAGTATAAGGTACCATCACATCATTCATTGGCATTTTAGTAACTTTGTAGCTGGAACTGGCCCTCGATTGTGGTCTTGCAGTTACTAGTTCACATGTAGCCAAAATGCCTAACCCACAGGTCTGATCCTTAAACAGGGAAACTGAAAGTGATCTCTCCCACTTGGAGTAAAAGTTGGTAAAGCCTTTCTTACCAGTGTTTCTAAACAGGGAGCACTTTCTTCACAGGCTTGTCATTTTGACTTTATTTTTTCAATCTTCTGGAAAGGGAATGGAGGTAGAAGCAGGACATCTAGGGCTCTGCATTCTCTGCTCTAGGCGTGGAATCCTACTATGCCTGTCCCTGCTTCTGGCTCAGGGAAGTATCTTCTTGCCCACATTTCTGTGGGGAGTTTTTAATGCTCTCCACCTTTCTATTTAGGCCATGTGCCCAGAAACCTGGCCTGATCTTTATTTAATAGTGAACCTGTGCCATTGAAGAGTAACCTGGCTCCACGGGGCACCAGAGGATGGAATCAACAGGCAGGGGCCTTTTATAGCCTTAGAGGAGAAAATGATATTATTTCATCCTTGGACTTTTAAATACTGTTGGAATGACTTTTGTCTTTATAAACAGGGAAAATAATGTTACAGAAAACATCTTTTTGTTATTTGTTCGCACCCCTCCCCACACTCTAGTGTTTTAAAAATGAAAAAAAAAACCCTAACATTTTTGTACAAAAACACTTGAAAGATTAAAAAAAAAAAAAAAAATATTGGCCTAGTCATTTGTGTGAAAGAAGGTAGAGACTAAAGACACTGGATTAGAGTAAGAGACAACTGAGACCAATTTTTATCCTTTTACTGAAGAGGAAAAAAATATTGAATATTTTTGTTGTATAAGGAATAGCGCCTAAGGCAGGCATTTATCCTCCTGACCTCAGCTCCACACACTCCTGTTTTATAAAGCTATTGGACACAGCAGAGTTGGAACTAAAAAGGTAGAAGACATCAGATAAATTGGAAGGGAGTAGGGAGGATACAGGAAGAATGACAACAGCCACATGTGTGCCAAACACTTAGTTCCTGCAGCAAAACAAAATGATGCCAGCCAAGTGCCTACACCAGCTGGTGAGCCTGCCATGGATGGAGGAGAAAATGTTCAATAGGAAGGGAGTGGATGATGACAAAGAAAACGGCCATAGCTACAGTCCGACAATCCAGAGGGAGTATTGGATTTTACCGCTTGTGTCAAGCTAGAAGAACCCTCCTCCCATTGGGGAGGTACACCTACCTTCCACCCATTTCCTTGCCTTGCCACACTGTATCTTCTTGGAGAACTAAGACCCTGGCTACCCCACTCCAGAAAAAGGCTGAGCAGTACTAGTTCTCTGTAGAGTTCATTTTTATAAAGATTGGATTAGGGTAGGTGAAAATGGTAAGAACTATAAAGATTTTAGAAAATAAAGTAGAACCCAGAGAAAATGTCCAAGCTCCACCATGTAGCACCAGCAACCAATTCTTGCACATTCTTTCCCTGTCTTAGAAATCCCCTCCACAGATTTATGTAATTGGAAAAGTTATTTATTCCCTGTAAAGTCTGCGGGCACCAGGCAGGTTATAGCCTGGACAGTGGGGAGTGTCTGCCTTAGGCTGCTTTGTGCAAGAAGGCCACCTTAGGTCTCCTTGAGGACGTTGATCTTGGCGCAGATCTTGAGGGCTGGGCCCAGCTTGATGTTCATGGCACTCATAAGATGTTCCTCTTTAAGTAATAAAAGGGCCTGTCCATCAATCTCCTGGGAACGAAACTCCTCTGCAATCTCTTGACAGCCTAGAAGAAAATGGGAATATGTATGAGAAAGTGTAAGGTAGCACCATATAGGAGGGGGAAACTCGATGAAAAACATGCAAACGTAGCAATGGTTAATCCCAAAGTACGTATCCTAAATTCAGTAATATGAAGATTTGAGATGACAAGCTTTGGAAGAAAAGGAAATCGGCAACTGGCTATTTAAAAGAAAGCCAAGATCATGGAGGAACTAAGTTCCAACCAGAGAAATAACCTCATTCAAACAGCCTTAGGAGGGGAAAGGGTGGGGACAAAAATAAATGTTTTCTTTTACACTGGCAAGAAAAGTTCAAATGAGCCTTTGTGACACTTGTTTAAGAGCACAGAATTCAGACAAATAGCAAGAAGGGCAGGGAGATTTCTGGAGAAAACCATCCCTTTGTCAAGAACAGCTCATAAACATTCCTGCTTTGAAGAGAATGGGGCAATAATGGCCCCTTATTTTCTAATCCCCCTCTCCACTGAAAAAGTCTATCCATGGTAGGTGTCACAATCACATAAAAATGTGCTTTATCCAAAAATTAATGGTAAGAAAGCTGAGTCATACGAGATGAAATACATTGAAATTGCTGACATAACAGAGAATGACAATCCAGATGGAATTAGTAGACGAGCCTGTAGGCAAGTAACTTGAATAAATATCAAAAAAAGTACAGCCTTCAAGCCTCTACTGCTTAAAAGTCAGTTATGTTCCCTGTTCTCAAGGCCTGTGTGAAGAGCTCAGGAAAACTAAGTATATATGTGACCTGAGTTCTTTTGGATAGGCCCTCAGTACCTTGTAGAGAAGCGATAAACTCATACACCTCCTCTACACTCCAACGGCTGGGATTGCTGGACAGGAACACAGGGTTGATGCCGTGTAATTCTGGGGTAGGTGGAGCTGTATTGGGGTTCCCCAGGTCTCGATCTCCATGCCCCACTCTCACTGATAAAGGCCCAGGAGATGTTGGAGAGAGTGCTTCATCATAACTGGAATTATCTGAACCCCGGCTAGAGTCCTCTTGACCCTATAAAGAAAACCAAAAAACAGTGAGGTCATGAATAAGTTTCCTCTGCCCTCCCCAACGCCCCCTGGGTTTGGGTTCATATCGGGCATGGAGGAAAACTGAATCTCACCACAAGTGAGGTAATTTGTACTTCATTTGCAAATGTCCAGTCAGTCACCTGTCTACTCTCAAGTGCCTTTCAAGTATAAACTATCAACTCTTGATTCTCCCCTACCAATGATCTAGATTTTCCCTACTCAAATGTAATATAAGGATTAATGGATGTATAAACCAGTAATCAGAGGAGAGAAAAAAAAGTCAGGATCTTGGAATCTGGAGTAAGGCAATCAATGCAAAACCAGAGTTCTGATCTCACACTGTTTAGGCCCATTTTAACGGTGGCACTGGGACAGCAGCTCACCCGGTGTCGCTTGCCCTGGATCTTGGCACGGGCGATGTCAGAGGAGCTGCGGCGGGGTCCACGCCGACGAACACGAGCATAATTGGCTTCTTGAAACTCTTTCATTTTTTTCCTCTTCAGCCGAAACTGGTGGCTACAGCTCACATTATACCTACAGGTCAGGCACATGTAAGAGATCAAAAGTGCTACAGAAAACTACCTTGTTACCCTAAGCTTGTGAACTGGTATTTTAAGAGCTGATTTGGGGAAGACTATGAAAACAAAGGAGACACTCAAGTATCAGCTGTGAGATTGATGATCCTAGGGAAGGGCTATAATATTAGATGAAAAAACCACTGCTGAAAGTGAGGGGGAGTGCCCAGTACCTCTTAGCACAAGTCATGGAGCAGAATCTCTTGGAGCCTCGAAACTGGTCTGCAGGGGCGTACTTCCCACAGTATTCGCACTTCAGGAGATTCGCCTTCTTATCTAGCTCTGAAAAACAAGGCATCACTTGAAAGCTGCAAGGGTTTCTGCTGCTGCTCAAACCATCAGTAGGCTCAGAACTGGACTCTAATTACTCTCAGAATTTGCCCCCAAAGACCTACACCACCCTAAAACAAAGTTCGAATTCCAGAATCCCAAAGGCATGTTCATTTTAGTCTTCCTATCCTTAAGCTAGACTATTTCTATTTTGATTACAAATTTTATCCCAATCACACCCTCAGATTTCAGCCAAGACTGCATTTCTGAACAGGAGAGAGGAACTAATTACTAATGCCTAGAAAGATATCCCTCCCCCACAAAGTTCCCAAAAGCAGAAAGGAAATGTAAATAAGAGTCTTTAATATCCTATCTAATAAAAGAGAAACATGCAACTTGACCATATCCCCAAATGCTTCCCAGTGGCTAATCAGGGTGATATGCAAATTAACTGCCAACCAAGATGGCAGCTGGCAGCCAGGCAGCTGAAGCGAACAGGAGGCTTGCTTGCTCCAGTGATAGAGGAAGCCAAGTTTCACCGCCTGCCGCTGCCTGCCTCTGAGCTGCAGTCTAAGCAACTATGTTGCAATTATAGAAGCTAAACAAGCTCCAGAAACCTGCTTTCAACTAGCCTGCCTCGGAGCTTAGAGCGGCAGTGATGGCAACAGTATTTCAATTATAGAACCCAAACAACCCCAGATGCCTGCTTTCAGCAGCCGAGGCCTCAAGCTGGAGCCGGCCTCAGAGCTAAAGCCGGCTCTCAGTTCCAGTGACAGCCATAGAAGGTAAATAAATCCCAGAATAAAAAAAAAAAAGAAAAAAAGGAGAGGCTGGGAGCTTCAGTCACCAGCCAGCCTGAAAATGGCCCTCAGCCCCTCACCCAGACTGGCCAGGTACCCCAGTGGGGACCCCCACCCTGAAGGGGGTGCGGGCAGCCTAAAAACAGCCATCATCCCCTCATCCAGGCTGGCCAGGCACCCCAGTGGGGACCCCCACCCTGAAGGGGGTATGACCAGCTGCAAACAGCCATCATCCCATCATCCAGGCTGGCCAGGCACCCCAGTGGGGACCCCCCACCCTGATCCGGGACACCCTTCAGGGCAAACAAGCCGGCCCCCACGCGTGCACCAGGCTGCTAGCCTATATAGTAAAAAGGTAATATGCAAATTGACCCTAACAGCAGAAGGACTGGGAATGACTGGTCACTATGACACACACTGACCACCAGGGGGCAGACGCTCAATGCAGGAGCTGGCCCCTGGTGGTCAGTGCGCTCTCACAGGGGGGAGCTCTGCTCAGCCACAAGCCAGGTTGATGGCTGCCAGTACAGCAGTGGTGGTGGGAGCCTCTCCTGCCTCCTCAGCAGCGCTAAGGATGTCTGACTGCAGTTTAGGGCTGCTCCCTGCTGGCAGGTGGACATCCCCCAAGGGCTGCCGGGCTGCCAGAGGGATGTCTGATTGCCATCTTAGGCCCAATCCCCTGGGGAGCGGGCCTAAGCCAGCAGGTGGTCATCCCCTGAGGGGTCCCAGACTAAGAGAGGGCACAGGCCGGGCTGAGGGACTCCCCCCCTCACCCCCCGAGTGCACAAATTTTTGTGCACCGGGCCTCTAGTAGATTATAAAACCTAAAGAGAACTGGAGATTTAGAAATATCCTATTTTATTTAGATTATCTTTTGAAAAATATACCCTTATATTAAACTAGAGGCCTGGTGCACAAAATTTGTGCACTCACAGGATGGGGGGTCCCTCAGCCCAGCCTGCACCCTCTCGCAGTCCGGGAGCCCTCAGGGAATGTCCGACTGCCATGGAGGTGGGAGAGGCTCCCACTACCACCGCTGCGCTCACCAGCTATGAGCCCGGCTTCTGGCTGAGAGGTGCTCCCTCTGTTGAGTGCACTGACCACCAGGGGGCAGCTCCTGCATTTAGTGTGTGCCTCCTGGTGGTCAGTGCACATCATAGCGACCGGTCATTCCACCGTTTGGTCAATTTACATATTAGCCTTTTATTATATAAGATAATTTAACAGCTTACTTTAGCCTGATAAAAATCTCCCTAATCCTGTGGAATTCCTTTTGTGTGATTCTACATATTCTAGTATGTGATATAGTATGTGTGTCTGGATGGACATTATATAAGTCCCACTTTAAACTGATGATTACTATTTTATACTGAGTCTTCAAATACATCTGCATGAGCCTCCTTCCCCAGACAGGTCTCTAAGTAAATACTTACCAGCAGATGGGCTGTCCCCTCCCAAGGGGCCACATGACTGGTTCTCATTCAGCCCTGTCAGGAGGCCAGTCTGTAGAGGCTTCTCAGACTCTTTCAGTAACTGAGAACAACCCACCTGTCCCAGAAGAAGGTCACAGTTAAGTTAGCCTAATTCCTTTCTGCTTCTCCATAGCTTTCCCAGCGTTTCTCACCATTAAGTCTTTGCCTGGATTTCTAAGCTAATGGTCAAGTCTGTTTCAGAGAGAATCATTTTCAATACGGGAATCAAGAGTCTCTAAGAGGCTTTTTTCAGACAAACACTGGAGAACAGAGTCTTACCCTGGCTCCCTTTTTTGTCCTTTTCCTTCCTAAGTTGAGGGAATGCACTAGGAATCAGGATACCTATGTTCTAGTTTTGCAACTTGTGGTACTTAGAATAGTCCATTAACTTTCTACCACAATTTTCTTCACTATAAACCAAACCTAGTTTGTCTAACACAGGGGTCCTCAAACTATGGCCCTCGGGCCACATGCGGCAGCCAGCTGAAAACATTTATCCAGCCCGCCAGGTGTTTTTGCCGCCGCTGCCTGTTGCTTAGCAGCCGACTAGTTTTTTTTTGAACTATAGTCCGGCCCTCCAACGGTCTGAGGGACAGGGAACTGGCCCCCTGTTTAAAAAGTTTGAAGACCCCTGGTCTAATAAAATATTACAGCTTTCAAGGTCACCTCCTGCCTTTTCTTCTCTTCCCAAAATTTTCATTTTCTGATCCACATATTATTCTTTTTCCCTTCCTTTTACAACTCACCAAATGAACAGCAGAACTGAACCATTCTCTAGTAACTAACTAGTTCTGAGCCTTCTGATTTAGTGGCATTTGAAAAGGCAACAGTCAGTCTAAGTCCCCACTTGAAAGCCCCATCTTCCGGCCCTGCCCTCACCGGGAAAGGTTCTGCTCCTTCCTGGATGACGAAGCCTTCAATGATGTGGGTGAGAATCTGAGGCTTCACAATGGCCTGTGGGGGTTTTGAGTCGCCCATCTGTCTGGACACCATGGCTAGTGTAGGAGGTGGTGCTGATGGGGCAGGTGCCAAGGATATTAGTTCACTGTTTGGGGTATTAGCATTCACACTGGTCACTGATTCAACTTTCTCTGGAAAATAAACACAAATTAAGGAATAGATATGGGATAACGTAACTGACCCCTCTATTAGCCAAGCCAGCCTAATCTTCCACAATAATACATGTTCACCTTTTTTTTTTTTTCTTTTTTTCAGAGAGAGGAAGGGAGGAGAGAGGGATAGAAACATCAATGATGAAAATCATCGATCAGCTGCCTTTTGCATGCCCCCTACTGGGGATGGAGCGGCAACATGGGCATGTGCCCTGACCAGGATTCGAACCGTGACTCCTGGTTCATGGGTCCATGCTCAACCACTGAGCCACATCATCCAGGCTGCATGTTCACCTTTGCTCATTCACCCTGGATTCTGTTTTTTTCAATCTATTCATTTGTCCACCAACTGCAGGACCCATACTCTACAGAACCAGACTTATCTGTTAGCTCACTCACTCAGAACGTTAATCTCTGTGCACTCCAACAGCACTGCAGAAGACAGTCTCTCACCTCCAAAACTGCTCTTCTCCTCCATGACCTTTGGGCTCTCTGCTACCGGAGATGCCCTGGCAGGAAGCATTGAACCCAATGTGGAGACATCATCTCTTTCCTCCTCAGACTCAGCCTTGCGTTTCACACCCAATGTCTGGGGCTTGCCCTATAAGAAAAGAACAGAAAAGAAATCAAGAGTTTTAAGTAAAGGAAGATAAGGAACCATAAATACTCCATATTTTCTTTTTTTTTTTTTTTTAAATATATTTTATTGATTTTTTACAGAGAGGAAGGGAGAGAGATAGAGAGTTAGAAACATCAATGAGAGAGAAACATCGATCAGCTGCCTCCTGCACATCTTCTACTGGGGATATGCCCGCAACCCAGGCACATGCCCCTGACCGGAATCGAACCTGGGACCCCTCAGTCCGCAGGCTGACGCTCTATCCACTGAGCCAAACCGGTTTCGGCAATACTCCGTATTTTCAGATAAAGTTTCCTTAGTTCCAGATTCCCCAATTTGTATATTTCTCATGGTACATTAAAATTCCTGGTCATTCCCAAGAGGTGTAACTTCCACCTCAGGACAAAAGAAAATGCAACGTTCATTAGTCCTGACATAGACCTTGAGACCCTGGATTCATTATGGCCCAACTAAGAACTGTTGTTTTCTAAAGATTATTTAGGTGGTTACAGCTATCTTGATCAAACCCAGTACAGATCCAAAAACCCAGAATGACTTCAGTAGCAGATTTAGGAGTATGAAGTTCAGACATTATATACATTAACATCGCTCTCTCTTACAAAAAGAATATTAGTATCTTAAGTTTCCATTAATCTCTCACAAAGGAACAAATAAAAACCTTCTAAACTCTTCATTCCCCTACTATGTGAAGCTCTAATTCTACTCAGCCACAGGTCCACTCTTAAGAGTGACAGTAGCCCCGCTGGCTGGGTTGCTCAGTAGGTTAGAGTGTCAACCTGACAAGCCAAGGTTGTGGGTTCAATCCCTGGTCAGGGCACATAGAAGAAGCAACCAATGAATGCATAAATAAGTGTAGCAACATATCCCTATCTCTCTAAAGTCAATCAATCAATTTTTTTTAATTAAAAAAAGAGAGTGACAGCACCCTCAAAACCATCAGACGTCACTCACCGGCAGGTGCACAGACTGCATGTAGAAGGCAGCAGGGACCTGGGCTACAACAGGTGAGGAGGCGGTAGCCCCACCCTTTACTACATGTGCTGTCCCCTGCACAGGAGCAAGGGTCATCCCAGAGGTCAGTGTGGAAGGGCACTCCTGCAGTGCACCAGGAGCCTGGGATGATGGTGGCGAAGAGGCCAAATGGGCCTGACCAGGCTGCATTGTACCTGGCAGCCCCCGGGAAGCAGGCACAGCAGCTGCCAGCTGTGCCAACCCCAAAGCCTGTGCCTGGGCTGTACCTGGCTGTCGGGTGCCCACAACTTGCACAGGGATATGGGGTGGTGGTTGCTGGGAAGCTGACATCTTAGCAGGTCCTAACTGAGGAGGCTTGATCGGTGCTATAGGTGGTTTGGATTGGAGAGGGATGGGTGGCTTGGGAGTTGGGTCAGGTGGGAGGGACAAGGGTGAAGATT
Source organism: Myotis myotis (assembly GCF_014108235.1). Classification (NCBI taxonomy): domain Eukaryota; kingdom Metazoa; phylum Chordata; class Mammalia; order Chiroptera; family Vespertilionidae; genus Myotis; species Myotis myotis. Next base: position 191,253,429 of record NW_023416335.1, read on the forward strand.
GAAGCATGGGTTGAACAACCAGGGTTTGGGCTTGCTGCTGGGACTGGGAAGGTGGGACCTGCTGAGTAGGTGGGACCTGTGGTGGCTGAGGGGCAGAGAGGGTTGTGGCTTGCTGCTGCTGCTGCTGCTGCTGCTGCTGTTGCTGCTGCTGCTGCTGCTGGGCCAACTGGAGGTGTGTGGCTGTGTGGAGTAGCTGCGATTGACGGTGCTGGAACTGTTGCTGGTGGTGGATGGCAATCTGCTGCTGGATCACCACTTGTTTCTGCTGGAGGTGGATCTGTTGCTGTTGCTGAATCAGGGAATGGGGCTGGATCTGTGTGTAGGTGGCTATAGGAACCACGCCCAGAATGGAACAAAAAGGAAGAAAAGCAGAAAATAATCATCATTATGGGAAGTAAAAATCGCCTTTCCAAACTGTACTGTTTTGGAATCACACAATGGATGGAAATCCAACCTAGAAGGTCCTAAGAGATCACCTCATTCATTCTCTTTCCTGAGTCAGACATTATCAGATATTACTGTCTCTAATCTTAAAGATCTCAAGAGAAGAACTCCCTTGTTCAATCATTTAATGACCTCCAGTAATTTCTTACATGTATCTAACTTTTATTTTCTTTGCTATACTTAATCCTGTTACTTTGAACTCAGTCAAGTAAGTTGGCCCATCTTCTATGTGATTGGACTCTGAGTTCCTCAAGGCTGAGTCCATGTTTTATTCATTTTTACATCCCTCTAATCCAGCACATTAGAAACACTTAACAGTCACTGAAAGAATAAATGTCCTTGGAAGTAAATATACCAACACCTTCCCATGAATGTTAATTTTTAAGACTCATCAACTTAGGTCCCCACCATGAGAATTCTCAGAGTCAGCAGCCGAAGGTTCTGACTTTACCCAGTTTCCACCACTGTAAATGAGTTGACAACCTCACTCCCCACCTCATACACCTACCAGATTGTCCAGAAAACATATCTGTTATGAAAGCACTCTGGAAACAGAACTGCTATAATATGTAAATACTAAGTTATTAGCACTACAACCGATAATTAACTTTTGTAAATAAATTATCCATATGTAGCAATAACTAAAGTGCTAGAAACAAGGAAGGTAAAATGAAGGTAAAACTAAACATTACCAAGTAAAAAGAAAAACATTACCAAGTAAGGTATACATACCTAACTATATCTAACCAGAGTCTGAAAGCAAGTATAAACTATTTGGGTTGTTATATTATTTATTCTTCTTCACCCTTATCATTGACACAGATGATCACAAGATGACTGTGTGTGTGTGTGTGTGTGTGTGTGTGTGTGTGTGTGTGTGTGTGTGTGTTTTACTTTAGAGAGAAAAGGAGAGAGATCGAAACATCAATGATGAGAGAGAACCATGGATCGGCTACCTCCTGCATGCCCCACACTGGGGTTCCAGCCCACCACCTGAGCATGTGCCTTGACTGGGAATGGAACTGTGACCTCCTGGTTCATAGGTCAATGCTCAAAAACTGAGCCACACCAGCCAGGCACAAGTTGACTATATTAAACCAGGGCTCTATTTGCTAGTCCTAAGTGCCCTAGGACACTTATGTCACCTCTGCTCTACATTGGGCCACCTAACCACCATCAAACACCGATGAGGAGTATTCATCCTTTATGCTAGATTCTAAGCTCCATGAAGACAGGGGATCTATTTTTCAAAGATGTAACTCTAGCCCTCCTAGAACATAGTACGCAATTGAATAAGAACTGGGTAAATGAATAGGTAGAGTAAGTAAACTAAAGAACTCAGGGTCTAAGGCAACTTGTAAAATGATTGCTGCCTGGTGGAAACAGAAAAGATCTGTTACCTGTCCTCCTGCCTCCCTGAACTAATATGATCAAGGGTGATGTGACAAGAAGCAAGAAAAAGGCAAAGAAAGAAATGTATTCTGAGCTTTCAAACAGTTCTGAGAATAATGACATGAGAAGTGACCGTTTACCTGAGCTAATAAGGGTCTGGCTGGGAGCAGGTGTAGCTGTCCGTGTCAGGTTCATGCCCACGTTCTGCTGACCAGTCCCATCCGCTTCTGCCTTCTTAGCTGCCGCACTTTCTGCCTCTGTCTGGCTGCCCTGACTCACAGTCACTGTTTGGGCTGCAGGCAAGGGCTGCACCACTCCTGTGCCCTTCCTGGGACAGCTCCCACCACCCCCCATTCCTGAGGTAGGCAACTGACCCAAGCCTCCAGGTGCCTGGCCACTTCCACCTGGACCCATGGACCCTGGGATGCTATTTCCACTGCTTCCACCAGCTTGACTAAGGTTGAGGGACTGGCCTGAGGCCCCAGGGGAAGCCTGAGCCACAGCTAGGGCCTGGCTGGAACCCTGGGAGAGGCTAGAGACAGGGGATGCTCCAGGAGGAATGGCCTTCTGAGTAGAGCCTTGCATTTGAGGGCCTTGGGCTGAGGCCTGTTGGTTCCTCACTGCCAAGTTCTGCACCTGAAAGATAAGAAGAACAAGACTGAGAAAAGGTGAACAAGAGGCACTAGGGTCAAAGATTTCAGTGACAGATTCAGAAGCAGCAAGGATCGCAGCAGATATTCCACAGCCCACCTCAGCTTGTATGCTCAATTTCCCAATTATATACATTAAAGGCCTTCCAGTCACCCAGGGAAAAACTCTTATATCAAATTTTATTTTCAGTCTCCTTTATTCAGTATCAAATGTATCACCAAGTACAGTCATTAATTCCGTCAAAGTGTCTCAGATTTTCCCTTTTCTTTCCAGTCATTCATTCATTCATTCATTCATTTAATATCTACCAAATACCTACTATGCTTCAGGTATTACACTGGGTACTGGGAATGCAGAGATGAAAGACACAATCCCTGCCATTAATGAGTCCTTTCTACTAGAAAAGAAAGACAAGAAAATCACCAATAACAATATGGCACTATGCACAGGTATGCACACAGTGCTGTGGGAGCCCAGAATGGGAAGATTAACTCAGAATACAAAGCTTAGGGAGGGCTTCCTAACACAGGTGATGCTTGACCTGAGGCCCAATCGGTAATAGTGAAGGTGAGGGTTTGAAAATATAGGTAACATTTGCAAGACCATTGAGCCAAGAAAAAGAATAGTATTTTTGGAAATTATAAATATTTCCTTTATGTTTGGAGTTAGAGGGAGTAGCAAGAAATGAAACCAGGAAAGTAGGCTGAGGGTAGTGGGGTAGAAAGGTGCCGGATCATGAAGGGCTTGGTGTGTTAAAATAAGGAGTCTGAACTTCAGTTTGGAAACAGAACGTGTATCTATCGTCTTCATTGTTGTATTCCCAGCACCTAGCACAGTTCCTGACACATAGTAAGTACTCCAAAATATGAATAGAGAGAAGGAATGATGAGTACCTAATTGATGACAGGAAGCTATTGGAGAAGATTAATCAGAATAAACATGATGAAATCTACAGTTGAAACCATTCTTTGAAACATTGCTGATGGAAATGGAAATGAAATCAGTACAACAACTTTGGAAAACAGTTTGGCATCATATCTTAAAATGAACATTCACACACCCTACACCCCAGGAATTCCTAAAGAGAAACCTTGCTGTGTACAGCTGGAGGCATGTATAAAAATGTTCACAGCAGCACTATTCATAGTAGTAAGTGCCTAGAACAACCCAAATGGCCATTATCAGAAGAGAAAATAAATGAACTATAATATATTCACACAATGGACTATTATATAGAAATCAAAATTAATAAAGTACAATGACATACAACAATATGGATAGATCATGACAATAAGCTATTAAGAAAGAATTCTCAAAGACTGCATACAGTACTTTATGGATTGAGAAGAGCACAAATACCTTTAAAATAAAATATGTATTTTTTATATATTCTATTTTTTATTTTTATATACAGAGGTAGGCAAAAGTAGGTTTACAGTTATGAGTATTAAAAAGTTTATTCTTGTATTATTTATTTGTTATATTATTTATTGTTATTATTGACCTACTTTTGCCCACCCCTGAGTGTGTGTGTGTGTGTGTGTGTGTGTGTGTGTGTGTGTGAAAGGCCTAAAAATATTGGCCATGTGTTCATCAATGTTGAAACTAGATGGTAAGTACGTAGAAATTCATATTTTTATATGTTTAAAATTTTCCATTATAAAAATGTCTTTATTATATGTAAATACAATAAAACCATATAAAAAGAGACACAACGGAAGGATGAATTTAGTAGGAATCAGAATGTCCTCACCCTGGGTAGAGGCAGGCAGTAGATGAAACTGGGATTGCTTATTGTATTTTAAAACTTACTGAGTAAATAAATAAAAGTGTACCTTGAATGGGCCATTAATGAGAGAATGTCATGAGCCAAGGATTATGATTGATCAAATTCTGCATATCAGAGGTACAATTTAAAATGCTAGTAACAACATATATTTTCTAAGAAAACTTGTTCTGACAGTAATGTGGAAGAGGATTAGAAGTAGAGAAAGGCTGAAGTCAAGAAGCCAATTAGAAAACTAGTACAGTAATTCAGGTGAAAAATGAAAAGAACCTGGAGTCAGGCAATAGGAGCAAAGAAGAAGAGATGATAGCTTTAGAGAATGGTTTACAAGAATCATCAGGATTGGGTGCTGGGGCACTTATTATCTGGCAATTAGACAGTTTTTTTTTTTTAGTCAGCTTCCTTTCCATGGCTTCTTAAAACATTGCTGCTTTCCCTATACATGAGAATCACTTCCCCTTTCCCCTCTCACCCACCCCTGTAGAAACAATAAAACCATTATATGAGCATGATGCTTCATCAATTCCACCACCAAATCTATACGTTCAGCTGCATAAGCACCCATCACTTACTTCTCCCTTCTCTCCTTCTATCCTTCCTACTTTTCAAGAAGCTTATATAATCAATTCTCTCCTGTCTCTTCAATTTCTCCTCTATTGGCTTCCTTCCATCAGCATCCTGGAACCTCACTTCCCCGCCCCCAGTTTCATCCTCTTTCCTGTTACTGCTAAACTCTTTTTTTTCTTTAAAAATATTTTTTATTGATTTCAGAAAGGAAGGGAGAGGGAGAGAGAGAGAGAGAGAAATACCAATGATGAGAATTATCAATCGGTGGCCTCCTGCATGCCCCACACTGAGGATTGAGCCCACAACCCAGGCATGTGCCCTGATCAGGAATTGAACCATGACCTCCTGGTTTATAGGTCGATGCTCAACCACTGAGCCACACCAGCCAGGCTACTGCTAAACTCTTAACTATTTACATTCACTGCAACTATTCCCACTATCCAGTCATTTGCCTCACGCCATGACTCCATTGAAATAGCTCCCATCCATGTCGGTGACTCCATCTTTCTTGCCATCTCTACTGCACTTGATGAAGGACTCTTGCCACTCTTGTTCCATTTTGATCCTTTGTCTTCATGACACACAATCCAGATTGTCTTGCCTCTCTGTCAGTCACTCTTCCCTACTCCCCTTTGCCAGCCATCACCCTTTACTCAACCGCGAACTGCTCTCTTTCCTAAGGGCTCATCCTAACCCTCAGGGCTCCATCTGAAAGGCTTTTCTCTTCTCAATCCATACCATACCCCTAAGAAATTTCAAACACTCTCTTGATTTCAATTATCTATATGCCTACTACTCTTGTATGTTTACCTCCAACTCAGAGCTCAGGCACCACATAAAAAACTGCTGATCCAGTATCTTCTTCTGGGTAGCAAGCACTTCTAAGCCAGCATTTCCAAAAGTGAACTTCACCCCAAATCCACTTCTCCAACATTCATCTCATAAATATCACTACCAGCCATCTCTCTGCAGTGCCATAGCTCATCTCAGGCCTCTCCATCAACTCTCTACCACTGAATGCGTTCTCCTTTTTTAAAAACCTCCTAAGTTTTTCTCAAATCTATTCATTTCTGTCCATCTCAACAACGACCACCTATGACGGGTGTTGCTCTCCCCATATTCACTCAAGCCATTTCCTTTTATCTTCCATAGAGGAGCCAACAGTCTTGCAAATTTAAAAAATCAAAAATCGAATCTCTCATGTCACTTCCATGTTTAAAATCCTTCCAACGCTTCCCACTGCCTTTCAGATAAAGCTCCAAATTCTAAACACAGCACCCAAGGTCCTGCAAGATGAGGTTTCTCCGACCATCTCCAACATCATCTCCACTCCTCTTTGCCAAACTCCAGGAACACAGGTCTTCTTTCAATTCCTCAAATATATAATACTCCTGCCCTCCTAGGATCTCTGGACATGAGATTCCTCTGCCTTCATTCCTTCAATGTCTTCACCTGACCAACTTCTACAGACCCAATTTAACTGTCACCTTCTCAGGGAGGCCTTCCCAAGGCTCCATTAACTCCCTTTCAAAGCACTCAGTACTTCCTAATGAAGCAATTATCAAACCATCCAGGTGATTATTTATTCAATGTCTGGTGCTTCAGTGATTTGTAATCTCTATCAGTCTAGGGATTATGACTTTCTTGGGCATTCAAGGCTAAGGAATGTCTGATATATAATAATGATAGTTTGTACTCTTAACACTCATTATGTCCAGACACTGTTCAAACACTTACACATATCAACTCATTTAGTCCCCACAATACACCCTGAGGTAGATACTTTATAATTTCATAGATGTTTTATATATGAAGAAACTGGCGAAAAGATGTTAGGTTATTTGAGTCATGAAGCTGGAATCTGAGCCAAACATCAGATTCACATTTTTAACCACTACTCTGTCCCTCCACATGTTGACACTCAACAAGCAGATGGATAAATGAAACCACTGGATAGGAAAGCAGTCTCAACCTCATCCTCTGATCCTACTGCTATTACCAGAGTCTAAAACAAAGGTCTTACCTTCTTACTAAATGACCCCAAGCATTTCTTTTTCTTTTTTCAAAATATATTTTTATTGATTTCAGAGAGGAAGGGAGAGGGAGAGAGATAGAACATCAATGATGAGAGAATCATCAATCGGCTGCCTCCTGCACACTCCCTACTGGAGATCAAGCCCAAAACCAGGGCATGGGCCCTTGACCGGAATGGAACCTGGGACCCTTCAGTCCGAAGACCAATGCTCTATCCACTGAGCCAAACCAGCTAGGGCGACCCCAATCATTTCTTAGTAGGTTCCCTAATTTCTCTTTCTTCTCCAGGCACATGTTTCTAGGTGATTCTTTCTAAAGTACTTGCCTTAGCCTATTAATCAGCTATTCAACAACCAGCAATGACCCCTCTTACCTATGGAGTTACTTGGCTTTCAGATTTCTCCCTAACATGACCTTTTCTACAATCAAGCATGTTGTCGCCTCTTAATCCACTCGCCCCAACTCATAGTCACATATGTGAAATTATACCTTTACACATTACTGTTCTGTCTCCAGGACAGTTTCCTTTTATTCCAAATCAAATCATACCCATCCTCTAAAAATTTGCTCAAGTATCCCAAGAGTCACTGAGAAGTAATGCAGCCACTCTTCTCTACTTGTGTCACTCAAAGTTAGAGCAATTTACTTCTGTACTTCTTGGTTCTCCAAGCTCTTTATAAAGACTTGACACATACTTATTTTCAGCCCTCCTAAGTTTCTAGTATACATCTGAGCACAGCAATAGAAAACTCAATATTTACTTGCTAACTGATAAACTAAAATAAAAATAAGTATTATGAGAGCCCAGTTTATATCCCGTTCATAAGAAGATAAAAATTCAGCTCAAAATATGTATACAACACTAACACTTTATATATATATATACACATTTGGGGGCAGGGAGATAAGGTATAGTGAGAAGCAACGGTGAGAAAGATTTCACTGGGACTACACTGTGAGCAGAAGCAGAGAGAGCTACAGGAACTCATAAAGAGAAGGAATCAAATATTCTGCCAGCAACTCAGCCATGTCAGCTTAACATCTATGGAACAGAGTTCCCTCAACCATCCCTCATCTTCCAGAGACAGTACTACAAGAAGAGAGAATTAAAGACTTCCTGAATAAACTGAGCCATCAAGGGCTAAAAAAAAAAAATGTTAAGGAAATCTGCCCTATGTTAAAAATAAGACTTCCCAGATCCAGAGGGCTATTTTCAGTCAAATCTATTTTCCTCCCTAATTCAAATAACTCAAAAGTTGTAAGGGATTCAAGTTCTATAGAAATTAAAGGCAAAAAAAAAACAAAAAAAAAACACCAAAAAAAAGAATCCTGAAAAGTGGTAACGAGGCAGAAGGGTGGGCCTTAGTCTGTGGTCGTTCCCTTCATCCTCCCCAGTGCCCGTCCACAGGTCAATGCTGCCACTGACCTGATCTGCATCTGCATGAACTCCCGGAGACTGAGCAGATGGCACCTCCTGCTGGACTGCAGCCACTGCCCCGTTAGGCATCAGGATGAGCTGGGAGGCTAGAGGCACATTCCGGCCCAGGGTCCGGTTTACCTGCAATAGGTTTCCCAGCTGTGGCTGGCAAGGAGAGGAGGAAGAGCAGAGGAAAGAGAACAAGAGGAAAAGAAGAAAGACAGAAGAAACGGAAGGGAAGGACCACAAGACAAAATAAACAGAAGATACGAAACAGCAAAGTCCTGCCCCTTTCCACACCAACCCAGGAGACCCTTATTCTCCATACGTGATGAATCATCCAGAAGAAAACCTGGAATGTGTACAAAACTACAGGTTGATAACAAAGAGTCAAACATGAAAGAAGTTGAGACAATGAGAATTTCAGAACAAGTCTTTATGTACAGTAAGTAGATAGGCTAAGAACACTTAGGATTTGTGTACTTGAGCCACAGGTCTAAAGATCGGAGTATCTGATGCTAATGTGGTCAAATGTTAAGGTGAGCATCTTCTAACTTGGGATCTCAATGTCATCTGCAGGCTACCTGTGAATACTGAGCATTGCTTCTAAAGGTGAGTAAGTAAGAAGTAGATCAGCTTGTCTTAAAACAGCTGGGTAACTATGGTTAAATAAAATAACTTTTGCTCAAGTCCTCGCCAGGGACAGGACATTATGTCCCTGAGACACTGGCAGTTGTGTCTGTGGCTTACCCGTAGATACATCTGAGCCTGGGACTGGTTGAGGGGTGGGGAGGTGGTGTTCCCCAGTAGCACAGATTGGGTCAAAGTGGTAGCACTGGGAGAGCTCACACTCTGGGATCGGCTGATGAGCTGGGCGGCCGACGTGGTGGCCAGATTGATCTGTGCGGTACAGAAAGGAACCAGGACTGAGGATTTAGGAGACATAAAAGGAAATGTAAATGACTGATAAATTCAGAGTGACCCGGTCAAGAACAGAATATCTCACTTTCATAGAGTCCGGGGAAATGAATACCTTCCTGTCCACAACTGTCATCCTGGCTACTCCAGGGTATTACCAAAGTAAACAAACTGGGCCTAATCACTAGCGTTACAGTTGAGAAGGCAAAGGAACGAAACGGAACAAATTTTACTTGTCGTTGAAGGGTCCAGAGATTAGTCCCTTCCCTTTACTATGTCTGCTTCTTCCCCAGGGTTTTCTTTCTCCTTTCTTAGACCTCCTCATTAAGACTCATGCAGATCCAAGTGGGTCACTGCCTTTTACAAACATGCTCTACATAAGGGCAGTAAATACCACCGACGGCTCAATGAACACTCCCAGATCAGCTGCACAAAGTTTAACCCAGAGACAAAGACCCAAAGAGAGAAGCCGCTCAGTGGGCAGAAGCAGCACTCACTGAGGCCTGGGTGGTGGCAGTCTGCTGCTGCGGGGTGCTGGTGTTTGGGGAGCTGGCTTGCCGACTGGCAGCAATGGTGGCCTGTTAGAGATGAAAGAAAATAAGAAAGAGCAGAGAAAACAAAGGAAAAGCCTGTGAATCTTCCAGTAATAAATCAGAGGCACAAAACATAACAGACATTTCCAATAAGAACTGAGAGACTATTGTGGAGCAAGGACAAGTATATTCACTATGCCCATAACCCTCACATTACCACATGCGGTAACCCAACAACTCCCACATAACCCTCCTGGGACAGCCAGGCAAGCTGTCCTCCTCCCACTTCCTTTTAGGTGGAAGAACCTTTGGTCAGGTCCCATCGTGAGTCACTGGTAAGCCTAACCCAGAGTTGTCCAATACAAATATAACGCGAGCCACATATGTAATTTTCTTGTATGCACATTTTTTAAAAGAAAAAAGAAATAGGCAAAGTACACTTTAATTTTTTATTGAATTTATTGGGGTGGCATTGGTTAATAAAATTATGTAGGTTTCAGGTGTACAATACTATAATATATCATCTTGTATGGTGTGCTCACCACCCCAAGTCAAGTCGCCTTCCATCACCATTTATCCTCCTATACCCTCTTCCACTTTATCTTATGTAAGCCAATATATCTCATCTCAACATGTAACCAATGTAAACTACTGAGATATTTTACTTTTTTTTCCTTACTAAGGCTTTGAAATCCAAATTCTCAGTGCACAGCCCCAATTTGAACTAGCCACATCTTGAGCAAAAGCTACACATGGCTGGTGACTACCACACTGCACAGTGCAGGTCTAGACATAGCCATCCTACTCCTGAAAGGGAGTTTCTCCACAGTTCCTACTGCAGCCCCTGAAGCTAAGATCCATTCACACTCCTACAGGAGGAACGTAGGAGGAGGAGACTATGTTTCCAGCTTGGCTTAGTGGAAGATGCAGTATGTCCCTACCCACCTGTAGCACCATCCCCTTCCCTCTTGGGCCAGCTGGCTGCTGACCTCTCACCTGCTGGACGGCAGCCAGGCTATGCAGCTGGGCATTGCTGAGCTGCTGCTGGAGCATGAACTGGTGGAAATACTGAGCCGCATTGGGCTGACGCTGCAGTGCCTGCAGAGCCTAGGAGGAGAAAGAGAAGATCAGCCCACTCAGACTCACTCCCAACTCCTATTCTACACAAATCGCTGTGATCCTGTGAAAGGGACTCGTGGCAAGTAGAGAAACAAAGGAAGATGGGAGTCTGGCTAAATCATCAACTTCTGATTTGTCCAATTTGTTTATATGAGAACCAGTAAGTTCATATAATCCTCAAAAAGTGGAGAAGCAATTAATTCTGCTATGCTCTATTCTATTCTTGTATATAAAGAAAAGTAAAGCCGTGTAACTCACATGAACGCTTATTTCCCAAAATGGAATCTGGAAATACATAATACAGCAAGAAAAAGCATTGGGACTAGACAGGATAAAAATCAATGAGATGTCAATTAATGTAAAGAGAAGAAAATAAAAGACCATATTCTAGGGGTACAATAGAGGTAATAGAGCCCTAAGGGGTTGAAAATGATGAAAAAATAAGAGTAAGTAGTAGCTTATGAAAGATTCTATCAGGTAAAATTTTCAAACAACTGGCATTTTCAAATAGCTACAGTATAATGCTAATGGGTGTTTATAAACATGATACTGGTAATTCAGTTTTAGTGTTAACTAATATTCTCTAATAATGAGAGCTATTCTTATGATGTGCATAGTTATTCTAGTAACCTAAATATTTAAGTAAAAGGCCCATTCCCAGATTTTTTAAAACATGGGATTTACTATTTGTCTAAAAATACAGCTTTAGTCTAAAGAGTTTTACACTCCATTACTCAGAATGATCTATACAAACGACTGAAGATTAAAAACCTGCCAATCCATGAAAAGAAATGGTTAGAATCTAGCTCTATGAACTGAATGGTATAAAAACAAAACAAAACAAAAAATAACACCTTAGTGTAAAGACTGAATCTCATTCTCTGTTTGCTTGCTCAGATTGTTATAAATTCCTAAGATTCTCGGGGCTAGCAGGGACCTTAGTCATCACCTAATTCAACTCCCCCAGGGTCCTGGAAAGCAACTAAGGGCAATTATCCTCCAGCACCCTTGCCTACCCCAAGCCAGTGCTCACAGATCTCAGCCCCTCAGAGTTGAGCCTCACCTGCACTGCTTGCCGTTCATACAGTGACATTTGAGCTATTTGGGGCCGAGAGCTGCCCCCAGAGCTGGAACTCCCATTGGTGGAGTTGGAGTTCTGCTCACTCTCAGTCTCCATGACAGTGGTCCAGGGTCCCCAAGGCTGGTGCTCTGACTCAAGACCTAGAGAAAAGGAGCAAAGGATTAATATTTACACCTGATCTCTAACTTTTATTTCATGTTATTTAAATTAGATATAAGAATCTTCCTCTTCTTCCATAATCCACAATTTCTAGTGTTATTACTACCAAATCTGCAATACACTCTTCCCCCCACACACACCCGCTTTTGAAGTTATGCGGTGTCTCAAAATAAACAACCTTTCCATATTCCGTCATAGCTGTCATTAACATAAAACAGCCAGAATGTAAGACAGCAGCACCTCATAATACTAAGGCCACTTTACATTCCCGTAACACTTTGTAATAATTTAAAATCTTCCCCGTTAAAACTTATAGCTATCTCATTTTTATCTGCATCTGCTTAAAACTTATGCTTATCTCATTCTTATCAGCATCATCTTAATAACCGAGAAGCCGCTAGGTGCCTCCTCTCACAGGGCCAGGCTCTCTCTTCACATACATTCTCTCTCCCAGTGCCGTTAGGTAAACAATCACATCCCCACCTGACAACTGTGGAAATGAGGTTTTCTGAAGAGAAAGAAGTTGCCCTAGTGAGTGTGGAGTCTTTACACTAGCACATGCTTCTTCTTCAAAACCAGAAAAACGTCTGTGATTAAGGCAGTGTCATTCGGTTTGAGTACTCATTGTCCTCCTTTTATGGAGGGGGCCTAAGATACAGATATGCTAAATACATCACGAAAGTCATAAAACTAGGAGGTAGGAGAGCTAGGCTACAGCCCAGAGAGCCCAAATGGCCGCCTGGTTCCAGCTCAGGTTACTAATAACACTTGCCCTTCTTATACCTCAGTTTCCCCATTTGCAAAACTTCACAACTGAATGTAACATGTCATTTTAACAAATGACTCCCAGGTACTGAACATTAAATAGACAGTAATGAAAATCATTAAGAGAGTAAGATTTAATTTTTTTTTAGTCTACTAAAGTGATCACAATCCACCCTCTGGGGTGTACACTCACATTCACTGGTAAAAACCAGGCAAAAAAATAAAAAAGAAACAAGAAGACATGTATACCTCCAAAGCAGCACTAAATGACAAGGTTTGTCTTTGTTCATTCTTATTTTTTCTCTTTTGTTAAACCTGGACACTATACTCTGTACTTCTGAGGAACAGGGGCCACTAGAAATATTAGGTCAGCAGAGCACTCTTTGGTTTACAAATGTAAACATCAAACCAGGATTTGTGCTAAGGGCTGTCAACAGTTTTATTATGATGGGTTTATCTTAATGACTGCCTCCAAAACAGGCAAACAAAGTAAATAAAATCAACCCGCTTGGCCTACTAAACAGAGTTGGGGAGATTTCTTGGTATTCCATTCCCGATATTACCTGATCGCGTCAGTATCCCCCAAGAACTAGCATCTCTTCGGTTTCATTTAGGAATAGCAAACGTCACTGAAAACATGAGTACAACCCAGGACGAATACAGGAGAAATCATATCAGCTTCAACTCCAGTCTATCTTCTCCCCACATCTTTTGCCAAAATATCAAAGCACTAAACAGATACAGACCCATGAATCCTCATTATCAGCATGTGAAGAAAAAAAGTGGGTAAGGATTAGAGGCAGCAGGCACAGTTGTATCTATCACGGGACTCAGTTCACTGGACTCGGAGACATGAGACCCCTTGACTAGCTGGGGGGGGGACACTAATTCCTATGTTCATAGGTGAAAATGCTAATAAACCGTACGATCGATCCCTCACTCCCCCCAGAATACAATCCTTCCTATTAATTTCTTCCGATTGTGACATGACTACAGTATAGAGATGGAAAGGGACGGGCTTTGAAGTCTTTAATAAAAATCAAGGGCAGTTAGTTATCAAAACCGGGAGTCCTGGATCCCAGGCACATAAATCTAGTCGTTCAGTGATCAATGTTGGAATTGTAAGACAGAAGCACAGAAAAGAAAAACGACAAAAAGTTTGGGCGGCACGGTGAATTTTTAAGTTTTCAGAATTAAAGGGGGAGAAAGAGTGAGACGCTGATCATCAGAGGTCCCCAGAACAGCTAGCCCACGGTCACCCTGAAAGGTAGTCAGTCTGTGGGTGTGATGGGTGGGGTGTGATGGGTGGGGTGGGTAGGAGCACAGATCCCCCGGGCGAGGGGCTAGGAAAGGGAACTGACGTGGACCCGGTGCAGGGCCGACGGACCAGGAGTTACCTGAAGGGAATCGGGGTCCCGAAGCATGAAACTGTCGTGCAGAAAGGCTGGGGCGCGGGACGGGGTGGCGGGAGAAGGGGGTGGTCCGGGGAAGACCGTGCCAAACAAATGGGAGTGACCTGGAGAACAGGGAGAGGAGACGCCCGGGGTCCTCGCCGGTACAGAGAACCCTGATGACAAGGAGGCTCCGAAGAGAAATCGAACGCAGCGGGGCAGGGGGCAGACAGAGCGGCCGCGGAGCGCACCGGCCCGGGTGAGCGGGGAGACGTGCTGACGATCGCGGGGCGCCGGGCAGGGGCCGGAGGCTGCGGGACCCCGCGCACCCTGAGAAGCGGGGAGCTAACTAGACAGCGAGCGTGCTCGGAGGGGAGACCCGAAGTCCGAGGAGGAGAAATGAATGGGAGCGCGAGCGGTCAGAAGCAACGAGGGTGCCGGACAGACAGCATCCCGCACGGCGACGGGAGCAGCAGAAAGGCGAGGACGGGCAGAGTCGGAGGACCGAGCCGGGCGCTGGAGGTGAGGCCGGGGTGGGGGGGCCGGGGTGGACGGGGGAGGTACCTGGGGCGACACACGCCCGCGGCGGGGCGGCCGGAGCAGCCTCCCCGCGCCGCCCAGCCCCCAGGGTCCGCCCCTCCCCAGCCCGCGGGCGCCGGGTTACCTTCGCGCCTGGCTCCGCACCCGAGGGCTCCCGGGGGGCGTCCACCTCATGGGCAGGGGACCCCAGGCTGGGCGGGGGGCTCGTCGGCCTCGGCGGCGGGCTCCCCTCGCCTCCTCCCCTTCCTGGAGGGGCGGGGGCGCCGAGGGCGGGGTGGGAGGCGCCCGGCGCGGCCGCAGCACCCCGCCCCTCCCGCCGCTCCGGGTCCGGCCCGGCCGCGGGCTGCCAGGCCTCCGGGACGCGCTCCGGGCCTGTCACTTCCTGCCGGGCCGAGAGGCGGGGGCGGCCGGCCGGGGGCTGCGGGCCGGGCTGGAGGAGGGGGCTGGCGGGGAGGTGCTTCCGGGGCAGTGGACCCCTCCCCCGGCCCCCCTCCCCTCGGCGCCCTCCTCCCCCTCCCTCCGCGGGTCCCTCGTTTCCTGCCGGCGCCCGTTGCCATGGCGACGGCGCTCCCGGGCCTCCGCGCTGCCGGCCCGGGGTGGTGTTTTCCCCCCTCGTTCGCCGTCCCTTTCTCCTCTTTTTTTTTTTTTTTTTTTCCTCCTTCTTTCTCTCCGAGTGCGGCTCCGCGGACGGAGGGGCGAGACTGAGCGAGTGCTGGCCTCTAGTGGGGAAGGCACCTCTCCGAGAAACGGGGGGAGATGGAGAAGGGAGGGAAGTGACGTGGAGAAAGGGGAACATCAGGGATTTTCCTGGAGCGTCTGGGAGTAGGGGGTGGAAAGAAAGAATCAAAGGGACCAACAGGCAGCGGGGGAGGAAGGGCAGGCAGCGACCCCGGGGCAGCGATGGGCCGGGGAAGGAGCGAGCAGGAAAGAACAGCCAGGGCCGAGCAGGAGGAGGGAGCGTGCCGATGGCCGCATCGCTCACCTCAACTCGGACGGAGAAGGCGGGAAAGGACGCTCCCCGAGGCCGGGGGCCCTCGCTTCCAAGCCGCCTCCCCACACAACGGGCTGCGCCTGGCACGCTCAAGTCTGTCCTCCCGGGGCTGTGTGTCCTCGCGCGGTCTTAGTTCGAAATGTGGCTGTGAAAGAGGAGGGAAACCGGGGAGAAGGCCGGGGCGCGAAGGGTAGACAATGGGGCTGGACCTGGGAGCGCCTACCCGGCGGTTCTCAACCTTCCTACTGCCGCGACCCTGTCATACAGTTCCTCATGGTGTGGGGACCCCCAATTTCATTGTTACCAATGGAACATAATTAAAGCATAGTGATGAACCACAAAAACAATATGTAATTAGATATGTGTTTTCCGATGGTCTTAGGCGACCCGGTGAAAAGGGTCGTTGGACCCCCCAAAGGGGTCGCGACCCCCAGGTGGAGAACCGCTGAAGCATTTGCTCAGGCGGTAGCCTTCGTCGTGTATGCGTTTTTTATTCTTTTAAACTTTGAGCGCTTGGCAAGTATCCATAGGGCACTTGCGGTGTGCCACTCGCTGCTTTGGAAGCTCGGGTTACACCAGCGCGCGGCGCACCGATCATCGCCCCCGTTAACCTTCACCGAAGGGGCCGGGGGACACCTTGCGGCTTAGTAACGAGGGGTGATGCTTCCTCGGCTGTTGGCATAGTCCACTCATTATTTTTAACCTCATAGCTTGTTCTCACCTCTGCGCTATTCGGTTGTTTTCTTTGTCAACCCACTCTTTATTCTCGCCTTTAAAAGCCAAGGCGTGATTTGTTTTCACAGAAGATAGAGAAGTGTTCCCTTTGTCTATAGGTTAGATCTGCATTGAGAGAGGGGTGTGTAGACTCTTAATGGGCAGGAGCCAGGTTTGTGCCAGAGAAGAACCTCTGCCAGGCTTCAAGGAACCAGTCCGACAAGGATGCGAGGGGAGAAAGGAGAGGGCAGCCAAAGGCTGGAAAAGGGCAGGCCTGAGGTGTAGGGGGGTGAAAGGGTATGTTGCCAGGGTGAATGGCAGGCTTTGGCTGGGGATGAATTGAAAAAGATTCTGGCGGAGAATTAGTGGTGAAAACTAGGTAAAGCATTCGTCATTTAGATTTGTGGCCTGTCAAAGTTGAAAGCTTCCTTGTGGAGGCTTAGGATGGATATACTGAGCCCACGCTGAATATCCGAGCACCAAGAACAAGTTGTACCTATAGATAACTTTCCGATTATGTGATATGCAGGCCAAGAAACATTACTCATGTGTTTTCATGGGTTCCGTGGGAGAATTATCACCAAGTGTCTACCGAAGGCCTGTAATACATCTCAAGGATAAGGAGTCCTGATGCCACCAGTGTCTTTTTTCCCAATCGCCTATGGAACTTGCATACCTAATGGGGACCTGGCCATTTCAGCCCCATTAGATATGGAGCAGAACCCACTACCAATTCATTTAGTCACATCCCACCTCTAAGGATTTTTTTTTTTTAATTTCCTGAATCTTCGGCCCCTACATCTACTAAAAGTTACGAATTTAGATGCTGTCAGGTGATAAGTTAGTGATGAAGTATAATTGTGTTCACTGACTGATATAAATCTCGGCTAGGGATACTCTGTCACAGAGCATGCCTTATTAATTATGAGCCAGTGGTTTAACTTATGTAGAGGCTTTACTCTGTATTTTGCCGTAATTCTTTTCAAGTTCATTATTCTCCAGGACACAGGAGTCTTCCTGGGTCATAGGTTTAAGCAATTTCCCAAAGAAAAATTCAGCATGAAAAAGAAATGTATCCAACAGTAAAGTGAAGTAGTAGAAAACCTCCATCCTTAAGACAGTCGTCGTCGTGGGCAGAATTAGCTGGGAAACAGGTACGGAATTGCTTCTCCACCTAAATGGAACAAAACAATTTGTGATTCCTAGAAAATGCACAACTGGCTTTTTTTTATATTTTTTCTAAACTTTCTCATTTTCATTTAAAGATCCTGCTGGAATTAGTCTTTTCTTTTTCAAACCAAATAGTTCCTGTGAATGGAGGCTAAATAATTTCTTTACTCTGCATAACACTGAAAGTCATTAGCCTAAATAGGTGAAAAGGAAATGCATTCTATCTGGTGAGTGGAAATCGAACCCTCCCCCTGCAAACTTATCTAAATAAGGAAAAATCAGGATTTGAAAGGAAATTAACTGGTTAGAAGCAACTAAACCAAATAGAATAGAAAATAGGCTAATGTAATTTTGTATATCAACTGAGCATTGAATGTTTCAAGCTTCTCTTTTCAGCCCAGCATTGTGCAATGAATTGTGAAGGAAGAGGTGCTCCTTAACCCTAGAGGTATTAGTATCCTTGGAATGTGTCTGTTTACAAGTAACCAAGCAAGTAAACCTGGGTGATCACATTTTTATGCAAATGTGGGTAGGATGAAGTAGGAAGGGGGTGGGGGGAGAAATCCAAACCTTTACTCTAACCAGCAGCAATGTGGGATATAAACCATCATGCATGTCCCGCCCCATCCCACCACAATTCTATATGCCACTTTAACGTCCAGTTGGGAGATGAAATGAAGATAATGGGGATTTACAGACTCTTAGATATTTAAAGCAAAAAAGAACTTTAAAATTATCCAAGCCCCTTAATTTTGAGTGGAGAAAATTGAAGACTAAAAGATGAATGTAGAAGGGGAACATTTTAGAATACTTGGCAAATAGATGTCCAAAAATATTTGTTAATTAAATTAATTTCCTAGATGCTCTCCTTTCTTTCAGCTGAAAAAAAAGAAGAAAAAAGGAATTAAAACATATAAGGAGACTTCTCATTCCTCACCACTAATACCCATGATGGTGTTCAGGACATGCCCCAAATATACCTCCTTCATATATTAGTTATTTAAACTGAAGAAGTTTGAGAAAAAGGTAGAAACAGGAAAGTCACTCTGACTCCTTCCTTCTTTCTTCTTTCCTAAGCCAGGTCAAAAAACCCTCTGAGAGGTTCCCCTGAAGGAATGGAGGATCCTTATCTCTGAAGACAAAAGAACATCAAGAGGAATCCACTTACCTCATTCTCCTTAACTTATGATATTCCTTCATGACTATGCACACTTCATCCAACCCAGCATAAAAATACACCAGTCTAGCCTGACCGGCTTGGCTCAGGGTTGAGTGACCTATGAACCAGGAGGACATGGTTCGAATCCAGGTCAGGGCACATGCCCCGGTTGTGGCCTGGACCCCTAGTGTGGGGCATGCAGGAGGCAGACGATCAATGATTCTCTCTCATCATTGATGTTTCTATTCCCTGCTCCCTTCCTCTCTGAAATCAATAAAAATAGATATTTTAAAAAATACACCAATCTAACTTGCTTTGGTTCTTCATTTCTTCATGAAGGTTCTCTTGTGTTACATACAACTTAAATAAGTTTTGTTGAAATAAATTTGTAGGCCCAAGATGGAGCCACTCCTGCCTAGAGTTCCCGGCCAGCAAACTGAAACTTGCATAACGTTCATGTCCCTGCAAATGTTCCACTTGACCAGAAACAGTCTATCCAGTCGGCCAGTCCCCAAATGCCAGGCCAACTCTGGGCTGTATATTACCACCTTTTTCGTTGTTCTTTATCCTACAAAGCTTCCTGCCTTGCACTCTCCTAATGGTGACTGTCCACTTCATAAAGTGTTAAATAAAGTTTGTCACCTAAATTGTCTCCTTCAGTCAATTCTTTTTGTTAGTGTTTTGTTAATCCTCACCCGAGGATATTTTTACATTAATTTTTAGAAAGAGTGGAAGAAAGAGGGAAAGAGAGAAACATCGATGTGAGAGGAACACATGGATTGGTTGTCTCCTGCACCAACCCTGCCAGGGCCTGGGCTGGGGAGGAGCCTGCCCTTGACCAGAATCAAACTCAGGACCCTTTGATCCACAGGCTGATGCTCTATCCACTGAGCCAAACCAGCTAGGGCTCCTGTAGTCATTCTTTTAATAATTTGTATGCTTTTCTCCTGTTAATCTGTCTTTGTCAGATTAATTTTCAGACTCAGCCAGGGACCCTAAGGGTTGAGGAGTGCTTTTTCCTTCCCTACACCCACCATACTCCCTTTCTTTTTTTTTTTTTTTTTTTATATATTTTATTGATTTTTTACAGAGAGGAAGGGAGAGAGATAGAGAGTTAGAAACATCGATGAGAGAGAAACATCGATCAGCTGCCTCCTGCACATCTCCTACTGGGGATATGCCCGCAACCCAGGTACATGCCCTTGACCGGAATCGAACCTGGGACCTTTCAGTCCGCAGGCTGACGCTCTATCCACTGAGCCAAACCGGTTTCGGCAATACTCCCTTTCTTTAGAACCGAAATTTAAAATTACTATGTTGGCCCTAACCGGTTTGGCTCAGTGGATAGAGCATCGGCCTGCGGAATCAAGGGACCCAGGTTCGATTCCGGTCAAGGGCATGTACCTTGGTTGCAGGCACATCCCCAGTGGGGAGTGTGCAGGAGGCAGCTGATCGATGTTTCTCTCTCATCGATGTTTCTAACTCTCCATCCCTCTCCCTTCCGCTCTG
This sequence comes from Myotis myotis, assembly GCF_014108235.1. Classification (NCBI taxonomy): domain Eukaryota; kingdom Metazoa; phylum Chordata; class Mammalia; order Chiroptera; family Vespertilionidae; genus Myotis; species Myotis myotis. Next base: position 191,273,769 of record NW_023416335.1, read on the forward strand.
TAAAAAATCAATAAAATATATTTTAAAAAAAAATTACTATGTTGATTGGTTCAACTCAATATTCCATGTATCACTACCTTCAAAAGAGACATACACTCCTACATCCTTCAGTAGGGTAAGGTTGACAATAACAAAAGCATCAACAGTTTAAACAGTTACCATTAATTAAGGGCAAATCATGAACCTCTCAGCTTTGGTTTTCTTTCTGTAAAATGGGAATAACACCCAGTATTTTTTAGAATAAATGAAATGTTTGTACAGTATTTCATACAGTGTCTGACATAGTTCAAGCTATTATTAGTTTCCTTTAGTAACCCAGTATATTTCTTATCATCACCAAATGTACCTAAATCACTTTTTTTTTCAGCCTGCATCATAACTTTCTAAACTCACAATTAGATAATAAGTTTATGAGTTAATGAATTTACTGTCGAGGAGAAAACGCTTTTCTTCTGTTCTCTTAGATTCAATTAATGAGGGTCCGTGCATTAAACTATAAAAAGCCAAATTAGCAGGAGAAAAGGCACACAATTTTTATAAATATTTACTTGTATGGGCGTTCACAGAAAAGAAAACTCAAACTGTTAGGGGAGCTTCTATACCCTTCTTAAGAAATGAAAAAGATTTGGGGCTTTCCGGGGCATAAAATGCTAAATTGTTGGGAGAAGTGCTCTTATCCCTGGGTGGGGTTTGGGGTGGGGAACTGGAGGGGACCTTCTTCAAAGGGAAATTTATTAGGCAGAGAACTCTTTCTGCATCTGTTAATTCTCAATTGCTTGTAGCTCAAAATAATACTTATGCCAAGTGGTATATTTGAGGGCAGCATATTCTGACCCCCTTATTGCTATCATTTTATTTGAAAAGAGTATTCCATTTTTCCTGTGTACAAAATTTACCTTTTTGGGATTTCAAGTGTGTCTTTGGTCTACTTTTCCAGGACTTAGGTACAAATTGATTTATTTATACCATCTGGGTTTGTATCCTAAGCCCAGAAAGCTAAACCCCTGGGAAGAAGTCTAAAGGGAAAAAATATTCAAAATATACTTAGAGCCTCTCTCTGTTCATGGCTTCACAGACATTATTGCATTTAACCCTCTCAATAATCTTTCTCTGTTAGCTATTATTAATCTTTAATTTATGGATGAGGAAATCAAAGCTCAGGAAGGTTAGACAAATTGTTCCAAGTTCATGGGAGTAGTAAGCAATAGAGTCAGAATTTAAATTTAGGTCTGTCTGACCCCAAAGTTCATAACTACATCACATCATTCACAGTGTGAAAGTAGAGTGATGCAGGTCTATTTAAAATGCTTAACCAACACATAAATGTTTGTACAAAGAAGGTTGGCATTTGCCATTGTCAATACATGCAATGGAAGGCCCATTCTGACTTTGTAAACAATAGAAATAGCTTTGGTTATCAGTCCACAAAAGACACTAGGGAGATGTCTCAGCAAACATAGAGATGTATATGTGTTATTTCCCTAAATTGTCTGTTTTCTCCCTTTTCTGCTTTAAATTACTAGAGGCCCAGCGCACACATGTGTGGTTAGGGTCCCTAGGCCTAGCCTGGCCTCCATCGCATGGCCTCTGCCACCCTGTGATGCTACATGAAGCTCCCCGCCCCAGGATGCTCTGCGATGCTCACAGCCTCTAGCCTGCTCCGCGAGGCTCCCCCTACCCCTAGCCTGCCCCCTACCCCTAGCCTGCTTCGCAAACTCCAAGACTGCTCCGTGAAACTCCCCCGGCCCAGATACTGCTTCGTGAAACTCGCTGCCTCCGGGATGACTGCTCCGCTAAGCTCATGGCCATCCGGTAAAGTAGCCCGCTACCACTGCTCAACAGTCCCAACCCCCCCTCACAGTGAGTGACTCAGAGGCTGGGGGGAGGGGGGGCGCCGAGAGGTGCTCCATGCACTTCATGGTGACTGGTCACCCATTCAGTCGTGAGGGCACCTAGCTCTTTATATATATTAGGATGGTAAGCAGATAATGGCCTTAAAGATGTCATTCATGAAACCTGTGAATGTGTTATGCTGAGGCAAAGGGGAATTAAAGCTGCAGATGGAATTAAGGTTATAAAAAGATGGCCTGAAAATAGGGAGATTATCCTAGACTAGAGGCCCGGTGCACGAATTCATGCATGGTTGGGGTCCCTCAGCCTGGCTGGCGATCGGGGCCTATTGGGGACATCTCACCCAGTCCGATCAGGGCAGATGGGGGCCGGCCAGCTGGGGAGGGACTGCGGGAGGGCTCCAAGGTGTGTCCAGACCTCTCCTCCAGTCCTGATCCGCCGGACCCCAGCAGTAAGCAGTGCGCGTCACAGCGACTGGTCAAGTGGTCAACTGAACGGTCAGACACTTAGCATATCACACTTTTATTATATACAATTATCTGGCTGAGCCCAATGTAATCACAAAGATCTTTAAAAGTGTAGATGAGATAGAAGAGACAGGTTGAGTAATGTGATGTCAGAAGAACTCATGCTTCCGTTGTTGGCTTTGAAGATGGAAGGGCAGGCCAAACTAGGAAGCCTAGAAGCTGGGGATTGCCGGAGAGGGAGGGGGGGTGGATTTCCCTAGAGCTTCCAAAAAGAGAGCACAGCCCTGATGACTCATTGATTTTCACCCAGTAGCATGCAGACTTTTGATGTACAGAAATGTAAGGTAATAAAATTGTGTTGTCTTATACCACTAACTTGTTAAAGCAGCAATAGAAAACTAACACATAAGCTAATCACTGTTTCAAAAAGCAGCAGCTAATCTTAGACCTTTTGTGCTGCCTAAAGTTCAGCCAATTGCCAACTTCATTGCTCTTTTGTGGGCTAACAGCTGGAGAATGTATTGTATCACATGCTTCGACTAATCTGTGAGTAGGTGCTTGGGATCATTTTGAGGGACAGCTTTTCAGTTGGGTGAAAAATGCTATGAAAGTATAATTTTCAAAAAGGTAGAATTAATAACTCTCATGCAAATATAAAATGAACATGTATCAGAGATTTTATATAACTCCATTCATGAAAAATACAGTGAGATATTAAAATTAGTTCAAAGTGCATTTGAGAAACTGGGTATTTACATGCAATTTAATAAGAGAATGTTAGAGAAGACTGCTGGTTTGGATCCAAAATTGGTTCACAAACCGTACCCTTAAGAATTATCTTTTCCTCTACGGGGCAGAAACTGTTTGCACTTATGAGTAATTCTCTGCTTCTTCAGAGTTGTAAAGTAACCAGTCAATTGAAAGTCAGCAAAAGGCTCAATCAAGTCCAGTGGTAAGCTCTAGGTTCCACTTCTAACTTTTAGATTTTTTTTTTTTGACAGCTATAAATCTGAGTAAAGAAACTGTTAAGAGTTGCCAGAGCCCTAGCTGGTTTGGCTCAATGGATAGAGCGTTGGCCTGTGGGCTAAAGGGTCACAGGTTCAATTCCGGTCAAGGGCACATGCCCAGGTTATGGGCTTGAACCCCAGTGTGGGCCGTGCAGGAGGCAGCCGATCAGTGATTCTATATCATCATTGATGTTTCTATCTCTCTCTCCCCTCTCCCTTCCTCTCTAAAATCAATAAAAAATATATTTTAAAAAAAAGAGTTGCCAGAGTCAGGGAGACTAAATCTCCCCATCAGAGCACTCTACTTGAGTTTTCCTTCCTTTTTTTAATATATTTTTATTGATTTCAGAGAGGGAAGTGAGAGAGAGATAGAAACTTCCATGATGAAAGAGAATCATTGATTAGCTGCCTCCTGCACACCCACTACTGAGGCTCGAGCCTGCAACCCAGGCATGTGCACTTGACCGGACTCTTCAGTCCGCAGGCTGATGCTCTATCCACTGAGCAAAACCGGCTTGGGCTGAGCTTTCCTTCTTGATTAAGCTTTAGACATGTGGATGGCAAACCTGCTCCTCCCTCAGACTTCCCAGCTTAGAAAATGGCAATTCCAGTTGTCTAGCGGGGAAAACAACAACATCCTAAACAAACAAACAACAAAACCTTTGTTTTAGGAATCATTCTGTTGTAAAGATTTTTAATTTATTTATTAATTTTTTTTAGAGAGAGAGAGAGAGAAACATTGACTGGCTGCCTCCTGCACACCCCCTACTGAGGATGGATCCTGAAACCCAGGCATGTGTCCTGACCCAGAATGGAACTGACAGACTTTCGGTGCATAGGATGACCCAACCAACTGAACAACACTGGCCAGGGCGGAATCATCCTTGACTTTTTTCTTTAATTCATAGCCTACATTTAATTCATCCATTTATTCAGATTTAACCAAAATAGTTTAAGGAACTGCTATAAGACAGTCACTTTTTTCTATCATGAATGTCCATCAGTAGACAGTATGGACAAAATTTTTTTAAAAATATATTTTATTGATTTTTACAGAGAGGAAGGGAAAGGGATAGAGAGTCAGAAACATTGATGAGAGAGAAACATTGATCATCTGCCTCCTGCACACCCCCAACTGGGGATGTGCCCACAACCAAGGTACATGCTCTTGACCGGAATCAAACCTGGGACCCTTCAGTCTGCAGACTGGTGCTCTACCACTGAGCCAAACCGGTTAGGGCTGGACAAAAATTCTTACCCCATGGAGTTTGTATTTTAGTGTGTGTGTGGAGGGGGGGGGGGGTGCGGGGGGGGGAGATCATAAGTAAATCTAAAATTTATAGAATGTTAGGTAAGTGCAATTGAGGAAATTTTTTAAATGGAAAGGGGTTGGGAGAGTTGGTAAATGAGGCTTAGAATTTAAATAAGGTTGTCAGGGAAGACTTCACAGATACATTTGCTCCAGGCAGAGGGATCATGTGCCACTGTGTTAGAAGAACGATGAGGTTCAAGACACACTACTCCAAAATATGACTCCTTGGCGTGGTGGGTATTTTTAAGATAAATGGGTTTTAGAGAACAGTAGAAAGAGGAAGATCAGGGTGACCTTTTCCCCACCATTTTCCCTTGAAACATATCATTAAACCCTCATGTGAGATGTGCCCTCCGTATACCTGGAAAAGAGGAACATGCTTATCTCTGACATCAAAGGGATGCTGAGAAGAATCTGAACAAACAGGCCTTACCACGTTTCCCCTGTACTTACCTCATACTCTCTGAACTATCATATTCTCCTCAACTGTCTAGTCTTCATCAAACCTAGTATAAATATACTCAGGTTTAGCTATTTCTTCAGGCCTTTCTTTCCTTATAACGGCTCCCAAATCACATCAAAATTATATTGAATACATTTGTATGATTTCCTTCGGTTAACCTGTCTTTGTCAGTTTAATTTTCAGACCCAGCCAGGGATCCTAAGAGGGTCGAGAAAAACTTTTTCCTCCCCTCAAGGAACAGCAACCACATTGTGTCTGGACCAAAGTGAGATAGAAAGACAGGAGTTGGAGATGAGGTCAGCATTGTAAACAATTGTGAAAGTGCCAGGGAGGAGAGGGTGAGGGAGGGAGAAAGCAGATAGTGATTATTTAAAAACTGACTTTGGCTTTTAGTCTGAGAAATACTGGAAGGATGTGAGTAGAGGAGTAATAGTATCTGATTTCCATTTTTCACAGGAGCCCTCTGACTGCTGTGTTAAGAACGGGCGTGAGAGGTGAGGCTAGAAGCTGGTAGACCAGTCAGAAGGCATTTGCAATGGCGAAGAGTGGTAACAGTGGAGACGGTGAGAATGGTAACCCATATGCTAGAAAACTTTTGAAGCTAGAGTCAACAGGATTCACTGACATAATGGATGTGGGATGTGAGAAAAAAGACACACACACAGACACACACACACACACACACACACATGCATGCGTGTGCACGTGCTCACACATGCCTCCAAGGTTGTTAGCCTAAGAATAAACCTAAGAGATCATTCCATAAGAGAATGTGTACCATTGCCATATTTTTAAAACAATTGCTTAGTATTCCCTTGTGCTGATATATCAAATGGACATTTTCGTTATTATATAATATAGATACATTGATGGACATTTTCGTTATTTGTAGTATTTTCTAATCATGGTATCCTTAAGCATGTATCAGTACACAGAGACATAAGCACAACGGTAAAATAGAACCTTAAAGTGCAATTGTTAGGTAATTGCATTTGTGTTTTGTATATCAACTAGAGGCCCAGTGCATGAATTCGTGCACCGGTGGGGTCCCTCAGCCTGGCCTGTGCCCTCTCACAATCCAGGACCCCCCAGGAGATGTCGGACTGCCAGTTTCGACCCAATCTCCACAGGCTGGGGAGGGACTACGGGAGGCTGGTCGGCCAGGGAGGGACCACAGGAGGGCTCCAGGGCATGTCCAGCCCAGTCCCCGATCAGCCAGACTCCAGCAGCAAGCTAACCTACCAGTCAGAGCATCTGTGCCCTGGTGGTCAGCATGCATTATAGCAACCAGTCAAATGAATGGTCAGACACTTAGTATATTAGGCTTTTATTATATAGGATAACTATTACAAAGTTGCTAACCATTGAGGTTGTACTCCTATATTTTCTTAAGTGAGTAAATTAATACTGGAAGCCAGAATTAGCAATAATCCTAGGCCCCTTATAGAGATGTGTCAGGCAGGGTAGGGATGGCATGTAAAAATAATATTTCTTGAACATGCTGTGGCAGCTGAATAGATTAAAACCTATGTTTTAGAAGACTTCCTAACCTATGCCTTGCTATTTTATAGTCTTTTTTCATCTTTTAAGATTTTTAAAAATATTTTTATTGATTTTTAAAGAGAGAGAAACATCCAAGTGAGAGAAACATCGATCGGTTGCCTCCCAACTGGGGATGAAAGTCACAAACTGGGCATATGCCCGGACTGGGAATCAAAATAGGAACCTTTTGGTGCATAGGATGATGCTCAACCAACTGAGCCACAGCAGCCAGGGCTATTTTTCATCTTTAATTTTTTTTCATCTTTTAAATTTTTTCTGTCCCTCTCTGCCTTTCTAATCCTTTATACACACTACCACCAATCCTCTCACCTCCACCCACATAAAATGCATCTCCTATGGACACTTGCTAGAGGAAGATAAGCTATACTTCCCATAGAAAGATGAAGTATTATTAATAGAATACACACATGTGATAGTTTTGTTTGATGTAATAAATTTATGCTGAGCTTTTGTTTTTCTTGGACCAACATTATATGTTTACAAAATGCTAGCTAGGTTGAGAATAGTATATTATTGACTATGAATGAGTTTTCTGCACATAAACCAAAATTACTAAATAGAAAAAGTAAGCCCAAATGGATTCTGGCACCAAGAGTATTAGTGGGGCCGTAGCCAGTTTGGCTCAGTGGGTAGAGCATCAGCCTGCAGACTGAAGGGTCCTGGATTCGATTTTGGTCAAGGGCACATGCCCTGGTTGTGGGCTCCATCCCCAGTAGGGGGCGTGCAGGAGGCAGCCTATCAGTGATTCTCTTTCATCATCGATGTTTCTATCTCTCTCTCCCTCATCCTTCCTCTCTGAAATCAATAAAAATATATACTATAAAAAATACTTTTAAAAATTAAAAGAGTATTAGTGTGAACTTTGAGAGTATTGCCCCCGGGTCTGTATAGATGTGCTCAGCGTTAGTAATTCTACACTTTATAATTCAACCATTTCCCTAATACATTCAAACTTGACATGTATATAGATGAAGACAAGTTTAGATTTTTGAAGTATCAACTGTAAGATCACATGAATGGCCAGCGTGTCGCTCCTTTTTGTCTTGGGAACAACGTATAATGATGACTCAAGTAGAGAAAGCAACAACATTGATCCCAGGCAGGAAATGGCTTCTGGACCTAATGGCTCTGTAGTCCTGCGAAAGGTGATTTTTTCACTGTCTGAGTGTCACAAAAACAGTCTGATTTCTTAGCTTTGAGTATGTAGGAGAGGAAAAAGTAATCTTTCCTCTCCCCTCTTAGGTTCTATAGCTAGGGCCTGCAAATTGGGCTGACAAAAAGATTAATAGGAGGAACGTTTTTATTTTGTATGCACATGGGGGGGAAAACCCAAAAATTCCAAAAAGCAGTTAGACCTGGGAGCTTATATTATCATTTTCACAAGGGCAATAAATTTGTGGGAAAGTGCTAAGACAAAGAAAAGCACTTTCCCACAAATTTATTGGGCTTCTAGGTGCAGTAAATTGTAAGAAGGTAAATATATGGGGGAAACAAATGGAAAATAAGAATTACCTTAAGAAGGTTTATTTGTGCAGACCCATTTAAGTGCCATCTTCCCCTTATTGTCTCCCCAGAATCAGTTGTTCTCTTCTTCCTGGTATGGTGAGGGGAAGGGGGACACCTTTACAAAGGGACATTTATGCCCTGATTTTTGGCAGACAGCGGGCGGTAGAGAGCTTTTCTTGCATCTGCTGTTTCTCAGTTGCCTTCAGCTCAATATGATCTTTATGCCAATATGGCACGTTTTGGAGTGTGCCACTCAGAAAACCTAAATTCATATACCTGAATCTATTATTCTCTGCACAAACGTAACACCCTTTCGAGAATTAGTAAATATCGCCCATGATTTAATTATTCCCTTTGTTCAAAGTATTGTCCTAGGTTTTGTAAACATACTAAGATAAACAGAAATATTCACTCCTGCCCTGCCTGGTGTGGTTCCATTGGCTGGAGCATTTTTCTGTGCAGCAATAGGCAGTGGGTTCAATTCCAGGTCAGGGCACATTCCTGGGTTTTGGGTTTGATGCCTGGTCGGGGTGTGTACGGTAGGCAGCCAGTCCATGTTCTCTCTCTCTCCTCGCCCCCCCCCCCCCACATTTGTCTCTCTAAAAAAATTTAAAAATCAATAAAATGAAAAAAATGTTCACTCCTTTCAAGTAACTTAATATAATTAGAAAACAAAGTCAAGTGTATATATTGCTTCATGTGACCAACAGCACAAGCTTTGAGTTCTGTTTTTGGACCCTGACTATGCTCCTTACTTACTAATTCTGCCATTTACATGGTCATGGGCAAGTAACATAACTTCTGTAAATCTCATTCTTCTTATCTGTAAAATGAGGGGCCTACCTACCTTTTCAGGGTTATTATGAGAATTAAGTGGATGCTACACAGAATTCATTTAGTCCATTGATTGTCCTTGGAAAGCATTCAATATAATTGATTGTTGATATTAACAACTACAGTGCAAGCAGATGGTGATAAGAGCTCTATAAGAAGGTTATACTTACTCAAGAATGCCATGTCCCCATCTGGTCAGCAAAAGGGAGAAGGAGAGGGAAAAAAAAAGAGAAAGAGAAAAATAATGTTTGAAGTAGGATTTGGTCAGAATATGAAGGAATCAGAGGGACAATCTTTAAGAATCTTATCTCTTGATCAAACTGGCCAAATGACAACTTCAACAGATATTTACATTAATTAACTATGCTAGATGACTTTTACTTGTTATCCATTTAATTTCCCATTGATCCTGAGAGGTCATCATTACAGTGTCTCATCTATGTTTGGGGGGTTATTAGTGAGCCTGTATTCAAACTCTGTCTCTGATTGGTTTCCTGGAAGGCTTTAGGGCGGAGCCAGATCCACAGAAGAACCACTGTAGATAAGCAGCACCTTCCCCACGGACTGACCCTCCTTGTCCCTTGGCAGCCGTGGGAAAAGCATGTCAGTGGTTTCTTAGGTTGTAGGCCTCTGAGGCTCTTTTTGTCAAAAGGTTAAATGTAAAATGAATCCACAAAAGCTCCCCTAATTTCAATTTTTTTTACTGTGAATAAGTGTAAGATCATTTGTGTCACCATGATATTGTAATTATAAAATAAAATAATTCATTGGAAAAGGCTATGAAACAAAAGTTCTAGGAGAGAAAATTAAAATTTATTGAAGACTTTATTTAAGAGCTAACCCACTGAAGTAAGACACTTTTCAGGAGCAAATAATCAACACGTGTAATTTTAATACATATTATGTTTTTGACATTGTGCGAGGCAGTGTAAGAGGTACAGAAGAACTCTAAAACATTGACCCTGTTCTCAAAAAGTTTACAATATGGTAGGGTAGAAGGAAATTACTGATGTAAGTTGAAGCAGCCAACCAACACATACAAATTTTTCTTTACTAAAAGTATTAGAACCATATGATACATTATCTCTGGGCAATAACTGGAAGAAAAGAAGGAAATTACTTATTGGGCTAAGTAATTTTACATGTGATATCTTATTTAATCCTCTCAAACATTCATTGAATTAAGGACTACTTTCTCCAATTTTTTAAATGAGGTTACCAAAACTGATATGCAAAATGACTTGTGATGATAACATAAATATAAGAACAGGGGTCAAAACCCTAATATCAAATTCTAAATCTCTTACTGTTTATACCATATTGAGGAAGTCTTTAAGATTGGTCACAAAAGTTCCAGATTTTTCTCCTTCCAGGCATATGGTAGGATTATACTTCCCTGCCCACTTGAAGTCATGTATGGCCATGTGGCTTGTGAAATATGAGTGGATATGATATGCATCACATCTGGGCAGAAGTCTCAAGAGCCAGTGCACAGGATTAACCTTGTTCTCTCTTTCCTTCTGCCACAATATAGAGCAACATTCACCGTAGCAGCTGTTCAGTCGCCTCGGTTATTGGAAGGAAGAAGATAGGCACTCTCCAACCCTCAGTGGACACGTAAATGAGGAATAAGTATTTTTACTTTAAGGGCTAAGTTTTGAGGTTGTTCATTTTGGCAGCCTAACCAGTCCTTACTCTGGTACTAAAATGAAGGTGCTCTTTTCATTAAATTCCTAAAATATGTAACTTTCGCTGAAGGACCAGCCAGAAGATGATGAAGAAATTTAGTGGAAACCAAAAGTCTGGGACGATATGTTCTTATTTTTTCTACAATAATTTGAAAGTCAGATCAGCTGTTTAATGATCTTTTAGCTCTAGAGGTTGGAAAATAGAATGTCAGTAGCATGCATTTGGTTACTTCATTTAAATGAATTTGACAAGGCACTACAAGAGATGACCATAACAAAGAACTGGCCAGTTTTCAATCAGGAATAGTAGGGGCAAGAACAAGTCTATAAGTTTGCAGACTTATGAGCTTGGAAGAGGCAACTTCATAGGAAAGCTTTTTTTTAAAAAAAAAAAAATTCTTTATTGTTTAAAGCAGTGGTTCTCAACCTGTGGGTCGCAACCCCTTTGGCGGTCGAACGACCCTTTCACAGGGGTTGCCTAAGACCATCCTGCATATCAGATATTTACATTACGATTCATAACAGTGGCAACATTACAGTTATGAAGTAGCAACGAAAATAATTTTATGGTTGGGTCACAACATGAGGAACTGTATTTAAAGGGCCAGAAGGTTGAGAACCACTGGTTTAAAGTATTACATATGTCTCCTTTTTCCCCCTTTGACCTCTCCCTGGCTGTTCCCAATCCCCAGCACATGCCTTCACTCCCATAGGAAAGCTTTTGATAAAGGCAGGCCAACTAGACCTTAGTTGTATGGCAAAGATCAAATCAAAGTATTGTAGTCATATTAGTTGTTAAAACTGCAGATGGATTAATGTATTACCCAGCAAATCCTTTCAGTTAGGAAAAAAAATGGCTTAGTGTTTAGTTCTCCACCAAAGCTTAATAGGTTTAAAGTACTCACAGTTAAGTTGAGAAAGAGTTAAGTTTTGAAAGAAAGAATTATAAATGCATCTACCGACACATGGAGCTGGCAATCGTAAAATAGATAAGAAGCTAACTAAATTTTGAAACCATGAATGTGGGGTAAGAAAATTGTCACTGAAAAATGACTCCTGGATTCTTAATCTTCTGCAGGCAACGAGCCAAGTTATAAAACCTGCTCAGTAATCCAAAGCCATCTCCAGACGTGGCCAAGAAGGATAAAGGGAAAAACAGAGCTCCCATAGGGGGCAGCCATAATCACAGAGAACATGGACTGGGAGTCCCTCCAAGGGAACAACATTGGGACCTAATTAAAGAAACTCCTCATCCCCTAGGTAAAAGACCTCTGGGCGTTGGTTTAGAATGTCTCCAGAGTAACATTTATTTTTTTCTGGTTAAAAAAGTAAATAAGTAAGTAGATAACCAGGTGCCGAGGATACCTTATCCTTTATTTTAAATCATCTCTATTTCCCACACTTTGCAAATAGCTAATTGTTGGGGAGACCTACCAGCACATCAGATCTTCTGTGAGTTTGTAACCTGTTCAATGTCTGCAGCCCTCAGATTTCCTGTGCTGCTTGCCTTGAGTATCATAAAGAAGTCTGCACTGTGGGTCTCAGTTTCCTGATTTTTTTCTGTTGAAGAGATCTTTCTAGGTGATTTCTAAAGAAACTCTTATTTTTATTTATTTTTTAAAAATGTATTTTATTGATTTTAGAGAGAAATGGAGAGGGAGAGATAGAAACATCAATGATGCGAGAGAATCATTGATTGGCTGCCTCCTGCACGCCCCCAGCCGGGGATTGAGCCCGCAACCCAGGCATGTGCTCTTGGCCACAATCGAACCTGGGACCCTTCAGTCTGCAGGCGGGCGCTCTATTCATTGAGCCAAACCAGCCAGGGCGAAACTTTTATTTTTAAAAAAATATTTTTTAATGATTTTCAGAGAGAGAGAAAGGAAAGAGAGAAACATCAATGAGAAAGAAACATAGATCTGCTGCCCCCTGCCCACCCTCTACTGGGGACCAAGTTTGCAACCCAAGCATGTGGGTCAACGTTCAACCACTGAGCCATACATGCTGGGCAAACTTTTAATTTTTAAAAATTGTAATTCTCTTTTCTGCCCATAGAGGGCAGTTCTTGAACTTTATCCAGGATTCGGACAATGATCTTCATTGCATCTCCTGAAAACTGAGAAATAGTCCAGAGTTGGCTCTCCCTTAAGACCGCTAACATGAAAGGCTTACGCTGATGAGGGACTTTAGTCACAGGCTAGATTCTCATGTATTCAGGATGATGATTTGGACCTGGGAAATTTTATGTGTACACTTCCCTTCAAAATATTTAGAAGCACTATCACAAGATGCATAGAACAAATGCCTGACGCAGAAAACAGGAAAACAACCTCAATTTCCAGAGGATACATAAGGTATTTGCTCTGTCTGGAACAGTCCTTCCATACCTCACCGCTATCCCCATGTCATTCCTGCTTATCCTTCAGCCTGCAGAGCAAGCATCACTTCTAAGAATCCTGACTTCAGCCCTGAGATTAGGTTAGTTTCCCATAACCCCTGCCTTAGCTACATTCATTCTACTCATAGCTATACATTCGGTATTCACCTTCCTCACTAAGCTCCAAGCCCTTCAAGGGCAGAGAGTATAGTTATGTTCATCTTGTGCCTGGCACGGTACCGCCCAACAAATATGTTTTTTTAAAAAAAATATATTTTATTGATTTTTTACAGAGAGGAAGGGAGAGAGATAGAGAGCTAGAAACATCGATGAGAGAGAAACATCGATCAGCTGCCTCCTGCACATCTCCCACTGGGGATATGCCCGCAACCCAGGCACATGCCCTTGACCGGAATCGAACCTGGGACCCTTCAGTCCGCAGGCCAACGCTCCATCCACTGAGCCAAACCGGTTTCGGCAGCAACAAATATGTTTCATGAAGGCCTCTCCGATTGCCTTTCTAGTTCAGTGCTGTGGAATAATATTTCTCTCCCCTGCCACACCGCCCTGTAACTACACTTTATGATGGGAAAGAAGAAACCAAGAATTAGCGAAAGTGCCCCAGTGGTTTTGCCAAAACCATAATCTGTTAAATAAATTGCTGAGGGGGGAAATAGTAGTAGAATACTTTAAACAGTAATTCTATTCAATGCAAATGCTTAAAATATGCATGCTCTGAAAAAAGTACATTGCATATAACTGCGAAGCAAATGCTATTGGATAGCTATTATTTAAGGAATATCTCATACTCAATTTCTGGATTTCTACAACAACCATTATAAGGTAAAAGATTCTTAAATTTGCACATGTAAAATTGAATATGCACAGGATATTTCTGAAAACATATACAAGAAACTGAGAGCCATCGACACCCACACAGTCTGCATTTACTTTTCCACTGTCTTCATCAACAGGACTTTAATATTCCTGGAAACTCCTGCTCAGAAGATAGAAGTTGCAAATAATTGTATTGTTCATTTCAGAAACACCCAGAAAAACTATTTCAAACTGCTCAGCTTTTCAATAGACAGTTATCAAATAATTATTCTCAGACTTTTCAAAACCCTCACCTTACTATGTCCACAAACGTAACCATAATTCTCACCCAGTCTTAATCAAACCCCTACACTGAAAGACACCCCCCTTAAACCAGTCCCCAAAACTGCATAAATATCCTGACTTCGTCCTCCCCTCCCAGACATTACCAAGGCTACTTCAATGCAGTGTCCTCCCTCACTACGGTTTGAATAAACCCCGCTTTATCCAGTGGGTGTTTGGGCAGTGTTTTCACAAAACTAATAGAGGTTACTTCTGAAGAGGGAATGGAAAGAAAAGATGTGAAAGATGTTCTTTTGTACCGTTGAATCTTTACATTGGTATGTCTTATCTATTCCAACATAAATGATAGAACAGAACAAAATTTAAACACATTAAGAAAAAATGCAGCCAAAACCGGTTTGGCTCAGTGGATAGAGCGTCGGCCTGCGGACTGAAAGGTCCCAGGTTCGATTCCGGTCAAGGGCATGTACCTGGGTTGCGGGCACATCCCCAGTGGGAGGTGTGCAGGAGGCAGCTGATCAATGTTTCTCTCTCATCGATGTTTCTGGCTCTCTATCTCTCTCCTTTCCTCTCTGTGAAAAATCAATAAAATATATTAAAAAAAAAAAAAAAAAAAAAGAAAAAGTGCAGAAGACACCACTGTGTACTCTCCTCTCTGACCTAAATGTGTCATTCCTTGCCTAGGTGTAAGCTGCCTCCATCTGAGCTCACTCTGGACTGGGGAAAGGGATGACAGGAGGGCCTCAGTGACAAAGCAGAGGACCTAAATGAGAATGAAAATGTTAACTCCTGGAAAGAAATGCCCAGGATCTTGCCTCACAAAAACACGTAATATTTATGGAATACTTTCTAAATGCCAAATAATATATTTTTAAATGTCTTTCTAAAATTAGTGTCATATTAACTATCATCCCTCCTTCTAGATAAGTTTTATTATTTATTATTTATTTTTATTTTTTCTTAATCCTCACCCAAGGATACTTCTCCATTGATTTTTTGGGAGAGTGGAAAAGAGAGGGAAAGACAGAGAGAAACATCGATGTGAGAGAAACACATTGATTGGTTGCCTCCTGCACGAGCTCTGACCAGGGCCCTGGGTCGGGGAAGAGCCTGCAAAAAGGTATGTGCCCTTGATTGGAATCGAACCCAGGACCCTTCAGTCCACAGGCCAACGCTCTATCCACTGAAGCAAACCAGCTAGGGATAGATAAGCTTTATTTTTTAATTTTTAAAAATGTATTAATTTGACAGAGAGAGAGAGGAAGGAAGAGAGAGAGAGAGAGAGAGAGAGAGAGAGAACCCAAGCGGCCTGGGAGGCGGCCTGGGAGTTTGAGGCCTGTGGACCTCCGCACACCTGTGGACCCCTGGCCAAGCCTGCAGTGGAAGGGCCTCTCCATGTGCCTGTGAACCCCCAGGCCAGCACAGGGGGGCAGGGATGCAAGCCTCACATCCCTAGACCCATTGCCGGGGTTGGGGACACAAGTCTCAAGTCCCCGGGCTGGCGCAGGGGGTGGGGACATAAGCCTCACATCCTGAGCCTGTTGCCAGGGGCAGGGATGCAAGCCTCATGCCTCTGGGCTGGTGTAGGAAGCGGGAACACAGCCTGCTTATCAGTGAGGTTGTCCCAAACAATTTGCATATTAGAGGCCCTCTGTACCAAATTTGTGCACTGGGAGAGGGTGGTCCCTCAGCCTCGCCTGCCCCTTCTCATAGTCCAGGAGCCCTTAGGGGATGTCGCCACTGCGGGAGGCAACCAGCCAATCAGGGGAAGGCACCATCCCCATCACCCCCTTGCTGCTGCTGTCTCTGGCCTCCCTCTGCAGGAGGCAACCCAGAGATCAGGGGAAGGTGATGCCCCCATCATGCCTCTGCTGCTGCCACTGCCAGCCGCAGGCTGCCTGAGCCTTGGCCATCGCAGCCACTGCGACTTGCCTGAGCCTCACCTGGGC
This sequence comes from Myotis myotis, assembly GCF_014108235.1. Classification (NCBI taxonomy): domain Eukaryota; kingdom Metazoa; phylum Chordata; class Mammalia; order Chiroptera; family Vespertilionidae; genus Myotis; species Myotis myotis. Next base: position 191,289,905 of record NW_023416335.1, read on the forward strand.
CTCATTGCCTGAGCTTTGGGCCTGTGCAGCAGCAGCGGCCATCGGCATCTTGCCGGAGCCCCGGGCTGGCCCTGGGCAAGTGGCAGTGGCCATTGGCCACAAACTTCCCTGTGCTTAACCAATCAGGTGTGCTCATCCGGTGATGGGCAGACCGCGTCTTCCAGGGTTCTTCTGGCTGCAGGGGAGGGTACAGGTCTCCCTCGGGCCCTGGGTCACTGGGTCCGGCTGCTAGAGGAAATTCCCTACATTGGTTACCTGGACACCTGGAGGCCTCCACCGATTCCCAACCCTGACCCGAGGGGCGTTGAGGGCGATGGAGGCGGCCTGGGAGTTTGAGGAGCTGCAGGAAGGAGCTGCCTTTCTCAGAACCCCTGACCTGTGGTGCCGGAGGCCAAGGTGGGTCGTGGCTGGTCCAGGAGCTCTTAGCTGTGGAGCTTGGACTTTCCCTCGCTCACCTGCCTTCACTGCCAATGCGGAGGTTTCCCAGCAGAGTGGCTCTGCTGCCACTTGGCAGAAGGAACCTATTGTCCTTCTGGGCATACGGCAGTGGCCATTGGGAGCACTCACAGCCGCTGCCGCCATGTGGGAAGTACAGGCCGCCCTCCACCGGGCCCCGCCTCTCCCGCCCCTGTCCCTGATGCTGCAAGTCTCCGCCCACCCACCCCTGCTGCACATGCAGCCTGCTGATAGGTCATTACATGATGGTGTCCCAACCAATTTGCATATTACCCTATTATTAGATAGACTAGAAGCCCGTTGCACAAAGATTCATGCAATAGGCCTTCCTTCCCCTGGCTGCTGGCACTGGTTTTCCTCCAGCACCCGGGACCCAGGCCTTTGGTCCGGCCACAGCGGAGAAGCCAAGCCTTGAGGCTAGACTTCTCCGCTGCAGCTGCAGTAAGGCTTGGCTTCTCCCCTCCGGCTACAGCGAGGCATGGCTTCTCTGCTGCGGCTTCAGTCTTCAGTCTTCACTCTGGCTGGCCAGAGCCTTCGTTCTTCGCTCTGCACCTGTGTATGCAAATTAACTGCCATCTTTATTGGGTTAATTTGCATAGTTGCTCTGATTGGCTAGTGGGCATAGTGGAGTGACACCAATTTGCATGTTTCTCTTTTATTAGTGTAGCTATTTTTAAAGTATACTTTTATTGATTTTAGAGAGAAGATGGGAGAGGGATAGATAGAAACATAGATGAGAAAGAAACATCAATCGGCTGCCTCCTGCATACCCACTACTGGGGATTGAGCCCATCACCCAGGCATGTGCCCTGACAGGAAATTAAGCCAGGACTTTCTGGTTCATGGTCAACATTCAACCACTGAGCCACACTGACCAGGCAAAAGTTGTTCTGTTTTGATTCATTGTGTTTCTTTTCTTTTCTTTTTTTTAAATCTATTTTTATTGATTTCAGAGAGGAAGGGAGAGGAAGAGAGAGATAGAAACATCAATGATGAAAGGGAATCATTGATTGGTTGCCTCCTGCACACTGGACCAAGCCTGCCACCCAGGCATGTGCCCCTGATCGGAATTGAACCTGGGACCCTTAGGTCCACAGGCCGATGATGCTTTAACCACTGAGCCAAACCAGGCAGGGCTCATATTATATTTCTTAATAATTCTATTGTTAAGACAATCCATGAGAATTCTTGAATATCTTTGAGTCTTATAAAATACAAATAAACTCTTTGCTACTTCAAGTTATGTATGTATTTTTGTTACAGAACATTTGATAAGGTAATCAATAAAACTTTTAAGCATAAAATATGTTAGAAAGAAAATTCCATCGTGAAATGGATGGAAATATAAACTGAAGGGGAAAAAGGGACAATGTCAAAATTCTGACTATTGAACTTATTTGTGTAATTTTTTAATGGCTAGTGGGTAACAAGTTGTATGGACTTTACATTACATTGGATAACATTTCTTAAGTGATATAACAGTTTTATTCTTGCCAACATTATAATATCCAGAAATCAAATCCTTTTAACGATTTAAATTTAAGATGGAAATTCTTGATGTTGAAAGTACTCAAGGGAACGCATGCTTTTAAAATGTTCTTTTAGGAGATATGCAATTTAAAAAAATGTGTAAAGTTCATGTTTTTTCTCATGTTTGCTTCATGGAAAACAAAATTGGTGGTTCTGATTAGTCAGTCCAAAATTTCTTTGAAGATGTGTTATGGACTGTATTGTGTTCCCCCCAAATTCATATGTTGACTCTAATCCTCAATATGATTGCATTTGGAGATGAGGCCTATGTACTCCCATAGTTTTTTGTACTTTCTTCTATCAATATACAGGGTGTCCCCAAAATATATATATACACTTAACAGCTGATAGCTCAATTTTGAAGACAAAATGTATTTTAACAAACACTGCCTTTATAATTAGTCAAAGTATGTATATACATTATTTTGAGACACCCAATATTTTGGCACACTGAATTTTTTTTTTTTAATATATTTTATTGATTTTTTACAAAGAGGAAGGGAGAGGGATAGAGAGTTAGAAACATCGATGAGAGAGAAACATCGACCAGCCGCCTCTTGCACACCTCCTACTGGGGATGTGCCTACAACCAAGGTACGTGACCTTGACCGGAATCGAACCTGGGACCTTTCAGTCTGCAGGCAGACGCTCTATCCACTGAACCAAACCGGTTTGGCAAGGCACACTGAATTTTAACTTAATTTGTTTATTTTTGCCCTCCACAGTTTGTGAGCTCCTTGAGGATTAAAACCTCATTTTATTTATCTTTGCATTACCAGGCCTGATAAAGTACCTGGCATAAGTAAATGTATGTGTTGAGTACTTACTATAAGTACTATAATACCAAGTGTTCTTTAGAGTTATCTCTGTTCTCTTTCTGTGATACCTGAGGGGTAAGGCAAGCTTTGGGGTGGCCTGCTTAGCTGTGTCCCCCTTCTCTTCTCACTTTGGGAACTCCTAAGAGGACCGGGGCAGAGTCTTGGGTGGAGGAGACAGGGAATGAATAGTCTGTGAGGCCCTGGGCACAGGAAGATATCTCTACATCATGGACTTACTTTTCCCTGACTCTGTCATTCAGAGTATATTGTCTTCAAGAGCAATATTAGAGTGTGGATATCTAGGGTAAAGAGTGTAATTATTTAGAGAATCTTCTCTGTTTAAATATCACCCATGTTTCCCCCATCCCTTTGCCTCCAAACCTGTTTCCAAAATAAAACCATTGCACCAAGGAAGAGCTTATACAATGATGGGTTCCCATGTGCGTTAGCACTGGGGGGTCATGCAGGAGAAAAGCAGAAATAGCAATCACTGTATGCCCTACAGTGACAGCCACTACTGTATGCAGCTGCTCAATTAGGATTCTCTACTGACTCCTCCCTGAATCTTTAAAATGATCCTTTGAGAAGTGTGGGTCAAAAGGATTTGGTTATAGTTTTTGAAATATATTTTTACTAGAGGTCCAGTGCATGAATTCGTGCATAGTTGGGGTCTGGCTGGCCCAGCCCTGATCAGGGCCCAATCAGGGCCAGGGGGAGAGGCTGTGGGCTATAGGCTGGCGGGCGCCACCCCCAACTGGGATAGGGGGGCAATCGGGGATGGGACCGGCCAGGGGGAAGGGCTATATGGGTGGTTGAGCAGCTTCCCCAACCTTGATAGGGTGGGAGAGGCCCATTGGGAACAGGGCCAGCTGGGGGAGGGGCCACAGGAGGTTGGCTGGTCAGCCCCACCCCAGATTGGGCCAGTTTGCTGGCCGCAGTGGGTGTCATAGCAACCGGTCATTCTGGTCGTTACAGTGCTCCATTCACTGGCTTTTTATATATATAGATTGATTTCAGAGAGGAAGGGAAAGGGAGAGAGAGATAGAAACAATAATGATGAGAGAATCATTGATTGGCTGCCTCTGGCACAACCACACCCCCTCAACTGGGGATTAAGTCTGCAATCCAGGCATGTGCCCTAATGGGCAATCGAACTGTGACCCCCTAGTTTATAGGTCAACACTCAACCACTGAGCCACACTGGCCTGGCATGGGTCAAAAGGTTTAAAAAAGAAACCAAAATGTGAGTTTTGGTATCCAGAGAAATATTCACAGAGACAAGTACACAGATTTTCTTTTCAAGAAAAGATTTATTTATTTATTTAGTCTACTCCCAAAGCCCTAAATTACATCTTCCCTTAGATTTCACCTCTAGGAAGACATCCTTATCCTCCCTGTACCACTCTCTACCACCATCTCCTCTCTGGAGCGTCCCCTAACTGGCTAAACCACATCTCCCCCAGCAATCTTTCCTCTGTGATTGCTACTTCGTGTGACCATTCCTAGCTCTTCTCCCCCAACCCTTTATTTTGGCATCTAAGTATCTGTGAAGTAGTCAGAAGTAGCTGAGCTCCAGGCGGGGTGTTACCCACTCACTAGACAATCAGAGAAATCAAATTATCTGATGGAATGAGTTCTGCTTTAGGAGGCAGAAGAATGCTGTCCAATAATGTCACAGAGGATTGATGCAGTTTCTTCCCAACTTCTATCCTAGGGGGAAACAAAAACAAAAATGGAAGAACGTGTTCCTCAGAAAGTCTTTACAGTTGTAAAGGAGCTTTTCCCTATTTGAAAAGGAAAAAACCTCACAAATGCACAAAAATATATAATGTAAACATAATTAGAAAAATGCATTCATTTTCAATCAGATAAAAACATGTTGTTTTTTAAAAATCACATAGAACCCCTCATACAAATGGCATTATTAACTTTCCATGATGTGAACTATGGAGATTATTACTCCCTCTTCAAGAGTTTAGGACAAAAAAGAAAAGCCCATTTCTATCAAAAATAAGCTTCCAAAAGACAATAACAGTAACTCAGAAGAAGGTCCCCTTAACTTCTGAATATTTCCACACTACTCCAAAACCCATTCTTCTCTCTTCCAGGCTTACCTCATTCACAGGGATCAGAATACTGAATTATTGCTTGTTCATCTGTGAAATGAAATGACGTATTTTATTACATTGCAGGCTTCACACATTAGAAAGAAAATATTTCATAAAAGCTATTGTTTTAGTCCTTCTCAAAGTATCCCTACAGGTTATAGTCAGAATTATAGGAAGGTTCCAAACACTAATATTTGCACTTTTATGGTAAATTATTAATCACAGCAAGAATATTAATAGTTAGCCCTTAGAGAACAATGGTCCACATTTTTCTTTTGGTCTGTTGACCACATCCTACAAAATATCTCTAATGCCGAAGACTTTTTTAAATGGCATATAATTAAATTAAAGTATCTTAAGAGATCAGATAATTTATCTATATAAAAGGCTAATATGCTAAGTGTCCTTCCCACTGTCCAACCAGTTGCTATGATGTGTACTGACCACCAGGGGACAGACTCTCCGACCGGTAGGTTAGCTTGCTCCTGGGTCCGGCTGACCAGGATCGGGACTGGGCGAGCCGGGCCGGATATGCCCTGGAGCCCTCCCACAGTCCCTCCCCAGCCCCGATCGTGCACCGGTGGGGACCCTTGGCCTGGCCTGTGCCCTCTTCGCAATCTGGGATCCCTCAGGGGATGTCAGAGAGCTGGTTTCGGCCCAATCCCTGCAGGCCAGGCCAAGGGACCCCACTGGTACATGAATCCGTGTACCAGGCCTCTAGTATAATTATATGATACTTGCCATGGAAAGGAATATTTGTAAAATTAGGAGAGATATTTTATTTTATTAGTATTTTTTTAAATCCTCACCTGAGGATATGTTTTTATTGATTTTAAAGAGAGAGGAAGGGAGAGGAAGAGAAGAGAGAGAAAAAATCATGGATGCAAGAGAGAAAATGATTGGCTACCTCCCTCACACACCCCAACTGGGATTGAACCTGCAACCTGGGCTTGTGCCTGACTGGGAATCTAACCTGCAACCCTTTGGAGTGACCTGACACTCCAACCAATTGAGCCACACCAGCCAGGGCAGGAAAGATACTTTAAAGAATGAGGAGAATTCTGTTGGGAGATGCAGGTGAAGCTCAGCCCTCACCTGGTAGGTAGTAATCATAGACTCTGATCGTTGCTGGTTTCAGGTTGGTGACTAACACACTTTGGCTGATGGTGAAGGTATAGGTCTGAGTCTTCTTACTGAGCTATGGGGAAGATGGACACCATGTTACATTAAAATTAAAATGGAAATAATCTATGTAATGTGGAGGTTAAAAGATTTTTTTCTTCACACAGATTTTCTGAAACTCTTCTATCTGTCCCTTCTGAACTACGCCAGGCTGAAAGGTACTGCCTCCTGCTGACTGTCTGGCTCTTTCTTCTCAGGATCTTACAGCTTCCTGGCCCTTCTGTAAAATGGTTCCCTCCGTCCTCGGTCTACTTTAACCTATGACTCCTCCACTAAATTAACTGACATGGCCAAAGAAACATAGATATTTCTCCAACAGCTTTCCCTACCTTCCTTCCTTCCTTCCTTCCTTCCTTCCTTCCTTCCTTCCTTCCTTCCTTCCTTCCTTCCTTCCTTTCTTTCTTTCTTTCTTTCTTTCTTTCTTTCTTTCTTTCTTTCTTTCTTTCTTTCTTTCTTTCTTTCTTTCTTTCTTTCTCATTCAGGTCTCTGATCAAATGACATCCTCAGGAGGCCTTTCCTGACTACCTTATTTTAAAATAGTCACATCCTGGTCTACTCCCACCATCACTCTATCCCCTTATCCTTCATAGCACTTACTATCGAAATTACTAACGAATGTGTGTGAACACATATATATATGTATTTTTTAATTTGCATCATTTGTCTCTCACTAGGATATTAACTCCATGAGGACAGGGATCATGTCTGTTATTTTTACTGCTGCATCTCCATCACAATGAAGAGTGTCTGGCATAGATTGGTTGCTCAATAAATATTTGTTAAATACGTGAATAAATGGAGAATTTAAGATAATTGTATAAATTAATCTAATATAATCAGAAAATAAGATTCGTGTTGTACATTTAGATATGGAATTACAAATGCCTAATAGGAAGAGATTTCCAAAAGGAATTTTTTAAGGTATAGTGCCTCTCAAAACGTGGTCCAGGAAGTCTCAGGGAACCCCAAGACTATATCTAGGGTTCTGCGAGATCAGGATTATTTTTGGAATAATGCTTTTATCGACTCTCATTCTCTTTGATGTACATGTGTACAGGGGCTATTTGATGTGTGATAATGCAGCGGATTGACTACAGAATCAGATAGAACTTCATTCTCTTCAATGAAGCCAGATGGCAAAGCAAAAATGTAAAACAATCTGACATTCTTCTTACTATTTTTTTTGTTATAGAAAATATAGTTTTTTCAGTTCTTGGCTACCTACCTCTTCCAAGTAAATGTTAAGTGTGTCAGTTCCAGATTCAATCTTCTTTACCAGTGGTTGCTGGAGAAGCTGAATAAGAAAGGAGAAAAAAGAGTTTAAGAGCCAGCGCCTTCCCTGTCCCCTAGGGAAAGCTTCCAAAGCTCTGTCATGGTCAAGGAAACAATGTACACGGTGGAAAAGGTAAGAGAAGGAACAAACCTATTACAGGCTCCATGTCATATATCTGATGCCCCTTTGTAGCCATTTAAATATTACAATCATGAGTTGTGTGTGGATATACACACACACACACACACACACACACTAGTAAAATGCCCATTTCAATAGCATTTTTTTTTTTTCAAAAAGAATGGAAGGGAGGGGGAGAGACACAGAGAGAGAAACATCGATGTGAGAGAGACACACTGTGAGAGAGACTAGTTGACTCCCGCACGTGCCCCAACCAGGGCCAGGGGTTGAGTCTGCAACCAAGGTGTATGCCCTTGACCAGAATCAAACCCACACCTCTTCAGTCTGCAGGCCAATGCTCTAACTCAGGGGTGGGAAAACTTTTTGACTCGAGGGCCACAATGGGTTCTTAAACTGGACCGGAGGGCCGGAACACAAGCATGGATGGAGTGTTTGTGTGAACTAATATAAATTCAAAGTAAACATCATTACATAAAAGGGTACGGTCTTTTTTTTTTTTTTTAGTTTTATTCATTTCAAACGGGCCGGATCTGGCCCGCGGGCCATAGTTTGCCCGCGGCTGCTCTAACTACTGAGCAAAACTGGCTAGGGCTCACCAGCTTTTTAAAAATATATATATTTTTATTGATTTCAGAGAAAGAGAGGGAAAGAGAGATAGAAACATTAATGATGAGAGAGAATCATTGATCAGCTGCTTGCTGCATGCCCCATACTGGGGATCGAGCCTGCAATCCAGGCATGTGCCCTTGACCAGAATCGAACCCGGGACCCTTCAGTCAGCAGGCTGACGCTTTATCCACTGAACCAAACCAGCTAGGGCTCACCAGCTTTTTATGATAAAGTTAGGTCCCCTGGGGGCTAGTAAATGAAGAAAAGAGAAGTGACTTACTAACTGATCGGTGCCCTCCATGGGATTGAACCCAGAAAGCATCTTCACTTCCACAATGGCCATATTGGAAGAGCTGCGACTGCCCACATAACTGAGGGCAGAAAGAAGCAAGTGTGTGAGCCCATGATTTTCCCTCTCAGCATACTCTGTCCCCAATACACACACACACACACACACACACACACACTCTCTCTCTCTCTCTCTCTCTCTCTCTCTCTCTCTGTCTCAACTCAGCTTCTATGATCCAGGTGCCCCCACCACAACTTCTGCCTTCCTCACCTTGTGCAGATAGTGAGAGTCAAGGATCGAGGTGAAGTTGGTTGATCACATCTAGCTTTTCCCATTTCCACACTAAGACTAAAGGTCTCCACATTTTTAGGAGGGAAAATATTGTATCTCAGCACTGTCTAGTATGAAGAAACAAGAGAACCAAATTTGAGTTGAGAAGAACTTTAGATATTGCAGAGCTAAATTATTTTCCTTACAAACAAGGTAGACAGATAGAGAGGGACTGTTCTAACTGGAGGTGAAGATGCTCTCAGCGCCACCTTCCCAAGACACACTTGTTCTCACATGGATCACTGCTTACCTGCACATAGACACAGCCCTGTCCTGTGGCCTCCAAGGTGTATACCCCAGGGACGTTGGGCAGAGTCTCTTGCTGAAATACCAACCGGTTGGCAGCCTGAACACTGAAAGTGCGCTGGAAATTCTCAGTGGACTTTACAGCCAGGTTGACCTCCTCAGATGGCACATAGGCAGTGGTGGCATATTTGGCCAGAGCTTGGAGAGCAACTACAGTATCCTGAGGAAAACAATCAAGCATATGCTTACCATTTTGTGAGGCATTGGAATTAACCTCAAACAACCCTGTAACCTATACAGCTGGTGGTGGTTTGATAGCTTAGTTGATATATCTTCTATGTATCTAAGAACCACATTCACCTACACTGGGGAAGCTGACATAGAAATCGTAATGTCTCACCTGTATATAAAATCTCAATTGAGTTATTATTGAACATCCATAAGTCACTAGCTAATCTCATATATTCATATTCAGCAATCAAACCTAGCTTCAGAACAGGCTACTGTTAGAAGCAAGTGGATAACAGTATATATTTTGCAGTTTCCTTATTTGAGGAAGAAACAGCAGCAAGTTGGTAGCCCTAGATAGTGCACATTTTTCAGTTATTTAACTATGTAATAATCTTCTATGGCACAGTTGAAGAGAGTATTGGGAAATCCCTCCTTGCAGGCCAAGGCTTCTTAGCCATTATGCCATGTGACAATCCTCTTTTCTCATCTGGGAATAAGACAGGTCATCTGTCACCAAGAGGACCTGGCATCATGTAGCTTGAACCTTTCCAGTCTGAAAACATTTTCTCTTTATTTATATAAATTACAACTGTGAGGGGATGGGAGGCGAGGGAGAACGAAGTATTGTCCTCTCTTATTCTGTGTTATGAGAATTTCTACATTCTCAACACTTAATATGATAGCTATTACTGAATAAAGGAACCCACTTCCTCCTGTCCCAAATGAAAGACAACAGTCGTATTTAGATATTACACTGTCACATAAAAAGAAGAAGACATGTCACTCTCCTGGGGAAGCTGTGAACAAGTCATTCTTTTGCAGCTTGACAATCGACAAACAACTTTTGTCTACCCTCTGTGAACTAGGACCAAGGAGGGCTTTATTGTTTGCACATGTGAAACAATTCAAGTAATGGGACCACACATCAGCTCAAAAACTGATGTGGGTGATACATGACTTCTTAGAATAGCCAAGGGTTATAGTAAAAAACAATTCTGGCATACATCTGTCACTGAGAATTCTAAAGACTTGATGCACTGCTTTTTAAAATTATATATTGTAGTTATTTAGGGCTCAACAAGAAGAAGGAAGTCTTTCCTGATCTTTGGCCAAGAATTTCCCTGAAATAAGGAGGCAGTGTACCATATAATATTTTAAAATTCCAATTAAATTATTACCATACTCAAGCTCAGTGCACTTAACATCTTTACCAGACACTCTACCTGTTAAAATCTGTTCATTCTTCCATGCATAATTTACATGTTATAACTTCAATGAAAATGGCCCTAATATCAAAAATAATATAATCTCTATGTGGACAAGAAATGTGTTTTCTTGTTTACTTTTGTATCTTCGGTAACCTGGACATGGTATGTTTTAATAACATTTGCAGAACAAATAAATTAATGATGACTCTCTTTGTGATCATCTGATCATTTTATGACATTATTTAAATTTATCATACCTTTTTCCCCAATTGTTACCCCACTAATTCAATTTCTCCTTAACCCTAATCTAAATAAATGAAATAATCTCCTAATCTCTTCAAATCCAGTACTTCCCACCTCTAAATCATCCCATACACCAAGTAACAGATTAATCTTTCTGAAACAAAGTTAAAAAATTTAAGCGCTCCTCAGAATTAGGCAAAATCTTGAGTCTAATATGTAAGGCTCTTCATACCAGTAACATGAACTGACCCTACCTTTCCAACCTAAGTCCCATTGTGTTTCAGCCAAATCAGTTTTTCGCAACAAACACTATACTTTTGCAAATTCCTCTTCCTTTCAGTAGCTGCCTACCAAAAGTTTACATATCCTTTTAGATCTACCTCAAATGCAATTCCCCTGTGAAGACATTTCTTATCCCTCAAGCTGATGAGAGCTCCCTCTCCTTTTTGAAATTCAATATTTATACCTTTTGTATCTTTCTTATGTTATATAACCAAACCCTGCTTTGTAATATATAGAACTTTTCCTAGCTTTCTTTCTAGGTTGTAAACTTTTTGGACTACCGATATATCTTACTAGTTAATTGTAGAAAGAGGTAAAGCTTGCTTTTATGCTTACAGCTCCCATAATTGGCTTTCTAATTTAATATATAAATTTATCCATACTTATACATGTCCTCTTTACATATAAAATATGAATCTCATGATGCTTTATACTCTGCAAAGAGCGAGCATTAAATGCAGATAGTACTATTTATGACTCACAAGACCCAATTTATGGCTCTATATATTTTTTACATGCTTTTTCTCCCTCTCTATAGAATTATAAGTGCCTGGACCTAGAGGACAAGAGCAATAGTTTTTCCTCCATCTCCACATGGGATCTAATCCTACCTGATAAGTGGCAGTGGAGAGCAAGCTATTTACCTGAGTGGAAGAGAAGCCCCCATATGCATTACGTTGCTTGGCCAACCAAGCCACTATACCAGTGGCTTTGGCTATTTCCTTTTGAGTCAGATTGGCTTTGCTAAGCCAAGCCAGCAATACATATGCCGTAAGTTCCACATCTACAGCCTCCAGCTTAGACCAAGGACTGGCATCCGATGGCTGAGTAGGTTTTTGGCTCCAGTGAATGGACTCTCCTATGGGGAAAGAAGCATAATTAGGAAGGTCTTGGGAGGAAATGACTTTCCCATATTCACTTCATAAATGCTACACCTTAAAGCAGATAAAATACCAACAAAAATTAATCATGAGTTACAAAAAATTATTTCTCAAGATCTTCTGATTTATTGGCCCTAATATATATGCAGGTGTGTGTGTGTGTGTGTGTGTACACTCACACATAATTCCCCAAAGTAAATGCCTCTAGCAATTATATGAAAACAGCCCTATAAATTCTAATTCTAATTCTAACAGAGATACGTAGATAGAAACTTCCTAAAAGAATCTTACACATTTGGGGCATGTTTTTGGCTAATAAAACTTTATTAATTTTCAGCATTTTTTTTTTTTACTTAATCAGAGTGATCTTACACCAAAGAATTGTTTCATACCTGCAAAAGGGTAATGTTACAATGCCAGGAAGTTTTCCGACTAGCTCATACCATCTATCTCCTCTTCCTGTTAAAAGTATAGCAATGCCTTTGAGGACTTACATGGGCTTTCCCACAAAACTCTCAACAATGATTTTATGACAATAAATTTTAATAAAATGAATCCTAGAATTGAATATATGTGGGACTATGGAGATGAGGGGAAATTATAGATAACTCACAGCATATTTTCACAATTTCCAAAAATTCTTAACATGGCCAGCACACCTGAGATGATAGCCTGCTGCTCTAACTGTTCCAGAAGAATGTCTCTGATGTCCATCACCCCAGCCAGAGAGAAAGTATAAGCTAGTAGGGCCTGTGTGTAGAGGTTGGTGGTGGAGGAGACAGAATTCCTGAGACACTGCAGTCCCCGACTCACCATTGGGTCCTAAAAAGTGAAAGTGAAGAACTGAATTTATAAGGCATTTCTTGTAAAATGGGAAGGGATGAAGAAATCATCGTATCTTCTTTGAGTTTAAAAGGCTGAGTAGGGGAGAACCAAGATGGCGGCATAGGTTAACGCTGGAGTTTGCTGCTTTGAACAACTACTTCAAAAGTGAAACCAAAAAACGGAAGGGACATCACCCAGAACCACAGGAACGCTGGCTGAGTGGAAGTCCTACAACTAGGAGGAAAGAGAAACGCATACGGACACTCAGAGGAGGCGCAGTGCTGAAGTCAAATTCTGAGGTGCGGAGTGCGCGGAGCGGGCTGGCGGCGGAGGGCGCGGTTGGCGTTTTCAATCGGGAGGGAGTCGCAGACTCTGAGCTCCAGATCTGGGCGAGTCTTTAGGGACCCAGACTCAAACGGGAGAAGCGGGACTGTCTGGCTTCGGTCAGAGCGAGTGCAGCTTTCTCTCTGAGCTTTGCAGCGGGTGCTGGGACTCAGAGAGGCAGAGCCCCTGGGGACAGGACTGAGAGCCGCCATAACTGCTCTCTCCGGCCCACCCTGTTGATCCTGTGCGACCTGCCCCGCCCAAGCCCTGCACACAGGCATTTGCCGGATAGCCTCAGACAAAGCCTAGATTAGCACCTCCCTAGAGGACAGAAGTTCTCTCACTGCTGACGCAGCTGATTCTCATAGCCACTTGGCCTGGAGGTCAAACCCTCCCTGGAATTAGCTACAACAATCAAGATTTAACTATAAGACTGTGAACAAAGACCACTAGGGGGTGCACCAAGGAAGCATAACAAAATGCGGAGACAAAGAAACAGGACAAAATTGTCAATGGAAGATATAGAGTTCAGAACCACACTTTTAAGGTCTCTCAAGAACTGTTTAGAAGCCGCCGATAAACTTAATGAGATCTACAAGAAAACTAATGAGACCCTCGATCTTATATTGGGGAACCAACTAGAAATTAAGCATACACGGACTGAAATAACGAATATTATACAGACTCCCGACAGCAGACCAGAGGAGCGCAAGAATCAAGTCAATGATTTGAAATGCGAGGAAGCAAAAAACACCCAACCGGAAAAGCAAAATGAAAAAAGAATCCAAAAATGCGAGGATAGTGTAAGGAGCCTCTGGGACAGCTTCAAGCGTACCAACATCAGAATTATAGGGGTGCCAGAAGATGAGAGAGAGCAAGATATTGAAAACCTATTTGAAGAAATAATGACAGAAAACTTCCCCCACCTGGTGAAAGAAATGGACTTACAGGTCCAAGAAGCGCGGAGAACCCCAAACAAAAGGAATCCAAAGAGGACCACACCAAGACACATCATAATTAAAATGCCAAGAGCAAAAGATAAAGAGAGAATCTTAAAAACAGCAAGAGAAAGAAACTCAGTTACCTACAAGGGAATACCCATACGACTGTCAGCTGATTTCTCAACAGAAATTTTGCAGGCCAGAAGGGAGTGGCAAGAAATATTCAAAGTGATGAATACCAAGAACCTACAACCAAGATTACTTTATCCAGCAAAGCTATCATTCAGAATTGAAGGTCAGATAAAGAGCTTCACAGATAAGGAAAAGCTAAAGGAGTTCATCACCACCAAACCAGGATTATATGAAATGCTGAAAGGTATCCTTTAAGAAGAGGAAGAGGAAGAAAAAGGTAAAGATACAAATTATGAACAACAAATATGCATCTATCAACAAGTGAATCTAAGAATCAAGTGAATAAATAATCTGATGAACAGAATGAACTGTTGATTATAATAGAATCAGGGACATAGAAAGGGAATGGACTGACTATTCCTGGGGGGGAAAGGGGTGTGGGAGATGCGGGAAGAGACTGGACAAAAATCGTGCACCTATGGATGAGGACAGTGGGTGGGGAGTGAGGGCGGAGGGTGGGGCGGGAACTGGGAGGAGGGGAGTTATGGGGGGAAAAAAAAGAGGAACAAATGTAATAATCTGAACAATAAAGATTTAATTAAAAAATAAATAAAAAATAAAAAATAAAAGGCTGAGTAGGGACAAAAAATAGGTGAATTTATCTAGAAATAGGCGAGATAAGAAGAATATAAAGAAGAGGAGCCAGAGAAACGCACATCTGTGGTCTTTTTCATCTCCAGCAATGCAGCTGTGATATATGCCGTCAAGGAGATCTCATCGTCAACACCACCCTAAAGGGAAGCAGGGAGACAGTAAGTCAGGGGGCAGCCGGCACATGCAAGAATTGTATATGTAATACCTTAATCAATAAAGAAAAAAAAATTTTTTTTAAGTGTCTACCTACCTGCCACTGCCCCCTCCCCCATCTAAATGGTTGAATTACTTAAAAAAGAAAAAGAAAAAAAAAGCCCTGGCTGGTGTGGCTCAGTTGGTTGAGCGTTGTTCCATGCACCAAAGGTCACCTGTTTGATTCCCAATCAGGGCACATGCCTGGGTTATGGGCTTGATACCCAGTAGGGGGCAAGCAGGAGGCATGCAGGAGGCAGCCTATTGACATTTTGCTATCACATCGATGTTTCTCTCTCTCTCTCTCTAAAAATCAATAAAAATATCTTTGAAAAAAGAAGAAAACAAAAGCACTCCTTTCCACAGGCTGACTCCAGGACACACAATGAGGGAGAACTGGGCGGAGTTCAACCACTGCACAGCCTTAAACAGTAGCCTGTGGGAGGTAACAGGAGGTCTTCAGCTCTGAGAGGGTATTAAGGAAACCCAAGAGACAAAGAGATTAAAAAAAGAGGGGGGTGGTAAAAAGAGACTTCTTATTCTCGGATTCTTATGGAATCTGAGCCTCCTCAAATGGATGTCCCCTCAAGTAGCACAAAGCCCAGCCTCTTCTCCAGGGCAGAGTAAGTGACACCTTCCCTGTTTAACGTCTTTCACAGAAAGATTTAACAAATTTTAAACAATATTTCATCTGAATTATTTTTCTCATTTTAGAGATAAAAGGAAAAACACTTACAGAGGTATTTAAATAGCTTGTTCAAGATTGCACAGCTAATAAGCAGGACTGGGATTTGAATCCAGGGAGTTTAACTCTGGAGCTCCTATGCAAATCACTAAAATTGACTGTACATATGATAGTCAATAGGCCGGTAGCTCTAATCAGAAAGGAGGACAAAAACCTCTGAGATCTTGTTCAGTTTCCGGCATGTACAACTCCCAGGTATATATCACACAGGGCATAAGAGAAGGAAGAGACTTGGGAAGTACAGATAACATTCAGCATAAGGAATACTAACAAATCTTATACTGAGATTTTTTTCAATGCTCCAGATTTTTAATCCAGGTCCTTCAACAGCACTGTAAATAATTCCTTTAGGAAAATTCATGCAAATCTTTCTTTCACTGGCATGTTCTGAATTGAACAAGTTATCCTGCACATCAACACCTCCCCTGTGTTTGGGAGGGACAGACAACGGAGTAATGGGCAGGCGCAGTGTCTCTGGAGTCCAGTTGCTGGGTTCAAGTTAGTCCTACCACTCTTTAGCATTCACCTTGAGCATTTATTTAATCTCTGAACCTTAGTGTCTTCATCTGTAAAATGTGATGAAGAGGGCATACCAGTGCCTAGCTCAATGATTTGTTGTGAACATTAAAATATGTCAAATAAATAAAGTACTTAAGAACAGTGCCCCACAGAGAGTAAAACCCCTTACAAATGACTGGGCTGCCTAATAGCGCCCATCAAAGCAAATCACTTTGCTTCAGATTTAGAGATATAATAAAAGGCTCAGAGATTGTCTAGTCCACTGGTTATCAAACATTAGCAAGTATCAAAATAGTCATGCGGATGTAAAGTACAGCTTAGGAAACACAGTCAATAATATTGTAATGACTATATACGGTGTTGGGTGGGTACAAGACTTATGGGGGGAAGAGTTATATAAATGTCTAACCACTGTGCTACACACCTGAGGCTAATACATTGAAAAGTAAAAAAACATATTTTAAATAATAAAAATAATCAAACCTTGAGAAAAAGAAAAGCCCAACACTGTAGCAAGTATCAGAGTCATGAGGGCTTCTCAAAACACAAATTGCTGGCCCACACCCCCAGGGTTTCTCAGAGTAGCTCCGGGCCAGGGCTGGAATTTGTATTTCAAACAAGTTCTTAGGTGATGCTGATGCTGTTGTTCTGGAACCACACTTTGAGAACCATGCTCTAGTTCATACTCTCATTTTATAGACACGGAAGCTGAGGCTCAGACTGGCTAAGGATATTGACCAAGTCACCCAGAGACTAGACTGAGACCTGACAACACCAGTTCCCAGGCCAGTGCTCTTCTGATTCAGCTCAGTCAGAGGTACAAGTACCTCCCAGAAACAGTGTGGGGGCAGGGCCTGGGCAGATCTGTACCTTCATAGCTGTGTGCATGAGCTTTCCCACATTGGCATAGCAGCCGCTGGGGAGCTGATTTCCCGCCATCCACTTGAGAGCATCCTGGATGTTCTTGTCATCAATGAAGATGAATTCCTGAGCTTGGCCAAAGCATTTGGTGACAAAGGCTGTCAGCCTATTGGGTAAAGAGGGAAGCATGGCATGAAGGGGGATTTCTAGGTGAGGGTGCCATAGTTCTATAGTTTATTATGGTGTATGGTTCCAGAGGGAAGTTGAGGAAATATGATGCCCTAGAAGGCCTGGAAAAGGGGGGTATTTATAGGCATTAATGAGGACAAGAACTGGGGAGGCATAAGGTCAGGGAGAAGACCATACAAGTGGCTGAAATAAACAGAATGAAAGAGGTAGAGGATAGAGTGCAAGAAGGAATGGCATTAAGGGGACAGGTAGAGGAATAGTTCCATTCAGAAATTATGGCTGAAACTGGTTTGGCTCAGTGGATAGAGCATCAGCATGCGGACTGAAAGGTCCCAGGTTTGATTCCGGTCAAGGGCATGTACCTGGATTGCGGGCACATCCCCAATGGGAGATGTGCAGGAGGCAGCTGATGGATGTTTCTCTCATCATCGATGTTTCTAGCTCTCTATCTCTCTCCCTTCCTCTCTGTAAAAATATCAATAAAATGTATTTTTTTAAAAAAAGAAATTATGCTTCTAGGGTATAGAATCCTATATAATAAAAGGCTAATATGAAAATTGTCCCCTCCACCAGAGTTCAACCAGGAGTTTGACCAGGGAGCAGGGCTGGCCAGCCAACCACCATGGCCCCTCCCCCAACCAGCCCCTTCCCGAACAGCCCTCCAACCCCAATTGGGGGCGTGTCTGGCCAGCCAACCACCCACGGCCCTTCCCCCTGGCTGGCCTTGCCCCTGACCAGCCCTCCCACCCCGATCAGGGGTGCCCAATCGGCCCCAATCAGGGCGGCCAGCCAGACCCCACCTGTGCATGAATTCGTGTACCAGGCATCTGGTGAATTGATAATTGGGACATATTACCATGTGTTTCCATTTCCATCCTTCTCCCCAAAGGCACTGTATGAGCCATTGCTGTGTTTGTACATTAGCTCCTTCTGGTACCCTGGGAAGCCAGATATAGTTTTAGATCACAGTGACAACTTCAAAAAACACCCCCTATGGCTTTCAAGGATGTGGGACATTTCAGTGGCTGAACTTTCCTGTATCTTATCAAGCTATCATCGGCCCTAGACAAGGTGACCAAGAAGAAATATTAAACCAACTCACCTATCTCCAGGAAACCTACTGCCCGGGACCTGATTTCCTTGGTCAGCAGCCCTGACTTCTCCAGGTACTGCAAGACATAGATAATGGGAGCAAACAACACCATGTTCTGCTCCCCGCAGCCGCTTGGCATCTGCACCAGATTGTCTAGGTTCTGCAGGGCTGTGCCCATAATGTCTCCTGGGATCCAAAGGAGAGAGAAAGAAGGTGGTGGTAGAAGAAGGAACCCATAAAAGTTATTATCATTCACTTAACATTATTCAGTATCTACTTGGAGATCTTGGAGATCACAGTAAGTCAAACATGTCTCTACCTCAAAGAGCTCATAATCAGAGGGGCAAAAAATTACAATACATTGCAATTATAAATCATTGTAAACAATATAGTAATACAATATAGTAGTATAATATAGTAGTACAATATAGTAGTACAATGTATATAGTAGTACAATATTGGGAATGTACAAGGTACTGTAGTATATGGAGAGGTACATAGGCCACCTGAGGGAGTTTTGGGCTTTAAAAAAAAAACAGGTCACTGGAGATGTGAGTGATGTAACAAAACTGGCAATACTTAGACTCAATCGCTAAGTTCCTCCACTATATATATGTACACCATCCTCCAGATCACCATATCCTTCCCAAATATACACAAACCTGATACTGCTTTCCAAGTTATATCTATTGACCACTCCGTATACTTCATAAGCCAGGAAGCCTGAACTAAATGACTCATGAACATCTAACTGCATTTGAGCTGTGGAATCCAATTCAAATGCATAAATATGTACTGAATGTCAACTATGTTGTAGGAAATGTACTAGGAACAGAAATAAAAAAGACATGGCCCTTGTCCTCAAGGAGTTCATAGTGCACTGTAGAAGACAGGCAGTGAGCTGTAATTCAATTATAGCATTGTGAGCGCTATCCCGGAGATATGAACCAAATACAGTCAAAGTGGGCAAATCTTAACCTGGAAGGGATCTTGAAAGGGGGTGAGAGTAAAGAAAGAACCTACCATTTTAGGGGTTTCTATTATAAGCTAGATATGCTGGGAACTTTGTATTTAATCTACACCAATTCTGAGAGGTAGGTTATTATCACTGCCTTCCAGAGAGAAAAGAAGGATTGGAATTGTTCACTAACTTATTCAAGGTCACATGGCTGTTAAATGGCACAACTGAGATCCTAACTCAGTTTGATATGATTTTCCAAGATCATGCTTTTCTACTCACTCCCTCTCCTTGCCCAAAGGAGTGAAGTGTCCTGCCTATGTAAATATGGTTGAACCTTTCCCAAACTATACTCAACTAGACCAAGCGCTCATTTTTTAAATGGTTGCTGTAAACAGTTTGTCTCCCCTCCACCCAATTGATAGATCACCTAAACCTAAATACATATCAAGCTTCAAAGACCTTCAACTTCCTTCTGCCCATATTCTTTTCTGTTTTTAACTAGAGTCTACGGCTGTCCAATCTAGCTGTACCTGGCCATATTCCCCACTATATAAAATAAGTTCTTCTTCCTTCATCACTTCTAATCCACCACACCTTCCTTCAGGTAGGTTTACATGCCCCACCCCACTCCACTCCTTGGCAGCCTCCTTTCTGTTTTGAGCCAAGAAACTCTAACTGCTTACCCAGAACGGCAACATAAGCCTTGGTTGAATCAGGAACAACATCCACAGGGAGTTCCAGGGAGATGGATTCTGCAGCCACTTTTCCTGTGAGAGACAACAAAAAGGTGAAACAATAGAAGGTAGAAGGTGGAAATGGTGGGGTTCTTAAGCCCAGACCATAGAAAAACTTTCCATAAGAGTTTCCTGGATCCAGGGCTTTCTGTTGGATGGAGACAGATTTTTAAATCTATTCATAGTGATTCTTGCTGAAAATATATTCCAAAGAGAGTCATGGTTGTGTTGTACATTTTCTCTTCCTCCTCCTGCCTCCCAGCTAATTGGCCCCTTTGAGGATGTCACCCCCTGGATGCTGCTATACCTTTTTGTCCTGTATATTCCGCCTTTTGCCTAAGAAAATCTCTTGCCTAAGGGAATCCTCACCACCAACCCGTCTCTGAGTTCACCCACCTTTGGGGCACAGCAATGAACTGTGTGTCTTCTCCACAAGAACTCCCTCAGGCTGACATAAAAAGAAACGTAGATGAGTAAATACGATGAGGATGAATGTCAGGGCAGGTGGCACTGAAGGTACAGGCAGGGAAAGGGAAATGGGGAGGAGAGGTCCTTCCTGTGCCCTCCGGGCTTCTATCCGAGCTGGAGCTACTCTTTGTAGCTCAGGAGGACTCCACTTCAACCCAGGGATGGGCATCTCAGTAAAATTCTTTCTGGGCAAGGACAAGACCTAAGGACATCATGAACCCCCATGTAATTCTGTAGAATTACATGGGGGTTCATGATAGGATTAAAAAAAAGTAGCTAATGATAACTTTAGTGATTTTAATAGGAGAAACTAGCATTCATTGAGTGACTATGAAGTACCAGGCACTAGTAAAGTGCATTAGGCTTTTTCCTAGACCATTGGTGTGGGTTAAGGAAATCATTAACAGTAGAAAGGGACCAGGGAAGAAGAAAGGTGAGCTAACTGATTAGAGTTGGAATAGGCTGCTGTGAGAGACTCACCGGTATGTTAGACACACACTGAACATCCCTGGGTTGGTGGCTATCTGTACCTCTGAAGCTAGGCCTGCAGAAAACGCACCTTGACCAGAACTGGTTTGATGAGTGTGTCGCTCCGGCCCTTTGCTGGAACAAACCCTTTCTGGCCCCCACAGAGTTCGTTGCTGTCCAGAATCTTAGTACTGATAGTAAAGTTTACATGACCTGAGAAGAAAGAAGGATAAAGGAAAGCATTACACCTATTGCCAGAGGTACCAATGAGGTCTCTTCCCCTCTAGACCAGTGCTCCTTAAACCTAATGGCATACAAATCACCTGGGGATCTTGTTATGCTACAAACTTGATTTAGTACCGTGGTTCTCAACCTGTGGGTCGCGACCCCTTTGGCGGTCAAATGACCCTTTCACAGGGGTCGCCTAAGACCATCCTGCATATCAGATATTTACATTACGATTCATAACAGTAGCAACATTACAGTTATGAAGTAGCAACGGAAATAATTTTATGGTTGGGTCACAACATGAGGAACTGTATTTAAAGAGCCAGAAGGTTGAGAACCACTGATTTGGTAGATCTGGGGTAGGGGCCTGTATTCTACATTCCCAACAAGCTTCCAGGTGACATCAATGATGCTGGTGCAGTGTGGTAGGCAGCCTTTAAGGGCCCCCAATGATCTGTGCATCCTCATATTTTTAAAAATATTTTTTTATTGATTTCAGAGATGAAGGGAGAGAGATAGAAACATCAATGATGAGAGAGAGAGAGAGAGAGAGAATGAATCATTGATCTGCTGCCTCCTGCACGCCCCTCCTGGGGGATTGAGCCTGCAACCTGGGCATGTGCCCTTGACCAAAATCGAACCTGGGCCCCTCATTCCACAAGTTGATGCTTTATCCACTGAGCCAAACCAGCTAGGGCTATACATCCTCATATTTACACTGTTGTGTAATGCCCTCTCATTACATGTGAGCTGGATTCAGTGACTCACTTCTAATTCAGAAGACAGGGCAGAAGTAATGAGATTCCATTTTTAAAAAGACTGCAGCTTCTGTTTTGGGTGCACCCTTTCTCTTGAACCCCTTGCTCTGGAGAAAACCAGCTGTCATGTCATGAGGCACCCAGTAGACAGATTCATGTGATGAGAAGCTGATGGAGACCACTAGCCAACAACTTAGGAGAGCACTGTACCCTTCAGTCTAGCAGCTTGTGAGGAACAGACTGTGGAATGAGCTTAGAAATGGATCACCTCCTAGTCAAGTTTTCAAATAAGAACACAGCCCTGACTGACAGCTTGACTGGCACTTCACAAGAGACCTTAAGCCACAGGCACCCAGCTAAGCTGCACCCAGATTATTGACCCACAGAAACTGTGTAATAATGCTTGTTCTTTTAAGCCACAAAATTGTAGGGTGGTTTGTTGAGCAGCAATAGATAACTAGTATTAGTTATTGGAAAACTATACTTTGAGTTGCAAGGATTTAATCCATGAGCAAAAGACATCTCCTAGAATTAGTGTGGTGATTAAGTGACTTACCACATGTAGAGCAGTTGAATAATGTCTGGTCCAGATTAGCAACATGACCATATGTCCCTTGTCCTGGCATACATTTTTTTTTGTAGCATAAATATTAAAAAGTTCCCCCTTTCACACTCAAAATAACCCAGTTTGGATAATTCTTTAGGTTATCTATCAAAGGGTACTTGCTTATTTATTTATAACAGAGACATAGGAAGGAGGAAAAAAGAGGCTAGGAAAATGGGGAAAAAAGGAAAGAGGAAACAAAGCAAATGCAGTGGAGGGAAAGATGGAGTTCTCATCCTTCTCTTACCCAGTTTGATAGCTGTGATATTCCAGTGATAGGTTTTCGCTTCATCAGCACAGAGACAGCTGGAAGCATGAGAATCTGTCCATGATTCCACCCGGTACTCCTCTGATTTGGCCAGGTTTGTCTGAACCTGAAGAGGATGTTTAAGAGATAAAGGGTACAAGTAAAGGAGACAGAACACAGAGGCTTGGGAAAACATGGGGGCTGAGACACCGCCGTCGCATCTCTTTCCCAGGGAAAACTGGTACGCTTCCAGTTTAGGGGAAACTTACAGTTGGGGCTGTGGTTCCTAGGCTGGTACCTGTTTCCTGTACCCCCCATTCTTTTTTAAAAAATATTTTTTTTATTGATTTCAGAGAGGAAGGAAGAGGGAGAGAGAGATAGAAACATTAATGATGAGAGAGAATCATGGATCGGCTGCCTCCTGCAAGTCCCCCACTGGGGATCGAGCCCACAACCCGGGCATGTGCCCTTGACCAGAATCGAACCTGGGACCTTTCAGTTCGCAGGATGATGCTCCATCCACTGAGCCAAACCGGCTAGGGCTGTACCCCCCATTCTTACCGTGATGCAGTCCTTTAGATAATTGAAGATGGTGGCAGTCAGACGAAAGGATTCCCCACGAACTACTGAGTAAGGGAGAGTCAGATCTACAAAGAACGGCTTGAATGCAGTTAGTCCAACAGTGGGTGAAAGACCAAAGCCACTGGACTGGGAGGTACAAAAAGTCATGGCCTTCCACTTGGTGATGGTATCAGGAACAGTGAGGTGGAGAGCCTCCTTCCCCGAGTTACTGTGAGAAAACAAGAACCCAGATGAGGCAGACAGTAAATGAAAGAGAGCATCTGAGAATTAAGTTACAAAGTCAGCTGAGAAGTGAATTTTCTGATGTTGTGCCTGGGTGGAAAAGCAAAGAGGCAACAGAATTGGGGGACCATGTGAATCTCAGAGTGTGAATCCTCAGGTGAATGAAGATGTACAAATATGGGAGAAGCGGGATGCCTGAGTATGTTGGAGGTGGTATGTGTGGGTGGACACGTGTGTGCGCAAATGTATCTGAAAGAGAGGCCACTGCCCTGAGTCTATGAAGGCACATGTTCTTATCACTTATCGAAATGAGCAGATAAGCAGTGAGCAAGAACTAAACTAATGCCAAAATGTCCCTTTAAGATTTTGTGGATCTGAAGTGAGAATGCACTATCTGTACTGTGTAAATGTGAATTTCTTTTGAGTGATTGTATATAATTGTATAAGAATTCAGGAAAGAAATACATTCTCATATTCCCATTCAATTTTTCTTAGCTTTAGAGTTATATTCATAAAAATTATTTTATCTTTAGTTTTCTGTTGAGTCCACACTGTATTATCTTGCTGTACCACTGAGGCATCACTTACCCAATAGGAAGCAGATCCCAGAGCCACGTCTCTGGGAAGTACTGGCGAACCTGAGAATCCTCTGATGGAATTGATGAAGATGAGGACCCAAAAGCCAGTGGAGTATTACGATCACTTTCTAAGGAGCCTAAGAACAGGGGAATGTTAGAAGACTTCTGTTGTGAGATAAACTTATCTGAAGGGACTACCAGTCACAAGGCCAGTGACAGACATGGACATTTGGCCAGGGAATGAATAGATAAGGCCTTCAGATTTCAAAAGCCCTCCCCAGACAGAGATATCCTTGGGAGACTGCCTGCATCTATGACTCACAACCATTATTCTGAGGCTAGAGGCTCAGGATAAGGACCAGAAGCAAAGAGGGAGCTTTCAGAGCTCCATGATTCCAAACATCTCAGTGACGGCACAAGTCACAAAGGTAGCTTACTTCCACCAATTACTCTGCCGTATTCTGGAGAATGGTGACTGCAATCAACTGGCTTCTTGACTTTGGCGTTGGACAGTATTTTCAGTCCCATGTTCTGATAGGCACAAAAGAGAGGAGAGAATAAAATGTTAAGTACTCTGCCTTAATACAAGGGCTGCTGCCTAGGAATTGTACCTTCAAAGGATTCAGCCAAGACATTTGTGTCCTATTAATGGGAGACTGGTGATAATTACCCAATACTTAGCCAAAATTGGTTCACTTCTGTTCCAGCCTAGGGTGAAAGGCTTTCAAGTAAACTTACTTCATTGTTAGATATGTTTAATGCTTCTTTCAAATATTAGTCAAAAATATTATTATTTGATTTAGACTCTGAACTTTCAGAGGCCAGGGACCATATTAGCTCAATCAATTCAACAAACATACATTGAGCATTATGAAGGATCAGGCATTAGAGAGCATGCTTTAAAGATGAACAAGACATGGCTCCTGTCAGAGGCCTCCTGGTCAGACTTGGGCCATAGCATCTCAACTTCTGTTCATAAAATAGGTGCAATATTTTTTTTTTATAATAATAATAAAAAGACACTGCTGGTCTGCCTTTCCTCATTTTCCTTCTTGACTGATCCGTGAAAATCAATCTTTGGGGACCACCAGTTGAGAAGACTAGGTATTCGGCCTCTCATGGTGGTTCTCTTCCAATGAAACAGGGCAACTTCTTCAAGCATAAGAACTAAGAGAGGCTGCCTTATATTTCAGGAGGTTTTTTCAAGATTTTATCCCTGCTAGTGCACACATGATTCTCTCTGCTTTTAAAGATATGGACTTTCAGCCCGGCTGTTGTGGCTCGGTGGTTGAGGGTTGACCCATGAACCAGAAGGTTGCGGGTTCGATTCCCAGTCAGGGCACATGTCCAGGTTGTGGGCTTGATCCCCAGTAAGGGGTGTGCAAGAGGCAGCTGATCAGTAATTCTCTAACATCATTGATGTTTCTATCCTTCTCTCCCTTTCCCTTCCTCTCTCTGAAATCAGTAAAAAAACAACATTTTTAAAAATATGGACTTTCCATCCCCCCTCCCACTACCATTGTTTTATAAAAACAAAATAGATAAGACCATCTACCTGAAAAAACCTGAAAAGGTCCATGCCTCTAGAGAACCAATATCTCGGCATAACTGAACGCCTGCTCCAACGCTCTTCAGGCACAGGGACAGTGAGGGGCTGAGGAAGGTCCGCTGGGCCAGACACTGGGCACTCATCATATTCATCCACCTGATAGGGGTAGTAACCATACCAGAATGGGAACATCCCATAGACCTGAAATAAAAGGGGGGAAAAGAAATAAAGTATTGACACAGTGTAATCAGTTGAGAAACTTCTCTCGGATTTTGGTGCCACAGCTCCCATATTATTTATCTTCATTACTCCAGAATTCTTCCTATATTTATTTCATCATAACCTCTTCCTTTACTTTTGAAATTTTAACCTCTATCTCACCTTTTTCATAGTCTGTCACACTTATCTTCTATTTCATTTTCATCCTTTCTTTTTTATTTATTTTAGAAAGACAGGAAGAGAGAAATAGAATCACCAATGAGAGAGAAACATCCATTGGCTACCTCCTGCATGCCTCCTACTGGGGATTGACTGATCTCACAACCTGGGCATGTGCCCTGACCAGGAATTGAACCCGCAACCTCCTAGTTCATGGGTCGGCACTCAACCACTGAACCATACCAGCTGGGCTCATCTTCTT
Organism: Myotis myotis; assembly: GCF_014108235.1. NCBI lineage: Eukaryota > Metazoa > Chordata > Mammalia > Chiroptera > Vespertilionidae > Myotis > Myotis myotis. The sequence goes on from NW_023416335.1 coordinate 191,316,246, forward strand.
TCTTTATCTCTATGTCCATATTAACCATGCTCTTCTCTTCCCATTATTTCCACCTTTATTTTCATACCCGCTTTTCTACTACCTTATAGTGGTGCACTATTTTCCTAAGACTTTCTTTCCCACTCCCTGAAATCTATCCTCTGTTCTAATGGACCCAGATTGTCTTCCCCGTTAACTCCCTCTTCCCACGTTATTAGCCGACTACTCACAGAGTGGTTACTCAGCTCTCTCTCTGGCCTAAGTAGTAAGACACTCTCATCCACAGCTCGGATGGCACAAAGGGATCCTGGAGCTGCCTGCAGCTGTAGGTCCACATCTGATCCTGGAAGCTGCTGGGAAGGTGAGAAGCCAAGGGAAACCTGAAGAAGGACAAATATAACTTGGGAATCAGTTAGGCCTGGAGAGGACAAGACAAAAATATCACTTGGATCATCAGCTTTAACTATGGTATCCAGCCCACTTTTTCACTTTTATACTGATTTTCCTTTGTAAAGTCTAGCCCTTGAGAACCAGTGTCTTACGATAGAGTTGAGAAAAGTGAGCAGCACAGCAGAACGATATAGATGTTTAAAAGATAAGAAAGCATATGGAATAGCTATATTTAAAATAGCTATATATGTGATTCCCAACATGACTTTTTAAAAAGAAGCAGGAAAGAAATAATTTCCATCAAATATACTAAAGGTATAAATACAATATGACATCTTATCTTATTTCCCAGCCCCTGCCTTATCTCAACCCTAGCACACACAAGATTTCTCTCTATTCCCAGATTTTTTTCTTCACCCTCCTCAACTGCCATTTTACCTTATTGTCAAAGCACAGCTCTACTGAGAACTGAATTTTGTCAGCTATAACACCTCCACTGGAGAAAATGGCATAGACCACCAAAGAAGCATCAGGGGCAAGCCTGGAATTGATGGTCAGTGAGAGAGAGAAGGAGCCTTTCAGTCCTGAAAGAGAAGAGGACATACACAGGGATGAGAGTGTACTCACCTACCCGTGACATCCAACCATATGTTTGCATTTCCCATTGGGCCAGCAGCAAGCCTATGGTGCAAGTAACTTCTCATTTTCCTATTCTTCTATGGTTATTATTACTGTTCTGTTCTCATTGCTTCTATGGATAAGAACTGTTTCCTGGAAGTTTAAAATACTGTTTTCTCTTCCAAAAGAAGCAAGGCCCTAGCCAGTTTGGCTCAGTGGATAGAGCGTTGCCCTGTGGACCAAAGGGTCCCAGGTTCAATTTTGGTCAAGGGCATGTTCCTTGGTTGCATGCTCCTCCCCAGCCTGGGTCCTGGTAGGAGCATGTGCAGGAGGCAACCAATCAATGTGTTTCTCTCACATTGTCTCTGTCTTTACCTCTCTCTCCCACTCTCTCTAAAAATTCAATGGAAAAATATTCTTGGGTGAGGATTAACAAACAAAAAAAACAAGCATGAACACTCACCTTTCTTTTTGGAGTACATGTGTTTCTGCCCCTCCATCTCCAAACGTCCTTTCCCTATTAACTATGAAAGAGAAAAAAAATCATCAATAGCATAAATGTTATGGGAGATTAATCTTGACCCCACTTCTGGAACATCCCTGCATCTCTCTATAAGGAGAGTCTCCTTTCATAGTTCCAGAGCCTGACTCAATACTTGTTATTTTCCACCTAATCCTCCTTATTCTGTTGTGTCAGGATGATTGTTTTAGCTTAATGAAGCCATGGGGATGATAGAAGATACTAGGATGATTCAGTAGGGAGAAAGTCTCTCAGAGACTTTGAGGGGATGATAAGAGAATGAAGAGACTCAGTACCATCAAACCTGAGCTTTGCAGGAATCTAATCCTCACTATCACCGAGATGACCAATAAAGCTACTTATCTTTATATATTTCCTTCAGGGTCCAAGTTGTGCTTTTATTTCTCCAACAAGGTTATCAATGTTAATTTTAACCCTGTATCATCTACTGTAAAATATTGGTCAATAAAACACAGAATGAATTTTATTCTGAGTCCCATCCTCTTCTCACCCTCCCTCCCACCCACGTACCCAGTTCCCTTTCACCCTAGCCAGCAACATTTTCTTGTTCATTCCTCATCTTATTTCCCCACACAGTTTCCCTGGGATCCTGCTCACAATCTCTTTATTCCTCGTTTCCCCCTTCCTTTATAACTACACTAATCATATAAAATATATTTTAAAAATTGAGTTTTGCCAATGGATATAAGACACTGGGGGATAGGGGAGGCTAGGGGACTGTCTAGGGCGGGGGGATAAAATGGACACATATGTAATACCCTTTGTAATACTTTAAGCAATAAATTAAAAAAAAACAAACCATAAAAATAAATAAATAAATACTTAAATAAAAAAATAAAAAAATAAAAATTGAGTTTTGCTTGTTCTTTCCATTTCTTTTAGTGTGGCTTTTAAATTTTTTGAAATTACCTATGTTGCTTGCATTCTCTCTACTTGGATAGTCTATTCAATTTCTCCAGTTCACTCTCCCCATTCCCTTTCCTTCTTGACACATTTTCACCAACCCTCACTTCCCAGACTTACATAGTAGGAGAAGGTGATTTCCTGGTCAGGGTTTGCATCAGCTGGATTAATGTCATACTCCACCAGCACTTCCTGGGGCTGCCCACATTGCAAGGTGCCATTTAGCCGCTTGATTCTGAGGAAGCTGTGTGTTGTATTGTAGAAGGGTTGCAGGTGCAGGTAGGCATCCTGATAGTATCGAGGCACCTGCTCTGGATTATATACTGAATCTTCCATTTGGAACCTGCCCTGAGAAAGAGAGGGAAAAGAAGCTCTTTTGGCATGTACCCTAACCATATTTAACCACAGTCATTTGTTATGATTTTCAAATAGTTCTCTCTCAAATCTTCACTGTGTAAGAATGGCATGTAGATATTTCAGTATAAGTCCAGCCAAAGATATTTGAGGAATCCATAATAGGGGCTATGTGCAGCAGCATTTTATTATGTAGGAGAGAGAAACAAGGACTGAATTATAATTGTCAAGTAATGGGAAATACTTTTACAGATTGATGCCTAGGGAATAGGTAAGCATGACTAAGATTATAGAGAAATTAAAGACTATATCCCAGGGACATAAAAATGAAGTATAGAGGATAATAGGATTGAAAATAATTATTTCTAAGTAGAGTGATCAAGTGATGCCTGAAAAAAAATAGTTCTATTAGCCACAGACAAATAGCATATGTTTGCTTAAGTAGTGTAGCTAAATGATTGCATTAATGGCTTTAATTTTTCATCTCTCCTTGCATCAACATCATTTACTATGTAATATTACAGTGGGCCCCCAGGTGACTTGTTGGAAATAGATGTTAGCATATGCAAGATAAGCAGAGGCTTGAAAAAGCACTCGCATGTCCACTTTTGCTCTTGCACCTCATTGTTGACATGAGAATATACTTCGTGCTGCCTAACTTACTACCCCAGATGCACAAACAAGACATGCTTTTTATTGTATAATGCTAAAATTTAAAGTTGTTTGTTAAGCAGCATTGTGTCAGTTGATAATTGATACAAGTAGTCTTCCTTATAAGTATCAAAATCTATAGTTCTCTTCTTTGCCATTATTATGAGTAGCTAGAGCAGGCGTGGGCAAACTTTTTGACTCGAGGGCCACAATGGGTTCTTAAACTGGACCGGAGGGCCAGAACAAAAGCATGGATGGAGTGTTTGTGTGAACTAATATAAATTCAAAGTAAACATCATTACATAAAAGGGTACGGTCTTTTTTTTTTTAGTTTTATTCATTTCAAACAGGCCGGATCCGGCCCGCAGGCTGTAGTTTGCCCACAGCTGAACTAGAGGCCCGGTGCATGAAATTCGTGCACAGGTAGGGTCCCTAGCGGCTGCCGGCTGGAGAGACCCTTCTGCCGGCCGCCTGCCACTGCCGCTGCCACTGCCACTGGCCCCGCCCCCTGGTCGAACTCCTGGTTGAACTCCCGGTTGAACTCCCAGTCGAGGGGACAATTTGCATATTAGGCTTTTATTATATAGGATGAGTAAGGGGACAGGAGGATGAGGACAGCTCTGGACCATTTTTACCTCCCTATTCTGATTTCAAATTAGAATATGGGAATAAGTTATAAGATGAATTAATATAAAGAGCAATTTTGATCTGAAGGGTCATTTATTTAATTAATATTAAAAGCAAACAGAAAAAGTTTTTGCCAAATGGGCAGCAGAATTGTCAAGTGATGGAATTACAAATGGGGTGGTAGAGGAAGAAAAGAAATAGAAACATGTTGAAGTTTTTCCTTCAGGAAGTCTTCCTTGCTGGGAAGCTGGCCCACTCCAGTGCTTACCTGCAGAGAAATGTCTGTCCCATTCCAATGAACCGTATCCAGCTTGAAGGAAGCGAGGCCATTGTTGTCAGTAACTAAGGTGTGGTTGATGGTTGCATTTATGCCCAAAATCATCAGAAACACTTCATGATTCTTGAGAAGGGAACCATCATGGCCCTTAACTCTTATCTGAGTGGCAAAGGTCATTAGAGTTAGGTTTGGAGTAGGTTCAAGTATGAGGTAAAGTGACGTGATAACAGAAACTCTTAAGAATACATTTCAGAAAAGAGTCCAGAAAAAGCTAAATGTATTCAAGGTTTGCAAACTAGGATCTACAGGGAATTAAGAAACAAACAGAAGCAGCTTAGCCTGGAGCAGAAGTATATTTGCCATGAAGCGTTAGGACCCTTCCTTAGCTACACCAGGCTCTTCCTAAGGCTCTGTAGAATATTTTGCTTTCCTTTTCTTTTTATTATTATTATTTTTTGCTTTATTTTTCTTAATCTTTACAACAATCATATGGGATAGAAACTATTATTAGGCCTATTTTACAGATGATTTAACCTCTTCCACTCCCAAATTATATAACATTAGACTCCAAGAAAATCTGGATCTGCTCTTGAACTAGAGAAAAGATGACTAAGGAATAAATGGATCTAAAGATGTACATTATTGTGTTAACCAATTGTTCTAGGAATGTAGAAGAACACGCTAGAGAGAGGAGTAGATTTTAGGTATTAGACAGAAGACATTAACATAGAAAATTTTAAACTCTCTTTAAAAAATGCTTAAGGATCTATAAATGGCTTTCTATCAAGGAAAGTCTGATATTAACCTTGCCTAGATGCAACAGCTCACACTAGATGATTTCTCCAAATACCTTACAGCCCTAAAATTCAAATATTTGAATATTACAATATGAGCCCTTGGCATTAGGAAGGGCACTGAAGTCACATCAATATTCAAGATATATCTCATGTGAGATTAAGGGCAGCACAACATAAGGAGTTCAGAGTATATATTCTGAACGCAGGCTGCCTAGTTTTTATCATAGTTCCTACTTACTAGTTATATAACCTTGGAAAAATCACTTAACCTCTCTTGCTTCAGTCTCCTTATCTGTAAAATGGGACCAATAATAGTGTTTATCCCATAGGATTGGTGTAAAGATTGAATAAGTGAATAGCCATAGAGTACTTAGAACAATGCTGGTAGTTTTATTTTGATATGTCTACAGAAAGGAGGCAGTAGTTAAGCATTTATTTTTGTCTGTGCAGAGACAGACTACAACATACCTTCCCACTGAAGGGAAAATTGGGGTAATAATAATTATTGGTGTCTTCAAAGGTCATTGATCCTATTTGTGAAGAAATGTAGATTTCCTGAGTGCCATTGGCCTCCACGCCTGCGGAGGGAAACCAGATGTACATTAATCTAAATGCCTGAAATCCTCATTTTCATGTTTCATACAAAATCTCTGAAAGGATGGAAGTATAAAGCTTAATATATTTCTAGCCAAAGATCCAAACCAACTCCTCTTCCCCAAATGTTTGGAGGAAATAGGTACTGGATGGCAGATTGGAATCTGGCATTTCCCTCCGTGAACCAGAAGTCATTCCCAAACACTAATGAAGGTAGGTCTTGAATCCTCTGAGTAAGTGTATCCCTGAAACAGTCCCTTTCCTTTCTTTTTTCTTAATGAACCAAGAAGTATCCACTTACCTGTCCCTTCCTCCACCACAGTAGTCACAATATTGATGCTGTGTCTGTACATATAGCCAGTGAGGTTGAAGGTGGACATGTGCACAGAAGCTGAGAAGCATCCTGCTTTGTCCGTCTAATGAGTCAATTAGAGAGAGAGAGGGAGAAATAGAGGATGAATAATCTGATCCCAACTTCCATTTCATAATGTACCATAGAAGGAAATAATTTCTGATCTTCAGGCTTTAGTTTCTCCATCCTTAAGATAGAAAAACTCTCCGATAACATAGAGTATACACCTACACATATATAATCATGAAATGACTTTGAAGCTACAAAATATGAGAAGATGAGAACAGCCAACTGTAGAATGGGAAAACTTTATCTCCCAAGGGTTTAAGTTCATTTCTTGATTACAAGGCAGATTCTAAAAGACTTTATCTATTTTGGATAAAATGACCCCTTTGCTCTTTGGAACTTGGATAACAATTGTGTGAAATGTTTTCTACTCTGGGCTTTGAGCACTTTTCTATATTGCTGCTTATTTACTCTTTAGGACATGTAAATAAGGTGCCTTTTCTAAATACCATTTACTCACCTGTCCAGAGAGGTTCCTGCATTTGTCAGGTAGCTGTTTCCTTTCTGCCTCTCCAAACCAGTAATTATGTGCCTTTTGACACACTGATACTTGCACTGCCCCTAGCATAGGTTTTCCATAGGTGTACCTAAACCAGAGAAGCACGGGGAGTCAGAGTTAGGAAATTCCACTTGAGGGCCAACCTTCATCCCCCAAAACACCACTTTCCTTCTTTCCCACACTCCAGCCTCTGCAGGTACTCTGGCATTCACTTCCCTGCTTTACTCAAAGCCGTAGAGTACTGCCATTACACAGGAAGTACCATCCAAAGGACAGAACAGCAGCTTTCTTTTTTCTTACTCCTATTTCTCCATTAGATTCAACATTCCGTTCAGCACAAAGTAGACTCAAAATCCCTAATGCTGACTGAGTGAGCAGTGGGAAGTAAGAGCAGAAACACAATTAGAAAATGTGTTCTTGGAGAAGTCCTGACCCTAGGCTAAATAAAAAATCCCAAGTTGCCCTAACCAGTTTGGCTCAGTGGATAGAGCATCGGCCTGCAGACTGAAGGGTCCCAGGTTCGATTCCAGTCAGGGGCATGTACTTTGGTTGCAGGCACATCCCCAGTAGGGGGTGTGCAGAAGGCAGCTGATCGATGTTTCTCTCTCATCGATGTTTCTAACTCTCTATCCCTCTCCCTTCTCTGTAAAAAAATCAATAAAATATATTTTTTAAAAAATCCCAAGTTTTAACCACCACCTCCATTTCTCCATAACACTCCTCAACATACTTCTCAATGTAGCTTTAATCTCCACCATATCTAGAGCCGTATTCTTACCTACAACAAATTTTTACTAAGAAAGATTCCTCCATGGTTGATAACTGCCTGGGCTCGACCACTTCCACCTTGAACTTAGGTAGCACTGGAGAGAGTGGAAAGAAAATGGAAACGGAATAGGAGAAGAACTTAACCATATAGGTAGTGAACAGTGGGGTATAAAAACAGTAGTTAATTAATTGATTGATTAATTAAATAACTAACTAATTAATTAATTAATCAAGAGGGGGCTTTATTAAGGGGAAATACTCCTGAAGTTATTAGCTGGTTTAGCACGGATTCAAAAATGAATAAACACCCCTCCCAATGGCAGGCTTTTACTTTACTATTGCTGATTTTGTAACCAGATTACACCCAACACTGTGAGCTCATCGTTCTCCCACATACCATATTCTTCCACACTGAAGGTGCCGAAGGTCTTGCCCTCAGCCACTGCCACGGTGTAGGTGCCCAGCGTTGCCTCTGGTGCCAGTTGGAAGGATAGCTGCACAATGCCTTGCTCGGGCGCCACTTCCAGCCACTGTGCAATCCTGTTGCTATTTGGATCCTGTGTCCATGGAAAAGAAACCTCTTGATGTACCTGTCTGTCTGGCTTCCACTTTGCACTGCAACAAGCGGGTACAGGATTCTCCCCATGGCCTCCCCATGTCCAAACCGCACCTGGCTTATTTATTATTCTCTTCATTACTGCATGAGATAGGCTCGGCCCCCATTTTGGAAGAAAAGGGTCCTTCAAATAATCAGACTGAGTCTTCTAAGGTGTGATGGCCAGCTTCAGAAAGTGGGATTTAGGATGTCCTTTACAAAGAATGTTTACTCTACTCTTGGTCTCTATTAAGGGACAACGCTGAAGGGATTGATTGTAAGATACATGAGAGATAGGTAATTTAACAGAGAAATGGAGGGGATGCTCTGGGGAATTTGCATTCCTAGGCCCTTTTCTCCTTAACACTTCTCACAGGCATTCATGTCATAGTCAGCTGTCGAGTGTCTATGACAAGAGCTCATCACTGAAAACGAAGAGGAGTGTGGAGCCAGGTGAACTGGTGCGGCACAAAGAAGTTACAGGAACCAGAGTGGAAGGGTTAGTCCCAGCAGAGGTTGGTGACTTTCCTTACAGAGGTTTGGGGCTGAGAGGACTGGGGCGGGCAGAGGCCAGAGAACAGGCACAGCGTAGGAGGAACTGTGGGCACTCAGTGCTGGGCAGTCCCAGGCGCTGGGCCAAGATCTCAGAGTTCTGTCTGGCTTCCAAGTTTAGCACCAAACTCTCACTTCTCCTTCTCCACCACTGACAGAAAAGCAAAAGAAACTTCTACTTACCTGCAGTTCCACCATAGAATACTGAAAAGGAAAACCAGATAATGTGGGTTAAAGCAGGATACGCAACAAGGTTAGGTTTGTTGAAAGCAAGTTCACAAAGGCGCCTTTCTTTCCCCATTGCCCACTCCTTCCTTTCAGATGGCCCTGTGCTGCTCTGATTAGATTAACAATGGGGCAAACGCTTATTGGCTAGTGGAGGAGAGAGAAGGGATTTCCTCAGAGGGGTTGCTGGTCTCCGAAATATTTAAAGAAATGGAGCTTCAGACACTTCAGCATCCCTCGGTGTTCTACGACCCAGCTCTTCTTGGAGCCAACTATCTTCCGCCCCCTCCTCTGCTATTTGAATGCCACTGGGTGGGAACCTTATTTTCAAGCATTGCAAAACAATTTCTAAAAAAAAAAAATGTTTAAAAGTGTTCCATTGAAGGATCATGGATAGTTTCCTCAAGAAAATGGATGCTAAGACCATTAAGTTGGTGGGGAACAGGTCGTTGTGCTAGGTGTGAGTATCACCCCAAAAGCACTTGCCAATTTCAAACGGAAAAAAGACATGGCTTTCCATTGGGGAAATTAAGCTGTCACCACCTTCACCAGTAATCAAACTCATCAAAACTAATTGTGGGAAAGAGACATTATGTGCTTCCTTCCTGAAGAGACACATTTGAGGTTTACTGCATTACCTACCAAGTATTTTTGCCAAGAATGTTTAGCTTAAATCTAATTAAGACCTCACACCTACTTCCAGAAGACAGAGGAACAAGTTAGATTACACAATAGGAGAAATAATCAGACAAATTAAGAATGTCAAATATTCTGTAAGACAAGTAGGCTTCCTTAAGATCAGTGTCATATTTCAAAACGAGGACATTTTAAAAGCTATCTAACCTGATCTCTTTCTCTCGCAAAAAAAGTCAATATAATAAAAAAAATAAGAGAGATTATTTTATATTAAGAAAAATTTAAAACATAATAATTAAATGTAATACATAGATTTGTTTTTTTGGCTCCTAGTTTGAAAATTTGAAAAAAACAGATTTAGGGCTGCATACTAAATAATAATTATTAATTTTATTATAGATGTGGTAATGACATTATGATTTTTAAAGACATTCTTTTTAGAAGATATATGCTAAAGTATTTACAAGTAACATGTTATGATGTCTGAAGCTTACTTTTAAATTATTTAGCAAAAAAATAATATATTAAAAAAATATTAAAACAAATGTAGCAAAATAAAAAATATTGAATTTTGGTGTTATGTTTGAAAATTCTAATAATTAAAAGTTGAAAACAAAATGACAGCTCAAGATAATTTTATTTTTATTTATTTTTATTTTATTTTTAAATATTTTATTGATTTTTTAAAGAGAGGAAGGGAGAGGGACAGAGAGCCACAAACATCGATGAGAGAGAAACATCAATCAGCTGCCTCCTGCACACCCCCCGCCCCCACGGGGGATGTGCCCGCAACTAAGGTACATGCCCTTGACCAGAATCGAACCTGGGACTCTTCAGTTCGCAGGCCGACGCTCTACCCACTGAGCCAAACCGGTTAGGGCTCAAGATAATTTTCTTATGAGGGAATTATCTTTTTACTGTATTGTTTTTGTTTGTGTGAGATGTTTTAATTCTTTAACTATAATTGTTAGGATTTTACAAAATGATGGCCATGGAAATAGATAATTACAACATCTAGGGTGTGAATATAATTAAAAATCTGGTTAGAGACTATACATTTTCTGGACTCAGGACTTTCCAGTTAGTATTACACACTTTTTAAAAATATGTATTGTTATTGATTTCAGAGAGGAAGAGAGAGATAGAAACATCAATGATGAGAGAGAATCATTGATTGGCTGCCTCCTGCATGCCCCACACTGGGGATCGAGCCCGCAACATGGGTATATGCCCTGACCACGGAATCAAACTGTGACCTCCTGGTTCATAGGTCTACACTCAACCATTGGGCCATGCCAGCTGGGCAATATTACACTTTTTTTAAAAATATATTTTATTGATTTTTTTATAGAGAAGAAGGGAGAGGGATAGAAAGTCAGAAACATCGATGAGAGAGATCGATCAGCTGCCTCCTGCATGCCCCCCAGTGGGGACGTGCCCGCAACCAAGGTACATGCCCCTGACAGGAATCGAACCCGGGACCCTTGAGTCCGCAGGCCGACGCTCTATCCACTGAGCCAAACCAGTCCGGCAATATTATACACTTTTAAAAGGACTTACAACTAAATGAAATTGAAAGCTGAATTTAGATATGGAGGTCTTAGAGAGGGTACAAGTTTGGATCTCACTTGGAAGGGAGATGGAATGGAACCTAGTTGGTGCTTGTCTTTGATTCTTGCTCTAAGTACCATGTGATGCTGACCAGTGAAGAAGCAGAGTGTCATTAAATACAAACATCAGCCTTGATATCAAGGATAATGGCAATTCCTCAGTAAAGCCAGAAATGAGAGATAAAGATTGTAGGGGTGGAAAATTTTTCCCTTCTTCCCTTCTAGGCTCTTTGGCTAGTCTAATAATTAAATTGACCTAAGACAGGTTAATAGTGAAAAAAACAAATTTAATTACATCCATATAGAAGCACCACAAAGACAATGAGACTGAAAAGGAGTCAGGCAATTGAGGCTGAGATGCCACCCTGAGCTAAGGAATGGAATAGGGTTCTGGGGCTTCCAAGCAGAGGAGGGCAATTCACAGGAAGAGAAGAAAAGCAGATGTTTGGTAACCAGATGTTTGCCCTGGCATGCAGGTAAGTCTTTCAGATATAGAAAAAGTCATCTCTGATAATAGCTCTCTCTGGTACAGGCTCCCCATCTAAACTCTTTCAGCCAGTTAAGGGAGAAATAAACTTTTTCTTGAGTCTGTAGTCTTTTGTTTTGTTTGTTAATCCTCACCTGAGGATACTTTTCCATTTATTTATTTATGTATTTATTTATGTATTTATGTATTTATTTATTTATTTATTTTTATAGAAAGAGTAGAAGGGAGAGGAAGAGACAGAGAGAGAAGAACATGGATGTGAGAGAGACACATCAATTGGTTGCCTCCCACACACACCCTGACCAGGGTCGGGGATCAAACCTGCAACCAAGGTACGTGCCCTTGACTGAAATCAAACCAAGGACCCTATAGTCCAAGGGCCAACGCTCTACCCAGACTGGCTAGGGCTGCAGAGTCTTAACTGCCTTCAGCTCAAAATAGCCCACATGATAAAGCAGCACATCTTGGGGTGGCCTACTCTGCTCTAGTTCCGGGTCAAAGAAGGACAGGACTTTCACAAACCAGGGCTACATAGGCGATAAGGAGGCAACTATCACTGAGATTATTATGGAATCCTATAAATTCCAGAAAAAGAACACTTCTTCAGATAACAAAGTATTTTTCTCACACAGGGGGTCAAGAGGGAGGGAGGACACCAGTTACCAGTTTGCTTTCCTCTCAAAGGAAACAAGTGTTCAACTAGGACAGTGGTCAGCCAAATATCAACAGTACAACAATTGAAATTGCTTTTGAGAGCCAAATTTTTTAAACTTAAACTATATAGGTAGGTACATTGTTATTAACTTAATTAGGGTACTCCTAAGCTGGCCTTTGTTAAAAACGTCCTCGCCCTGACAGGTTTGGCTCAGTGGATAGAGCATCAGCCTGAAGACTGAAAGGTCCCAGGTTCTATCCAGTAAAGGGCATGTACCTTGGTTGCGGGCACAACCCCAGTAGGGGGTGTGTAGGAGGCAGCTGATAGATGTTTCTCTCTCATTGATGTTTCTAACTCTCTATTCCTCTCCCTTCCTCTCTGTAAAAAATCAATAAAATAAAATAAAGTCCTCAACCTGAGGGGTCAATCTTGGCAAACGTACCCCCACTTCTTCTAACGCCACTTCTTCAAAATAGACTCGCCCAGGCCGAAAACCGACTTCTGCACATGGGCCACGAAGTTTCAATCGCGCTGTACGTGGGCGCCCACACGTGGTATTTTGTGGAAGAGCCACACTCAAGGGGCCAAAGAGCCGCATGTGGCTCGCGAGTCGCGGTTTGCCGACCACTGAACTAGGATGATAGCGTTTCCAACTGGAAGCTGCCTGAGGTTTCTGAATGAATGGATGTAGCAACCAAAGTAGTCAGGGTCAGTTCATCTCAAGTATATTTTAGTTGCCTGAGGCTAAAACACTGTGCTCTGTATACTCCCCGTTTCTTAGTAAAATTCCTTTGGGTAATTTCAGTGTTTCAAATTAAGCATTTCAAATTTTCAATGTTCAAACTGGAACTTGGGATGAGGGTGCTGGCTAGAGAAATGGAGTGGAGAGGAAGGAGTAATTTTACATCAGAAACAAAGCATCACTGTAGAAATCAGAGCACCTCTCAGGAAATGATCACAGGAAAGATAACATAACAGGGGTGCTTAATGAGATCAACCTTGAAGGCAGGAGAGTCTGAGATAACTTTGGCTGTGGCTACACTTTCACCTTAGCATGTCCTCTTTTTAGCTCTGGAATCAACAGTGTGTTAAACAATAGCGATTCAATATTCTACCCAACTTGTTTTAAATGTATTTTTATTGACTTTAGAGAGGAAGGGAGACAGAGATAGAAACATCAATAATGAGAGAGAAACAATAACTGGCTGCCTCCTGCACGCCCCCTACTGGGGATCGAGCCCCACAACCTGGGCATGTGCCTTTGACTGGAGTCGAACCTGGGACCCTTTTGTCCGCAGGCCAACGCTCTATCCACTGAGCCAAACCAGCTAGAGCTCTACCAAACTTTTGATAAAGAAAGGATACAGGTGATGGGAAGGAGAAACTAAAAAGAATTCAAAATTGGGAAAGAAAGCAGTGATGGGGGAGGCTACTGATCATAAGCCCATAGCCTCCTGTACACAGGGAAAGGAAACAGAAGCTCTGAGAACATGGAGAGGGACATAAAAATAATGCTCTCCCTATAATTATCATTGAACGTGTCCTTTGAATTCATGGCCTGTGTCTGAAGGCGAAAGAAGACTGCAGGAGTGTGTTAGAGCAAAGTATTTCACAAGCATGTAGAAACAACACAAGCCCTGAATTGAGATCATACACCTCATAAGGCTTATGATTCTAGCAGTTGAGCTGTTCAAGGAAAATTTAAGTATTCACCAAATGTTACCACATTTTTTTACCTTTGGCACTTTTTAAATGTTGCCTTCACAGAACTGTCTATTTTATAATTTGTTATTTTTAAATGTTGCCTTAAGAGAATTGTCTAAGTTATAAATTACATTGCCTCATAGTAAAAAAAAAAAAAAAAAGGGGGGGGGGGGTTGGTGAATATCCTCATTTCTTCCTTTTGTTAAACACACTCCTGAATTATGTCTTCAGATTTGAACTGCAAAGCATCTTGGTGTAATCCCTCAAAAGTCTTGAAGTTTGCAAAAACGATTTTTTAAAACAGCAGGGAATGTAACCCTCTCTCAGGAATGTTAACCTCACTGATGTGCTCGGCTATTGGACCTGAGAGCTAGACACATCTGCTTGTTTTCAGGCAGACAGGGGCTAGGAGGTCTTAGACTGGCATCTCAGTTCCCACCTGCACTCTGCACCTCAGAGGGCCTCGCCTCCTCATACCCTTGGAAAGAACCTCTTCTCTCCCCTGTTCTCTCAGTCTGTCCTACCCCTTTCCCTTCCCTTCTTCCCAACTAAACTCTCACCTTGTCATTCACTGGAACAAAGTTGCTGTCCAGGGTGACGATGCGGAAGTGCACTGGAAGGAAACAGGCGTCATTAGCACAGGGGAGATTTCCTCTTTCAGATCTTTCTTCCTTCCACCCTTCTACTTCCTCACACATACTTCTGAGTCAGCAAAACCCCATCGTTTTTTTATTACTATTATTATTTAAATAAACCTAGTCCGAGAAAAAATGAAGCCCTGAAACGATTTCTCTTCACCACTGCAGACTCTGAAACCTCAGAGTGGAATGCCCCTCTAAGTAAGAAGCAGCAAATACCAACGACAGGAGCTCAAGCCAAATGTGTATTTGCATATTTCACATACAAGCAGCTTGCGGAAGGACCTAGCAATCCAATTATACTTACAAATTTTATTCCAGAAGAAACGTTCTCTCCTGTTTTAGAAACACACACACAGGAGCCACTCCACCCACTACCCTTTGGCTTGTGGAACCCAGCAGCCCCCCTAGACCTTCCCCTCTTCTGCGCTCATTATTCCATAGGCCTGCCACCAAATCACAAAGCCCCTGTTGAAGGATACCTGCCGCTGTGTCCCCAGCCTTTTGTCCAACCCCATATGTGTGCCTCTTACCTCGCTGCCCCGGCTTGTAGATGGGTTTGTCAGTTTGCACAAAGGTGCCATGCCCCTGCCTCTGAATTAAAACTGTTTTCTTTTCCTCAAAGCTGATGTTATTTCCAGTTCCTGACACCCGGACTGTAGCCACTTCTTCTGTGCCACCTGCAGGAGGTGGTACCTGGCCAAGAGAGGGGAGCTCTGAGGAGGAGGAAGAGATGGAGGCACAGAATCTACTGGTTGCAAACCCAAGAATGGGAGGGTAAAAGGAAAGGACTGAGTCAGATGGGAGCAGCAAGGGTAGAGCCACAAAACAGGTTGCCAGGGGAAAGGGGAACAATAGTCAGAGGTTAAGATCGGGAACAAAAAGAAGAAATGCAAGGTCAGGGAAATTATGGATGAGTGATGGCCAGGAATTGAAGTCAGGTTTAGGGGAGATAGGTTTAAGGGCCTTGACAAACGTAAGATAACAAAGTTAGATTATGGTGAGTATCTAGGGAGGAGAATAGGCAAGTATGGGATTAGAGTTGGGGCTAACTCTGTGCTTACCAAAAAGGACATGCAGTGTAAGTGCCTCTTCCTCATTCCACGGTGTTCTAGCAAGTTCTGGGCCTTGTTCTTGGTCTCCAGAGTAACAGTGAATTTTACATCATAGTACCCAGGGCTCAGATCCAAACAAACCTTCTGAGTAGAGGGAAAGTGAAGCTGGGCTGGTAATGTCACCAGGTAGTTTCTGTTAAAGAAGCAAAAGGGTTTGAGGACATAATGATTCATCCATCAGTGGGAAATTAAGCCCTTTCACAAACACTCAGCATATAGCAGTGAATTAAACAGACTGAGCTCCTGCCTCCATAAACCTTATTTCCTATAAAGAAGAAGAGGACAAATAACTCAGTGCACAGCCTTTAAACCTCCCACAATCAGGAAGCCATCACTGAGAGCCTATGCTTAGTATACCAACGAGGAAATTAGTTCTATGACAGAGAACAGAGTACAGGGACCCTGCTGTATTTTAATATATTTTTTTTTAACTTCCTCTTAGGCCTCAACGTTTCTCTCTGGGTAAAGGAGAAATGCAACTAAGAAGGGAAAAGATGAGAAAGAAATTACAATAAACCAAAGGTTATCTCCTCCCCCCATATTTAGGTTTGAGAAAGGTAGACAAAGAAGCTCTGACTTCAAGCACTTACGGAAGGAGTTGTTCTGCAATAGCTGGTGATAGAGCCAGTATTCCCAGCAGGAGTTGAGCCCACATTGTGTGGGTAACGCAGGTGAGGTCTGCTCCCCGTCCGGAGCATATATTCTAACTCCCCAGGCTGGGAGTGGAGCTTCCACTGAAGCCTCAGCCAATCACCTACTGGGGCCTCAGGTGAAGGTGGTAAAGGAGGGTAAGGCTTCTATTCACTTCCTTAAGTTCATTTCTCCCTGAAACGTTCATACTGGCTCAGCCAGTCCATACCTGTTTGGGAAACGCCAGAGCTAAGAATTCACAGTGGTGATGTTCACAGAACAAATGTTGGACTCCGCCCTTTATTTCTGGTTTCATTCCAAATTCTCATACCCATTTGATCTTTCCACCTTTTTTATTATTCTATTAAGACGTATTTGGGATCACAGGTATGGGAGCAGTACCCATAGGAAACCAGGATACCTCTTATCTAATTGGGAATTTTAAAAAATTAACACTGCTCAATATTGTGTCAATAAAAATGATCCAGCCATAACCAGTTTGGCTCAGTGGATAGAGCGTCGGCCTGTGGACTGAAGGGTCCCAGGTTTGATTCTGGTCAAGGGCATGTACCTTGGTTGTGGGCACATCCCCAGTGGGGGGTGTGCAGGAGGCAGCTGATCAATGTTTCTCTCTCATCAATGTTTCTAGCTCTCTGTCCCTCTCCCTTCCTCTCTGTGGAAAGTCAATGAAATATATTTAAAAAAAAAAAAAATGATCCAAAACCTTCTGAAGGCAATTTCACACTGAGCATCAAAAGCTTTTCAGATTTGCATATTCTTTGACCCAGCAACTCCTATGGAAATGCTTATTCATGAGAAAAGAGAACATGCATACATGCAAAAAAGAAAATGAATCTACATTGAGTTTCTTTGTAGTGCTCGTTACAATGCAAGACTTAAAAGCCGCCTAGAGCAGTAATGGTGAACCTATGACACGTGTGTCAGAGGTGACACGCGAACTCATTTTTCTGGTTGATTTTTCTTTGTTAAATGGCATTTAAATATATAAAATAAATATCAAAAATGTAAATCTTTGTTTTATTATGGTTGCAAATATCAAAAAAATTCTATATGTGACATGGCACCAGAGTTAAGGTTTTTCAAAATGCTGGCACGCCGAGCTCAAAAGGTTCGCCATCACTGGCCTAGAGTATAAATCAGTGAGAATACTTTCTGGACCAATGACCAAACCACCTAAAACCAATATGAACAAAAAAGAGTTTTTAGTAACTGGGGTGGATAAGATATGAAGAAAGAACCGAAGGAAACAGAAATTCTGAAGACTTTATGGTCTAGAACTAGAGACTTGATGCTGTCAGAAGGAAGCGAGGAAAATTCCTTGGCACGAGGAAATTGAGACAGGTAGTTAAAGGGCTGAGTAATTTACAGCCAGATAATGTCACCAGATCTTATCTTCCTTAACTAAGGAGCAAGTGTTTTACACATTCCACACTGTACCTCAACCCTGGTCCCTTTCCGGTAACATTATTTGCTTGTCTCTTACCGTTACCAGTAAGGGGACCAAGCCAGGAGCGGGATTGCCTAGGGCTGGCCAGTGGTGTGTGGGCTCTTGGCTCTGTGCAGAAAAGATTTCACAAGAGGAATCCAGATGATTTTGAGAGTACATGTATTAAAGCTGGGGCAGTGAAACAACGAAGGGCCTACGATAGAAAACAATAGGGGAGAGACCGGGGAGGGCTGCTTTGGCTCTGTAGAAACATTATGTTAGTAGAATGAGCAGCTTCTTCTTCAGGCTCGTATGTAAACTTGACAGAGCTGAGGAAAAATCAGTCAATATCTATCTTAAAGACAGATCAATAAAAATGATCCAAACTAAAATAAGTGCAGACAACCACATGGCAGCATAGGTAAATGCCTGTACTTACTGCCTCCCGCAACCACATCAAAACTACAACCAAAATACAGAACAACTATCATCCATAACCACAGGAAAGCTGGCTGAGTACTACAACTAAGAGAGGTAAAGAAGAAAGCTCGTTGAGACTGGCAGGAGGTGTGGAGGCACGGAATGGGCTGGTCTGGCACCCAGGTGTGCCGCTTTTTTAATTGGGAGGGAGATCGCCTCTGCAGAGGCCACCTGGAGGAGCAGGGAGTCCCAGCCCCACACCAGACTCCCAGTCCAGGGTCCCAGAGCTGGGGAAAGAACTACAGGCCATAAGAACTATGGACTGTAAAAACCAGTGCGGATTGGGGCTGAGTGACACACAGGCTGCTGGAGACCTAGCTGCTCCTCTTAAAAGGATGGCACCATGAACTGAATTTACAAGCGCCCACTTCCTCTGATCTCCAGCGCCAGCTGAGGCTCTGGGGGATCCAGACTCCTATGGGGAGAAACTGAATGGTCTGGCATTGGGGCAGGAATACGGAGGCGGCTTTCTTCCAGAGGGAGGTGCTCCCAGAGGTCATTGTTCCTGTGCTGGGACTTCCCCAGTGCAGGGCTGACTGGCAGCCATTTATGTTTGCTCCGCCCTGGTGATTCTCTGAGACGCCACCCTACCAATTTACAACCCCACCCAGCTGTGCACAGCAGCTTTTGCATATGAATGGTCTGTCCATTCTCAGCCTAAAACTCTGTTAAACAAGCTGCAGCTGGGTCAGGGAGCCCCAAACCTGTCAATAAAAGGCCCCCAAATCAGCACCAGCACCAGCCTGCCTTGCTTCACAGCTGGGCCTTGTCTGGGCACTTCCAAACCCAATACAAAGAGGAGGAATCTGCAGATCTCTCTGTAGCTCCTGCTGGGTGGCCCCAGGCAATGGCTGACTTTGCACCTCCCTGGAGACCCAAGAGCCAGTGTACCAGTGGTCAGTGTGAGACCATCCAGATTACAACACTTCACATCCATAAGTGACACACTCAAGGGGCAGATTCAGTGAGCACCAAAGCCCCACTGAAGCAAGTCCTGCACCATAAGGGTGTCTCCTGCACAGAAGCTCTCCCACTGTAGTCACAACTGGTCCCCACAGCCAATTGGCCTAGAGGTCAATTCCTCCCAGTGACACCAACAGCAATCAAGGCTCAACTACAATAAAACTGTGCACACAGCCCACAAAGGGGTGCCCCTAGAGTGTCCACCTCAGGTGATTGGGGAGGCTGAGCCACTGGGCCCTATAGGACATCTACCACACAAGGCAACTCTATCAACTCAAGGAGACTTAGTAGCTACCCAATACATAGAAACAAACACAGGAAAGCAGCCAAAATGTGGAGACAAAGAGACATGTCACAAATGAAAGAAATGGAAGAAAGCAAACTACTGGATATAGAGTTCAAAATCATGGTTATAAGATTACTCAAGAATCTTCTAGAAACCTCAGAGAAATTTAGTGAGACTTACAACGATCTTAGTGAGAATGCCAAAAAAATGGAAAAGGATCAGTGAGAAATTAAGCATACACTGACTGAAATAAAGAATAATATAAAGGTATTCAACAGTTGATTAGAAGGTCCTGAGAATCAAATCAATTATTTGAAATATGAGGAAGAAAGAAACACCCAACCAGAAGAGAAAAAAGAAAAAAGAATTAAAAAAAAATATGAAGACAGTGTAAGGAGCCTCTGGGACAACTTCAAACATACCAACATCTGAATTAGGAGGGTGCCAGAAGAATAGAGCAAGATACTGAAAACATTTGAAGAAATAATGACAGAAAACTTCCCCTACCTGGTGAAAGAAATAGACTTGCAAGTCCAGGAAGTACAGAGAATATCAAACAAGAGAAATCCAAAGAAGACCACACCAAGACACATCATAATTAAAATGCCAAGGGCAAAAGACAAAGAGAGAATCTAAAAGCAGCAAGAGAATAAAACAGTTAGTTACCTACAAGCGAGTGTCCACATGACTGTCAGCTGATTTCTCAACAGAAACTATGCAGGCAGAAAGAAGGGAGTGGAAAGAAATATTCAAAGGGATGAAAAGCAAGAACCTACAACCAAGAGCACTCTACCCAGCAAAACTATCATTTAGAATTGAAGGTCAGATAAAGTGCTTCACAGGCAAGAAAAAGCTAAAGGAGTTCATCACCACCAAACCAGTATTATATGAAACTAGAGGCCTGATGCACGAAATTCGTGCACAGGAAGGGCTCCTAGACCTCCCTGGCTGTCAATCAGGGCCGATCTGTGGGGCGACCAGCAGGGCGATCGGGGGGCCCCCGCTGGCACCCACCTTGGCTGGCCTGGGGCCTGCAGGCTGGGGGCAGCTCCCTGCATTGAGCGTGCACGTAATAGCAACCCGTTGTACCGCCGTTGTTCCACTGTTCAGTTAACTTGCATATTGGGCTTTTATTATATAGGATGCTGAAGGATATTCTTTAAGAAGAGGAAGAAGAAGAAAAAGGTAAAGATAAAAAATATGGCCAAAACCGGTTTGGCTCAGTGGATAGAGCGTCGGCCTGTGGACTGAAGGGTCCCAGGTTCGATTCCGGTCAAGGGCATGTGCCTGGGTTGCGGGCATATCCCCAGTGGGAGATGTGCAGGAAGCAGCTGATCGATGTTTCTCTCTCATCAATGTTTCTAACTCTCTATCTCTCTCCCTTCCTCTCTGTAAAAAATCAATAAAATATATTTAAAAAAAAAAAAAGATAAAAAATATGAACAACAAAGTGACAACAAATACATATCTATCAACAAGTGAATCTAAAAATCAAATGAATAAAAAATCTGATGAACAGAATAAACTGGTGAATGGAATAGAATCAGGGGCATGGAAATGGAACAGACTGACGATTCTCAGAGGGAAGGGAGTGTTGGGGGCTGTGGGAAGAAATAGACAAAGATCTTATATGCATGTACTAGTATGCATTACCTATGGACACAGACAATAGAGTGGCGAGGGCCTGGGGTGGGGAGGGTACCGGTGGAGGGGTGCTATCAGAGGAAAAAAGAGGGACATCTGCAATAATCTCAATAATAAAGATTAATTTAAAAAAAGAAAAGAAAAAAAATGATCCAAACTGAAACACAAAGACTGGGGGAAAATGGACATCATCAAAAAGAGAAGAGATAACAAATCCAAGAATCACAGAGAATTCCAAGCAAGAAAAAAATACCAAAATAAAGTACACCTAATAGCATCAGATTCAAACTGCTGAAAATCAGAGGAGGTCCTAAAGATAGCTAGAGAAAAAAGACACATTATATATAGAAGAACAAAGATGAGAATTATGGCGAATTCTCCAATGTTAGCCAAAAGACAATGGATTGACATCTTTAAAAATAGTAAAAGAAAATCCAGCATTCTGTACCCAACAGAAATATCTTTCAATAGTGAAGGGGAAGCCCTGTCAGCATGGCTCTGGTGGTTGAGCTTTGGCCTAAGAACTAGGAGGTCACTGTTGAATTCCCGGTCAGGGCATATGCCCGGGTTGCGGGCTCAGTCCCCAGTGGGGGATGTGCAGGAGGCAGGCAATCAATAATTCTCTCTCATCATTGATGTTTCTAGCTCTCTCTCCCTTCTTCTCTGAAATCAATTTAAAAAATATGCTTAAAAAATAATAATGAAGGGGAGAAAATACTTTTTCAGACAAACAAAAGCTGAGAGAATTTATTATCAGCAGATCTGTGTTATCAAAGAGATAACATTAATAAAAGAGAGTTCTTGCCTGGCCTGTGTGGCTTAGTGGTTGATCATCGACTCATGAACCAGGAAGTTGTAGTTCGATTCCAGGTCAGAGCACATTCCCGGATTGTGGGCTCAATCCCCGTGCAAGAGGCAGCTGATTAATGATTCTCTCTCATCATTGATGTTCCTATCCCTCTCCTCTCCTCTCTCTTAAATCAATAAAAACATACTTTTAAAAAAAGTTTGCTGCCCTAGCCTATTTGGCTCAGTGGATAGAGCGTTGGCCTGCAGACTAAAGGGTCCTGGGTTCGATTCCGGTCAAGGGCATGTACTGGGTTCCAGGCTCCTCCCCAGCCCGAGCCGTGGTTGGGCATGTGCAGGAGTCAATCAATCAATGTGTTTCTCTCACAATGGATATTTCCCTAAGTCTTTCCCACTCTCTCTAAAAATCAATGACAAAATATCCTCAGGTTAGGATTTGAAAGAAAAAAAAAGGTTTGCTGAACCCTGAAAAATGATAGGATCCTATACATACTATTAAAAAACAAAGAATATTTAAGGGAGTTCTTAAGGAAAAAGATATGACTCAAGGTGACAAACTATGGCCTGCAGGTCAAATTCATCCTGCCATAGGTTTTGAATGTAGAGATTTATTGGATCACAGTAACACTCGTTTGTTTTTGTGCTACTATGGTAGACTTAAGGAATCACAAATTAAGATACCTGGAAATACTATCAAATAAAATAAGTATCAAAGACATTGAAAACCAACTTTAATCACTTTAAAAGATAAATGGCTGCCTAAAGCAAAAAAAAAAAAAAAAAAAAAAAAAAAAAAAAGTTCATTCTGAGTTATAATGCAGGAGTGAGGAATATTTTTTACAAGTCAAGACAAAGGGAATTAAAAATAAAGAGACACTGTAGAATGTTAGCATAATTCCTTTGGTACATTTTCCTTATCTCCTATTTTTAATTTTCTAACTCTAAATTTTTCTCCCTTCTTTTCTTTTTAACTTGTTCAGGGCCACCATTACACATGTCTAGTTCTCTCAGCTTTTCTAAAATCCCAATAAAGATGTCTTTATTCTCTCCAGCCATGAATCTTCATTTACCCTTGCCCTTTCATTCCACCAGATAAGATTTGTTAACTTTGGGATTCTATTGAACATTTTCTAATCCTGTGGATCTACTAGTAAGAGAGAAGCTAGAATGGAGACCGGTATGGTTCTAGCTATGGGGATATCTGTATGTCCAGTAATATATTAGCCATTGCAATGGAACAACAGTAATGCCTGAGCTAGGGAGAGGTGCTTATTTGCAGTAAATGTATTTAGCTTGTATTTCTAGGAAGTCAGCATTACTGCTGAGGGAGATTTAAAACAGCTGTTTACTGCTCTGGCAACCAGATGACACTATTCTTACGGAAGAGAGATAATGGTGCAAGGACTCTGTACAGGGAATGCCATTTATTAGCTATGTGACCCATGATAAGTTATTAACCTCTCTGTGCTTCTGTAAATTTTATATTATGTACTTTTTACCACAATTAAAATAACAATAAAGAAAGATCTTGAGGGCGGTAAAAATAGTACGAAGTCAATTAGTTCTCATATTTCTTACATTTTAAAAGCTTGTAACTTTCATTAAAAAGAGATTTATGGCCCTAACCGGTTTAGCTCAGTGGATAGAGCGTCGGCCTGAGGACTCAAGGGTCCCAGGTTCGATTCTGGTCAAGGGCATGTACCTTGGTTGCGGGCACATCCCCAGTGGGGAGTGTACAGGAGGCAGCTGATCGATGTTTCTCTCTCATCGATGTTTCTAACTCTATCCTTCTCCCTTCCTCTCTGTAAAAAAATCAATAAAGTATATTTTTTTAAAAAAGAGAGATTTATGGACAGATGTTTGCTCCTGTTAGGGTGCACTGAGGGTTCCACATGATCTGCAGAAGGCACAGAGAAACACAGCAAAGCAGA
Source organism: Myotis myotis (assembly GCF_014108235.1). Taxonomy (NCBI): domain Eukaryota; kingdom Metazoa; phylum Chordata; class Mammalia; order Chiroptera; family Vespertilionidae; genus Myotis; species Myotis myotis. The sequence continues at coordinate 191,340,067 of NW_023416335.1, forward strand.
CGGAACAACCCTGAAAGACAGCTGCTTCACACGTGTGCTCTTGTCCACGCCACCCATTCCCTTTACCTGGGTTGCCGTTTCTCCTTTTCTACCTGGGGAATGTCTCACTGTCCTTCAGATGCAGCTGGCAGCTCCATGACGGCATTTCTAACTCAGCTCATATTCTCCACTGCTCCAGACAGAACCAATTCCTCTCTCTTCCGTGCCCCAAACTTCGGGACTTAGTGAACGTGACCACAGCGTTAGCCGTCTTGTCACTCTTTATTTGAATTCTTTTTTCCCACCCATACTGTGAAACTCTTCAGAGTGACAATCAAAGGTTATCCATCTTCTCCCAGTCTAGGTACTCAGTATGAACGCATAAGTGAGGAGCCAAGGGCAAAGATGACCCCACATCCCATCCATCTCTTAACGCCTGCACATTAGTCCCCTCTATTCCTGATCTAAACTCTTTCAGTGTTCCTTACCTGTTTGAGGCTCTTGTTTGGCATGATTTTTATGATTAGTGGAATCATTAATTAATTATTCTTTTCTGCAGCTAACATCACATACGGTCTGAATTGATTTATTAATAAGGAAGACGTTTTAAAAAACTAAGGAAGACATGACCAAATGTTTGTCGAAACACATTTTGCTGGGCCCCTGTCCCAGAGTTTTTGATTCCTTGTTCTGTGGTGGGGCCTGAGAATTTGCATTTTGAACAAGTTCCTCAGTGATGCTGATCTGCTGGCCCAGGGACCACACTTTGAGAACTGCTGCTGTAAGGCTGGATCTGAGAGCATTAAGCAGAACACTTCCTGGAGTGTGGAGCACGATTCTGATAATAAAGGCGCAGAATGTCAACCTCTCTTTTGCATTTCTCTCACCGATGTCCAATAGAAAGAGGCCATGAAACTGTCTTCCTTTCTCTCTTCATTCTTTCTCTTTTGAAGTCTGTTCCTCCCAGGACTTCTCTGAGCTTATTGTTAGCAATTTTAATTTGGCATTCCGCTACCAGGAGTAAAATGAAAATAGTAGCCATATGGGGTAGAAGAAATAAGATGCCAACAGTAATGAGCTCTCTGTGGAATGAATCCAGATGAACTGTCCCTTGATGAGTTGCTCAGAAAATATGAGAGGCTGCCTCTGATTTATCATCTATAATTTTTTTTAAAAAAATACTTCCATAGAAGCATTGATGCATAAGGGAAACCATGAATGTAAAATTTAATCTCCACCCTGGAGTAGTTAGTTAGCATTCAAAGGCCCAGAATATAAGCTTGATTTTAGCCAAGTCTTGTCTCTACTTTGTCCTGCACTCTGTTTCTGCTCTCTGGATAAGGGGACTCACTTGGCTCCAATGACACCAACTCCTCTGTTAGGAGGCTAACTGCTCTTCCGTCAGTCAAATTGGCCCACCAATTATTTTTTATCTCTTCTGATCCACTTTAAAATCCATTTAATCTAGCTATCAGCTTGATAATCTGCCTGGAATTTGGTAGGGGGAATGTGCGGGATTTAATAACCTCCAAAATTTAGGCTGCATAAAACCTATTCCTGGCATATCATGTGGCACATACAGATAAAATAGCCATGTTAGTGATTCTGTAAAGCGTTAGCTCATTGAGTTTTGTTCTGTGTATCAGAATCCTTACTTGTTCTGTGTATCAGAATCCTTCTTGCATGTGGACCTTTCTTGTAAACAATAAAAGTATTTCTGGAGTAAGAATTATACCAATTATATTTTAATTAAATATTATAATAGCTTATTTTATGCTATATATTATCTTAGGCATAACTATATGTGTATGTCTATAATAGTTATTCAGAAGTACTCATAAATTTCCAATTTATCTACACCAAAAAAATTAGTGATGAGAAGCACTCATCAGTATAGCTAAAAAAGAAAAAAAATGTTCTGGTATGTGTGGAGTTCTTTTTTATATAATTCCAGTTTCCCTGATCCTTTTTTATATAATTTACTAGAGGCCCAATGCACAAAAATTTGTGCACTGGGGGGGGTCCCTCAGCCCGGCTTGTGCCCTCTCGCAGTCTGGGACCCCTCGGGGGATAACCACCTGCTGGCTTAGGCCCGCTCCCTAAGCTGACAGTCAGACATCACTCTGGCAGCCCAGGAGCCCTCGGGGGATGTCCACTTGCCAGTGGGGAGCAGGCCTAAGCTGCAGTCAGACATCCTTAGCGCTGCTGAGGCAGGAGAGGCTCCCACCACCACTGCTGTACTGGCAGCCATCAGCCTGGCTTGTGGCTGAGCAGAGCTCCCCCTGTAGGAGTGCACTGACCACCAGGGGGCAGCTCCTGCATTGAGCGTCTGCTCCCTGGTGGTCAGTGTGTGTCATAATGACCAGTCATTCCCAGTGGTTCTGCTGTTAGGGTCAATTTGCATATTACCCTTTTATTATATAGGATAGAGGCCTGGTGCATGGGTGGGGGCCAGCTGGTTTGACCTGAAGGATATCTCGGATCAGGGTGGGGGGTCCTGCTGGGGTGCCTGGCCATCCTGGGTGAGGGGCTGATGGCTGTTTGCAGGCTGGCCACGGACCCCAGCCACCCAAGTTCCCAGTGGAGGCTGGCTGGAAGCAAGTATCTGGGATTTATTTATCTTCTATAATTGAAACTTTGTTGCCTTGAGCGGAGCTCAGGGCTGGCAGGGCAGGAGGGAAGCTTGGCTTCCTCCATCGCTGGGGCAACCAAGCCTCCTGCTTGCTCCAGCTCCGAGGCTGTTGGCCGCCATCTTGGTTGGGTTAATTTGCATATTGTTGCTCTGATTGGCTGGTGGGTGTGGCTTGGGGCATAGCGGAGGTGCAGTCAATTTGCATGTTTGTCTTTTATTAGATAAGCTATTTTAGTTGCATCATTCTACCCAAAGATGCTATTTTCTCATTTCTAGGTTATTTCTACTTTTTCACGTATAGTTTTTAGTCTTCCATCTGGTAACATTTTCTTTTAATACTTTGCTCTCTAAAAGCTACTTGGCTTGGTAACTTCCTGGGAAATACCTCGGCACTATTCCCTAGGACAGTGATGGCGAACCATTTTCTTGGTTGATTTTTCTTTGTTAAATGGCATTTAAATATCTACACTAATAAAAGAGAAAAATGGTAATTGGTGTACAGCTATACCATTTTCATTGGCTAATCAGGGCTATATGCAAATTAACTGCCAACTAAGATTGGCAGTTAACTGCCAACAAGATGGCGGCTAATTTGCATATGTAGGCACAATGCAGGGAGGCGAAAGGGAAAGCAGGAAGAAGCCCCCTGCCACTGACAGTGATCGGAAACCCAGGGGGGAGCTAAGAGCTGGGGGGCAGGGCAAAGGTGGCCCTGGGGCCGCCTTTGCCCTGCCCCCCAGCCATGATTGGAGAATCAGGCGCCTTTGCCGCCCTGGCCAGTGATAGCAGGAAGTAGGGGTGGAGCCAGTGATGGGAGCTGGGCACGGTCGAAGCTGGCAGTCCCAGGAGCTAGGGGTCCCTTGCCTGGGCCTAAAGCGAAGCCCACGATCGCGGCGCCCCCCGCTGCCACTGCAGGTCCCCGCTGCCTGGGCCGGACACCTAGGCCAGAGGCGTTAGGCCTGGGCAGGGGTGGAGCCTGCAACCGCGGGGAGCTGGGGGTCCCCTGCCCAGGCCTGACACCTCTGCCGGAGGCCTCAGGCCTGGTCAAGGGGCCGATCCGGTGATTGGTGATCGGAGGGTGATGAGGGTCAACTCTTCTGGCTGAGGCATCAGGCCTGGGTGGGGGGCGGAGCCGGGGATTGGGGGGATATGATGGTCCCCTTGCCCAGGCCTGAAGCCTGGGTCAGAGGTGTCAGGCTTGGGCGGGGGGTGGAGCAAGCGATCAGAGGGAGATGGGGGTCCCCTGCCCAGGCATGATTCCTGGGCCAGAGGCCTCAGGCCTGGGCGGGGGCCAGAGCCAGTGATCAGGGGGAGATGGGAGTCCCCTGTCCAAGCCTGACACCTCTGGCGGAGGCGTCAGGCCTGGGCAAGGGGCTGATCAGGCGATCGGAGGGTGATGGGGGTCAACGCCTGAGGGCTCCCAGTATGTGAGAGGGGGCAGGCTGGGCTGAGGGACACTCTCCACACACACACACACACACCCAGTGCACGAATTTCGTGCACCGGGCCCCTAGTATAAAATAAATATCAAAAATATAAGTCTTTGTTTTACTATGGTTGCAAATATCAAAAAATTTCTATATGTGACACGGCACCAGAGTTAAGTTAGGGTTTTTCAAAATGCTGACACGCCGAGCTCAAAAGGTTCACCATCACTGCCCTAGGAGATGATATTCTCAACAAGTCAGCTTCCTGCTCTCCTCATACCAGAGGTCAGAAGAGAGGGGCCTGTTTCTGTCCACCTCCAGAACGGATGATCTGGGGCTCTACCTGCGTAGAGCAGGGGCTAATCAATGCAAGTAATAGTTTTGGAGAAAAAGGAGGGAGGAACCAGTGTGATGACTCCAGCTGAAGCTAGGGCCACTCCTTGCTTGCCTCAGTGTTTCCTCCACCCTTCTCTACTAATTATAGGCTTCACTTTTCATTTTCCAAATTCATTCCCATGAACTATGTAATGTGTCAAAGTTCAGTGAAGTTGCCACCCAACCACATCCAAACCCAGATAGGAAATGAATAATTTTGTTTCCAAAAGTACAAAATTAGTTTAAAAAAACAAAAAACTAAAAGTTCACATTCAAAGAGGCAAAGGAGAATCATAGAGATCACATGCTCAGATTACACTTAGGAAGAAGGACTTTTTCAACAAATATTGATCACTGTTATGGGCTGAACTGTGTCCCTTCAAAATTCATATATTGAAGTCTTAACTTTCCATGTCTGAGAATGTGTCTGTATTTGGAGATAGGGTCCAGTTGCCCCAACCTCCTCTATGATTTTGGACTTGACAGCCTCCTCAAATATGTGAGCCAATTATAAATCTCTCTATATATCTCTCTATATATAATATATATTACTTTTAAAATATTGGACACGATTGGAAATAGAGAATATATTTGAAGACCTTTTATTTAACTTCAAGGAAAATATTTCATAACATAAGATATTCCCATATGGCCTGGCTGGTGTTGCTCAGTGGTTAAGCATCAACCTATGAACCAGGAGGTCACAGTTCGATTCCCTATTGGGGCACATGCCCAGGTTGTGGACTCGATCCCCAGTGTGGGGTGTGCAGGAGGCAGCCAACCAATGATTCTTTTTCATCACTGATGTTTCTATCTCCCTCTCCCTCTCCCTTCCTCTCTGAAATCAATAAAAATGTATTTAAAAATATATATATTTTCCATATGAAAAGTGCAATAACAAACAAAAAATACTAAAGAAATGCTACAGAACAGCATACGATTTTGTACCTAAAGTGTGCTACTGATGATAAATATTATTTATAGAAGACAGATCTGTGGGTGGGTTAGAGTTATAAGGAAAAATTCAATGGAGTATGGCATGTAACTGAGAAGCCTCAATGAACCTCTTTAATCTAGGTTTTCATTATGTTTTTACTCTTACGTTATAACTTTAAATTTTTCCAAATTAAAAAAAAAACTCCTTTGTGAAAGATAAGCCCTTCCCCCTCAGTCCCAATCATAGCATTTCCCGTACAAGATACTTGCTAATTACTATCAAACCACCCTTTCGGAATTTAACGGTTCTATTTTGAGGCAAGGAAGTGGAAAACAGATAGAAGTGCTTCCTGTAAAGTATAAACTTTCTTCTGCAAAAGGAGACTATAAGGGGTTGATGGGAGAGGGGAACTAAGGTTTCCTAGAATCTCAGCAATGTTGGACACATAGGAAGCATTCAGTACATTTTCACTGGCTGCTTAAAAAAACAAGTAGGTTAAATCTATAAATTCAACATAGGCCAAACTTTTCAGTATTAACTTAAGACATAGTTTTAGGTTTTTAGTTAAATGACTATAAAAATAGTAATCTTAAAAAATGAATATTATTACAAAGAGTAAAGCCAAACAAAAATTTGTTCTTGTTGACTTAATATCCTATCTAATAAAAGAGAAACATGGTAATTAGCGTACATCCGCTACCCTTCCCATTGGCTAATCAGGGTGATATGCAAATTAACTGCCAGCCAAGATGGCGGTCGGCAGCCAGGCAGCTTGAAACTAACATGAGGCTTGCTTGCTTCAGTGACGGAGGAAACCAACGTTCCCCACCTGCCTTGCCGGCCTCTGAGCTTGCAGTTTGAAACATTGTTACAAATATAGAAGCCAAAGAAAACCCCAGAAACCTGCTTTCAGCCAGCCTGGATCTCAGAGCTGGAGTTATACATTGCTTCGATTATAGAACACAAACAAACCAGATAACTGCTTTCAGCAGCAGAGGCCTCAGAGCTGGAGCCTCAGAGCTAAAGCTGGCCCAGAATAAAAAAAAAAGAAAAAAAGGAGCAGTTGGGAGCTTCAGCCCTCAGCCCCTCACCCAGACTGGCCAGGCACCCCAGTGGGGATCTCCACCATGAAGGGTGTGTGACCAGCTGCAAACAGCCATCATCCCCTCACCCAGGCTGGCCAGGCACCCCAGTGGGGACCCCCACCCTGATCCAGGACACCCTTCAGGGCAAACCAGCCAGCCCCACCCATGCACCAGGCCTCTATCCTATATAGTAAAAGGGTAATATGCTTCCCAGCACCGGGATCAGTGGAGCCGCGAGGCCTCCCAGCACCGGGATCAGCGTGACAGGGGGCAGCACCCAAACCCCATGATCGCCCTGCGGCTCTGTGTGTGACAGGGGGCGGGGCCACAACCTCCTGATCAGCCCTGCTCTGTGCATGATATGGGAGAGCTCCCCAACCCCCTGATCGGCCCTGCTCTGTGTGTGACAGGATAGAGCCATAACCTCCCCATCGGCCCTGCCCTGAGTGTGAGAGTGGCGGCGCCCCAACCCCCTGATCGGCCCTGCTCTGTGTGTGACAGGGGGTGGTGCCCCAACTCCCCTATCGGCCCTACTCTGTGAGTGACGGGGGGAGCTCCGCAACCCCCTGATGGGCCCTGCTCTGTGCGTGACAGGGTAAGGAGCCCCAACCCCCCCTGATGGGCCCTGCTCTGTGCGTGACAGGGGGTGGCACCGCAACCTCCCCAACGACCCTGCCTTGAGTGTAACAGGGGGCAGTGCCCCAACCCCTGAATTGGCCCTACCCTGAGCGTGACTGAGGGTGGCATCGCAACCTCCCAATCCGCCCTGCTCTGTGCATGACAGGGGCGGCGCCCCAACTCCCCAATTGGCCCTGCTCTGAGCCCAACCAGGGGCTGCACCTAGGGATTGGGCCTGCCCTCTGCCACCCGGGAACAGGCCTAAGCCAGCAGGTTGTTATCTCCCGAGGGGTCCCAGACTGCGAGAGGGTACAGGCCGGGCTGAGGGACCCTCCCCCCTCCCCCCAAGTGCACAAATTTTTGTGCACCGGGCCTCTAGTTTTTCATAAAGAAATTTAAAATACATTTAATGAAATAGAGTTGCTTGGGGAATTGGTAGGTATAAAAGGAATGGTTTAACTTGAAATAAGTATTTCCAAGGAAGCAAAATACTTGCTTAGCTACATGAAAACAAAAATATCCTATATAATAAAAGCATAATATGCAAATTGACCAAACGGAGGGGGGTGGTGCTGGCAAGCAGGCAGTGCCAGGCCAGCCAAGGCATGTGCCAGCAGGCAGAGGGAGGGAACGGTGATGGGGGGGTGGGGAGGGACACACAACCAGCGGCGGTGGAGGGGCGATGGGGGGAGGGGTGCTGGCACCATCCCCTGATTGCCTGTTCAGTAATCTCCTGCAGAGGGAGGCCGGGCAGCGGCAGCAGTGGGGTGATGGGGGCAGTGCTGTCCCCTGATGGCTTGTCCGGTTACCTCCTGCAGAGGGAAGCTGGGCGGCAATAGCAGGGTGATGGGGGTGGCACCATCCCCTGATCCCCCATCCTCACCTCCCACAAATGGAGGCCAGGCAACAATAGCAGGGTGATGGGGGTGGCACTGTCCACTGATCCCCTGTCCTCACCTCCCACAGAGGGAGGCCAGACTGTGGCTTAGGCCCGCTCCCCATGGGGAGCGGGCCTAAGCCATCAGTAGGACATCTCCTGAGGACTCCTGAACTGTGAGAGGGCATAGGCTGGGCTGAGTGACCCTCCCCCCAGTGCACGAATTTTCGTGCACCAGGCCTCTAGTTAATAATAAAACTCTTTTAAAAAGGGGAAGAACAAGTAGGCTACAAACTCTTCATAGCAGATATTAGTTAATATTACATGATACCACAAACCACTATTTTATTACTGTGGTTATATAACATGTGAGCCCAGAGAACATGCTGTATCCTCAGCCCATTTAAAACAGTATCTGGCGGCCCTGACCGGTTTGGCTCAGTGGATAGAGCGTCGGCCTGTGGACTTAAGGGTCCCAGGTTTGATTCCGGTCAGGGGGATGTACCTTGGTTGCGGGCACATCCCCAGTAGGGGGTGTGCAGGAGGCAGCTGATCGATGTTTCTAGCTTTCTATCCCTCTCCCTTCCTCTCTGTAAAAAATTAATAAAATATATTTTTTTAAAAACAACAGTATCTGGCAATGGTAGGTATTTAATATAAATTAATGAAAAATGAAAGCAAAAGATCTCAGCAAAAAACCATACAGTAAAGACTTCCAAAAGTTTATCCCTACATAAAAGAAAAACAAAAAGCCTGGCAAAAAATGGTCAGGTGCTGGCTTGTGCGACTCAGTTAGAGCATCAAAAGGTTTCGGGTACCATTCCCAGTCAGGGCACATACTTAGGTTGCGGGTTCAATCCTCAGATGAGGCATGTAAGGGAGGAAACTAATTGATGTGTTCTCTTGATGTTTCTCTCTCTCCTTCTCCCTCCTGCCCTGCCAATGTGGCTCAGTAATCGAGCATCGACCTATGAACCAATAGATCATGGTTTGAGTCCTGGTCAGGGCACATGCCTGGGTTGCAGGCTCAATCCCCAAAGAGGGGACGGGGTGGGGTGGGGTGGGGGTGGGGGGGTGTGCAGGAGGCAGCTGATCAATCATTCTATCTCATCATTAATGTTTCTCTTTCTCCCTCTCCCTTCCTCCCTGAAATCAATAAAAAAGTATATTAAAATAATTTTAAAAAATAAATAACAGATCCTTGGGTGAGGATTAAAAAATAAAAAACAAATGGTCAGAATCAGCTTTAGAACTCAAAATTAACCATATGCTTGCAGCAACCAAAGGGACATTTAGTTAAGAAAAACAGCTGGATCTTGGTGAGAGCGGTGAGCTTTGTGGCATTTTAATTTACCTTAGTCTATCCCCCATTCCCCACTTCTACTGTAGCCTTGAGAAATAACAGCCTGCATTCCTAATCCTGGGGGGGAGCAGAGAGGATCTTATTTCCCAAGAAATGTCATTATTTGAACTGTCTGCTAGGTTTAAACACCACAGCTGTCTGAGATGAGGACACAAACAGACTAACCAAAAAGCTTAAAATGAAAAGTTGCAGAATGAGATATCCATAGGGACTTTGAAAAACTCTGACATTAAAAAATTCTATGGACTTAGTCCAAAAGTCACTGAACACATAAGTTACTACAAGCAGCAAAATAGGCAGGAGAATCTGATTTCCAGAGATGTCACATTACTTGAGATATTTAGATTTCAACAAAAAAATTACAAGAAACAAGTATGACTTGTGCACATAGAGAAATCAAGAGAAACAGTCCCTGAAGAAGCCCAGATGTTGCACTTACTAATACTTTAAATAAATTATTTTAAATATATTCAAAGAGCTGAAGGAAACCATGTCTACAGAATAAAAAGACAGCATGAGAACAATGTCTAACCAAATAAAGCATATCAATAAAAAGGTAGAAATTTTTTAAATATATATTTTTATTGATTTCAGAAAGGGAGAGGGAGATAGAAACATCAGTGATGAGAATCACTGATCAGCTGCTTCCTGCACACCCCCTACTGAGGGACTGGCCGCAACCTGAGCCTATGCTCTGACCTGGAATTGAACAGTGACCTCCTAGTTCTTAGGTCAAAGCTCAACCACTGAGCCATGCCGGCTGAGCAAAAAAGGGCAGACATTTTTAAAAGGACTCAAATAGATTCTGGAGTTGAAGAGTAAAATAACTGAAATGGAAAATTCACTGAGTTCCCTACTTTTTGTCCCATGACATACTTAGTGTTTCCACTCTGGCTGGTGGGAATACAAACTATTCCTGTCCTTTTGTGAGCTCCAGGGACTTCCCACTGATAATTTCAGGTGCTTTTGTTTTTTCTTCTTTTTCCTCTGCCCTTGGGCAGTTTCTTTATATGCAAGTGCTCAGTACTCACCCCAACACTCAGGGAGAACCTCCGCAGATCTCTGTATTCACTCTGTGTGCCTCTCCTTCCTCTCTGACACCCTGCTCTGAGAGTTCTAGCTATGCTGGCCCCTGTGTGCCTCTCCTTCCTCTCTGACACCCTGCTCTGAGAGTTCTAGCTATGCTGGCCCTCTAATCCTCAACTCCATTTCTTCAACTCATTGAGACCACTACGTTCCTGTTAGATTGCCTTCTTCTGTACTGTGGCCTCAAAATTCCCCTGGTAGTAACCTGGGGCAATCACAGGGTTCACCCTAGTTGTTGTCCACCTCTAAGAAATACACCTTGTGCTAACTGATGTCCAATATTTGAAAACCATTGTTTCATAAATCATGTCCTACTTTTTCATTGTTTCAGATGGCAGGATAAATTCAGTCTCTTCAGTTATGTCATCTTGGCCAGTAGCAGAAGTCCTCTTGCGGGTATTACTACAGAAGTCTCCCTGTTTCTCTGACTGTTCAGAGCATGTTTTCAACAATATAGCTAAAATGATCCCTTTATTTTTTAACTATATTTTATTGATTTTTTACAGAGAGGAAGGGAGAGGGATAGAGAGTTAGAGACATTGATGAGAGAGAAACATCGATCAGCTGCCTCCTGCACACTCCCTATTGGGTATGTGCCCGCAACCAAGGTACATGCCCTTGACCGAATCGAACCTGGGACCCTTGAGTCCGCAGGCCAACACTCTATCCACTGAGCCAAACCGGTTAGGGCTAAAATGATCCCTTTAAAATGTTGTGAGATATTACTTTTCTGCTCAAAACTGTCCAATGCCTCTCAATTTTTTTCAAAATGGAACTTTTTTTAAGGCAGTTATTTTAAGGCTCTGTTTGACCTGACCCTTCATTACCTCTCTGCTCTACTATTGCTCTCAATGTTCCACACATACTGGCCTCATTGCTGTTCCTCAAACATTCCAGGCACACTTCCAGCTTAGTAACATTTATAATTTGCTGTCTGTTTCCCCTAACTTACTGTAAAGTAAATGATGGCAAAGATTATGTTAATCGCTGATTTAACCCCAGCACCTAAAAGTGTGCATGGACATAGTAGACCCTTAAAATACCCTTAAGTGAAAGTCTGAGTTCAATCACAGAGCATTTAGGATATAGGGAAGGTTACAAAAACAGACACTCAGCCATAGGAGACAAAACAGAAATCGAATTACCAAAAATGGAGTATAGTATCAGAATCTTGCCAGTAACAAAAGTCATTTGATGCCAAGTGTTATTGTTGGACAAGAGATATTTGATGTGTTTTACCAAAGACCAGAATTTAACTTAGAGGTTGGGCTGAAATGGGGATCAAGTGACTCAAACTGTGGGAAGCAGGACCTGATATTAAGCTCGGCCTGAAATGCCTCAAAAACATGATTTCAAAGGACAAAAATGTCTAATAACAGAACTCCAGGAGTTTGGATATGCACTCGGAAAATATTATTCGTGTTAGAATTCCTGTGAGAATTGCGATAGAATACCATCATTCTTTTTAAAAATTTTGTCAAGATTTTTAATGCTGATGAAAGATGTGATGAAATTGGCACCTTACAAACTAAATGGTAGAACTGTGTTGCAAATGTTTAATTTTTTTTTTTTTATATATTTTATTGATTTTTTACAGAGAGGAAGGGAGAGAGATAGAGAGTTAGAAACATCGATGAGAGAGAAACATCAATCAGCTGCCTCCTGCACATCTCCTACTGGGGATGTGCCCGCAACCCAGGTACATGCCCTTGACCAGAATCGAACCCGGGACCTTTCAGTCCACAGGCTGATGCTCTATCCACTGAGCCAAACCGGTTTCGGCACAAATGTTTAATTTTTTAAAAACTGTAGTAAAACATGCATAACAAAATTTTCCCTTTTAAGCATTTTCAAGTGTATAGTTCAGTGGCATTAAGGACATTCTCACTGTTGTATAACCATTACCACTTTCCATCTCCAGAACTGTTTCAATACCATCATTCTTAATTAAAAGAAAATCAAGTAGCGATAATTTTTTCTAAAAGTACTTGTCTGCCTACCAATATAATTGAATTAAAAAAAATCTCTTTCCTTTGACATTCAAGAGATTAGTTATACAGTGTAAGTAAAAACAGGAGAGAGCACAAATGAATCCCAAAGGTCCTTCTAATTCCTTGTGTGTGCCTTCAACCACGTTTTCTATCTTTGCAGTAGAAAAGGTTTAGAGCTTTCTTTGTGTAAGGAGAAAAATATATGTTCTTGACTCAACCATCTTCCATAATGTCAGATCTCCTTTTTTTTCAAATATGCCTCTTACTAGGAAGACTACCTGGCAGTTCCTCCGTAGCTCCTGGCAGTTCTCTGTAATGGGCCATTGCATTTTGAACCCGGCAGCTGTTGTGGGCTGAGAGCAGCATGTAGTACCCATGGAAGCTCTAAAACATGTGATACATATCTGTGCGCCAAAAGGAGTAATTGTTTTAGAATACATTGTAGAGAGATTAGTCTATCAAAAACCAAAGCAGTTTCATCTTTAAAAAGTGAAGAAAAGAATACTGAAAATGATATATGTGGAACTAGACTTCAAGTGTAGATATATGCACTGAAGTGAATGCATATGAGATGGAGTGGGTAGAAATAGCTGCCAAAAAAACAAATCGTACTCCATGCTACTTCATTTCCAGTGCTGGTGTTTTTATTTTTGAAAACACAATGAATCAACAGGTTAGAGCTATTGCTTCCTTGTACTGTATATTATCCTCCATTTGAAAAAAACACAGTTGAACGTATCTTCATCCATTCTGTGAATGAAGTAATAAGCAAAAAATACCACTGGTTACTTCAAAAGAACCTAGGGAGGAAAACACAGATAACCCATTTAAATTAGATTTAAACAGTCTTTGGATGAGAAAAAAAGTAAAGATAAAAAATTAACTAACATCACAATATTACAAATTGTTTAGAATACAAAAAAAAAAATCACAACTTTTTTTTTATTACCACACTTTACCTTGGTGACCTCAGCTGGAAAAGATATACTCTGATTCTGAGATGGAAGATATTTAATGTTCTTATCATTAAAAACTAAAAGCGTGCCCTGGCCTGTGTGGCTCAGTTTGTCGGAGTATTGTCCCATACACCAAAAGATGGCAGGTTTGATTCCCAATCAGAGCATATACCCAGGTTGTGGGTTTGATCCTGTAAGGACGAATGCAGGAGGCAACTGATGGATGCTTCTCTCTCTTCCCCCTCTTCTTTAAATATATAAAAAATTTATCCATCAATTTTACTTAAAGCTGAAAACAGGGTTTACATATATTAACTAGAGATAAATTCCTAATTTTATATAAAGCTCAATTTTTTTCAAAGTAGAAGAAATTCATCCTAAGGCAAGGACCTATTGGCATTTATGATTACGCATCACAGTGACTTATAACACCGGTACTGAAAATACATTCTTAATTGAAAATAACTTACCATTTAGAGCTGAATCTAGAAATCTTAATCCAATTTCCATTTTTTTGCCAACTTTACTTCACTTGGTACAATATGCTCTATCTCTTTTATGCAGATTTTGTCAGTAGCCATCAATCTGAAGAATTCCTTCTTCTGCTGCCACCTAACAGTTATTTCTCTACTGCAGCGAAGGGTATACAGAAAAAGTTCTTGCTTATTATTCAGATTAGACAGAAAAATTCCTTTATTAAACATTTCATAATTTCACATGTGCACAAACTTCCTCATTGTTTCCCCCAAGACCTCCCCGCCAAATTCCAAGACAACAAAAAATCCCAATCACTGAAAATCAAACAATGTATGATCAATGTTCATTCATGCTAAGCTGGGAAAATAAAAATAAAACAATTTAAAAGGTGCAAAGATTTAGACACAACAGTTGCCGTCTCAAGGAGCCCTTTCTTTCCTCCTTCACCTATTCCTATAATTTTATGAATAAATGCATAACTTAACAATTTAACTAGTCTACAACTCCTGCAAATTTTCAGTTCAGAGGCTACCAAAAGAATTGTGGCAGATGCAACAATAAAGGATTTTTTAAAAGTAATTCTAGACACTAAGGGTGTTAGGTACTTTACCTGCTTGAGTTTTCAATGTTCTGGACTGCTTATTGCCCAATGGCTCTGAATACATTAAAACACGAACACATACGCCACCTACATTTAAAATAGGGTAGCATTTGTATGCCCATATAAGCATTGGGAATATTTTTTACAAAAGAGTAATAAATGCATTAAGTCCTTTTAAAAGAACTGACCACAAGTGCACATTTCCTCAAACTGTATACATACATAAAAGAATTAGGGCAAAAAAAGCATGACAGAATAACAAATGTAATAGCAGTTGTAGAACTGGAAATTAACACCACATGAATGTTTTCTGTTTGTTAAAATCCTGAAATTCATTTCTATTCCCATTCTCTTTGTCACTGTGGGTCTAGTTTTCAAATTTACTTTGTATTAGCTACTAAAGAACAGTATTCAATAATGAACTAGTAATACTAGTAAAGGCTTGTTATTGTTCCAACCTCCCACTACCTTTACCCCAACATAAAAATATGTAGTTTTACTAACTTAAAAAGTAAAACACTGACATAAGCACCAAAGGCTAGCCAACAGTAGCACTACCGTGACAGTTTCTACTTTCTATTCCTTCCCCCATCTCAAACCCCACCCTTTTGACCTCTGTATATGGGATGAGCCTGAGCAGGAGAGTTGGTGATGTCAGGACTGCGCCGTTCCCACGGATGATCCTAGAGGCCTGCTGTGCTTCTGGGAACTGGGGCACAGGGATGTCTGTCTGACTGAAACCTAAAACAACAACAATTCACCCCACCCCTCATGTTCCCAAACCCCACAATAGCAGCCAGGCATATATGCTATAAAAGGCCCACCTAATAAGTGATTATGGTAAAACCTAAAAAGCGAGATCATTCTTATCAAGTCAGTGATCTTCATGGAGGCAGCAGAACGAAGGCTGCTAAATTCTACATGTCCCATGCAATCATATTCCACACATTCTAAAGCTGGCCATTCTTATTAACAAGAGAACAAGTTTCTCCTATACAAGCCTTTTTTTAGCATACATCATAAATTTCTACAGGAGTGCAGCTGGGATTCTTTCATTAGTAAACTTCTGTTCACAGATTAAGTATTTCTGTCTTAAAATGCTTATGAAAGTTTCTGTTCTTATTTTATATGAGTGAAATAAAGCACAACAGGTTAACGATTTATTTTATACCTTCAGCTGTAGAAACAGCATTATGAGCCATGATTTCCAACTCACTAACTAGTGATTTATTGGACAGTCTCTTTGAATAGGACATCTAAAGCCACAGGATAAAATTACGTAGAAGTACTATCTTGAAAAGGTCCTGACTACTGTCACTAAAATTTCACCTATAAGAAAGAGGATTATCTCCCAAAATGATAACTCGTATGTTGGATTAGGGTACACAGAGAAGGGGATAGTATGTTAGAAAATAGAAAGGACAAGTTGTATTCCCATTCCTGCGACTAACTTTATGGCCTTTATCTGCTTAACAACCTTGTGCTTCAGAAATGTCCTCCAATCTGTTCAAACCTGTAATTTTTAAATGTTTGAACCATCGTTTTATGATAATCTCAAGTTACATCTATTTTTGTTAGCACTAGTGTCTGAAATAATAACTAGTTCTGAAATCGTGCTGCTCTTACAATTCTTTCTGCTACCTTTGTCTCATCATTCCCTTTCATTTTTATGATGTCACAGAAAGAGAAGCACTAAAGTCAACTAAACGCTATGGTGAATTTTTACCATATATATATAATCTAGAACCTAAGTTTACCTTTTCAAAACTCTATAGTTTTCCATACCTGTCAACTCCTAATTGATGTCTTTATACTGTGAGCTCACTGTGCACTCGGAACACCAACCCCTGAAAAAGCTTAAGCCAGAGTAGCACAACGGAAGAAACAAACAAACCCAGAACAAAAAACAAAGCCAAAAAGTCACACGCTGAAGTAATCATAGACACATATGCAAGGAATGGATTTATCTATACGATTTAAGCACATCCCCAATCAAAGTCCTGAGTTCATCCCAACCAATTCCAATTTTATTCCCAAATGTTCTTCTTTAATCAAATTATTTGCTAGATATAGTAACGCTTTTTTTTTTTTTTTTTTTTTTTTTTTTTTTTTTTAATGAGAGCTATTACAAACCCATGGTTAGCTTGAAAGCACATAAAGAAATTTTTTAAAAGGAAAGTAGTTAGTCTCATGATGGAAAAGAAAGGATAAAGAGTCAAATTACCTGTAAGCAGGCTGGGGCTGTGCCTGAATCCAAACCGCTGCATTTAGCATTCATTATACAGCTGCATTATTGGGGGAAGGGGAGTTTAGAAGGGCACTGACCCCGAAAGTTCTCAATACTTCTCACTCATCATCAGGAAGGGGGAAGAAGGAAAGTTTTTTCTCTGGGTATATTTTTTGTTTGTTTGTTTTTGTTATTTTTGGCTCCTGAAAAGGCTGGCAAAGAACAGTAACAGTAAAAGCAGTTAGAATATTTCTTTAAAAACAATTTAAAAAATGCAAAACATTAAGGAATTTCAAACACCAAATTTTCGTTAATATAAAAAGAATTTTCACTAGAGTTAGGCAGCCACCCCAAAACATCATGGCTAAAGGGCACTGATATAAAGGAAATAAAATACCACACAAAAATTCAAAACAAAACTAAAAACTTCAAATTAAACCTGGAGGACTAGAAGATTCCAACAGCAGATTTCTGTCCACTACTGAAACATTCCAAAATCCAAGCTTCAAAGGCGCCTAAATGTATCTTAAATGAAACTTTTTGTTTTTTTTAATAAAAAGAAAGAAAGCAATAAACCTGGTTATAGATCCTGCGATATATTACATTTAAAAATATCCTAGTACAACAAAAACAAATTTTAAATGAAATTAAACAAACAAACAAACAAATAAAAAAACAGTAGCAGCAGAGGTTACCTGTCTGAGCACCTACATTTTCTTAGGAGGGGATCGTGTCTCACCAGCCATATAGCCCATTAACCTTCTCAAAAAGAGTGAGCCAGGAGAAAATAAGATTTGATTTCACAATGTCTCTAGGCTCCCAGACCCCAAACTGGGGACTCACTGAATGAAGAGAATTTGTTTTTCCATTTTCTTCTTGAGAAAAAGAAGAGATGATTTTGAAAGTCAATTACTTCTTTCAATGCCTCCAATCATTTCTCAAAAGTCTGATAAAGTGCTTGATGAAAGCAAGTCTCTTGATGGATTTTTATGATGTCCCAGGATATTTTCTTATTGATAGCACATACAGAAAAGTTTTAAAGTTCAGTGGAGTAAAAGCCAGCAGAAATGACCAATTAATTTTAGGCACAAAAAAAAAACTATTAAAATTTTAAATGGAATAGTTCATGTTTATATATGTGTATATATATATATATATATGTATATATATATAGTCCAGTTTTCATCATGAGTAACATAAAAACAATATAAGAAAGAATTACTTTTAAAATACAATTCAGAATTACAATTTTAATAATATACAATAATTTTACAGTAATCCAAATTTTGGCATGATGATTATACATATTTAATAAATACATTTTTACCTCTCATAATAGCAATAAAGATTAATAAACAAAAGTTATTAAACAATATGAAAATATATTTAACTTTCACTTAAATATCTGGGCTGTTTTCATTTGGGTTCTTCCAGAATAATTTGTTCATATCTTTTACCTTAATTTTTGAAGAAATTCAAGAAAATACTCATGTTTTTAAAGTCTAAGATGATCATTTCTTCCCTTTTCATTCTAACATGAGAGTATGTGATCTAGAAATAGGTTAGTAAAGCTATGTTTTAATATAATGTGAATACACAAAAGATGAATACTGAATAAAACCAAAGATGAAATAATTTGATATTTCTTATACTTGGTTAATTTGGTAAAATTTTTTAAAAAGATACCTACATTTTTCCTGGTGCCTTATCCCACCCAACATAAACCTTGAGTTCTTCATCAAATAGAGAGGGTATTTGTGTTTTAAAATTAATTAATCTATATACATGTGATATGTAACTATTTGAAATATATGTAACATAATTTAGGTGGCAACCAGATGGTCTCTACACAAACATATGAATGATGATTAAACAGTTCTTTCTCCCTCATTTATTTCTTTATCCCCAATATGATACATCCTCCAAAGTATGGTCACTCAGTGAAAGAAGTACCAAGTACTTCTTTCTGTTAACGAGTCAGGGGTACTTATATATGTAAGTCCCAAAATAACCCTGTGCAAGTCAAATTCTTCTAGATGAGATGAGAATATCCTAAAATAAATTAGAAACTCCTCTTATGTATATATTTTTCAGGTGAAATGAAACACTGCACAGAGTAGAAGTACTATTCTATTTGTCAACAATCAACCTTTCACTCAATTTCAATATTATTTAGTTCTATGGAAAAAAATTTTATTACATTCCTTTTTAAAATGGGGGAAAACTGTACAAGTAAGCATGATCAAACCTCTGTTAGATCATTAGAGCTGGTTAATACTGATCTTTATTATTGCCTCGAAGTCTTTCTAGTAGTGTCCAAGAAATTAAGTTTAAGGTCCATCTGAAGGAAAAAAAGCACTTGAGAGGCAAGAAAGGACTTGGGTGAAAGCTTCAGAGGATTGTAGGGAGATGGAACTTGCTGTGTAAAAAAAAAATTACGTTGAGCTCTGGAGCACCTCCATTTCTTAACACTCCTTCAAAACCATCACTGGCATAGTTTTACCCAGGTTGTAAAGGCTCATATAATATGCAGTTTTGGGGCTTTTATAAATCCAGAAAGTAAAGGAATATAAACGGTGGAGAGTACTGAAGGTTTCAGAGTAGGGCTACAAGAGACTCAATACTGCTAAGTCCCCAAACAAAAATGCCCAGTCTATCCCACCCCAAAACCTATGTGTAAACAGGAGGAAACAGAGTCAGAAGCATTGAAGAAAAAAGCATGTAGCCTTGAATAAATCATACACTGAACAGTCCAGAAACAAAGAAAAACAAACAAACAAACAACATATACACAAAAAACCTAAGAAGCATCTATTTTCCTTATGTTTTTAGGTGAGTACCTCTACCCCAGTGGAGTACAGTTATGAAAACAGCTAATCTGCTTTTTAAAGTTTTTTTAAAAAGTGTTTCCCATCATGCTCCATTTTCTAGAATCTATCCTTTTTGACTGGTTGGTGTAAACAAAAAGCAAAACACATACACATGCATGCGTGCACACACACACATATATACTCCCTCTTAAAGTGTGAAAAATGCAATATAATGCTGAAAAATTAGAAATCACTTCAGCTTATGCTTAAGAACTAATAGGCCTTTGATTTGCCACCCAAAATATTTCTCCTTGTCCTAATTCTTTAAATACCCAACCACTAAAAGAAAAAAGGGGAACAAAAATAAAAGGCTTTCAATGTGCATGTCTGAAGTCAGTGTCTTATTAACAAAAAAGGTAGCATTTTCTTCACTTTGGCCATTGTTAAAGATGCAGGTATAGATTAGGGAATGTTAGATTAGGGTGTTTTAAAAAATGCAACATTAACAGCATATATCTTTCAAAAAAGACTAAAACACTAACAAATACAAGTCAATGCACATATTTTAAACTAGTGTAATTTTATCTACATTGGAGTAAATGATATTTTGTGTACCAGACATTGCAATACTGTTCATTTCCCTTTATCATGCAAACATGCCAATTTTGTCATTTAAAAAACCTTTATTGGGTCATATTCACATTGCCCTCCCACTCAAATTAAGGGAAAAACTAAAAACAGAAATAATAAATCCCAATAAGAGCCCCCTCAAGACATCATAAACTATGAATATAAAGCTGCTAGTTAATATGGTAAAGGCAGAATTTTCAGAATTGTATAAAAAAATTCCTATAATTTAGATAGATGTTTTCCTAAACCCATTATAAATCTTTGCCACACAATGTAAAGTTATGCTACTCTGAAATTTATACCAACTGTACAAAAACAAAAGCAAGGAATCATGAAAAAATTTTGTATGTTCTTTATGGCCTGAGAACACGCACATTTTTGAGTAATTAAAAGGGTAACTATGAGAACCTGACATTTTTCTGTATCTCACCTCTTCTGCCTAGCCTATCTGTATCATCGGTAAATGTAAGACAGTAACATCTTACTAGCAGAGGTCTTGTCTATCTCCCTCTTTCTTCTCTTCTAACTAATCCTACTCAGTTTTCTCTCATCTTCCTGAGCATATTCCATGAACAGCATTGCAAGTTGGTTAAAAAAATAAGAAGAAAAAAAGAAAAAGAAAGTTTTACAGGGTTTTGTTGGTTAATTATTTACCAGTGGAGTCACTCCACCAGGAGTTCAATTTCATTGGCTAGCAGCTGGTTCATGTTGAATAGGCCCCCTGGGAGCTTGGTGAGCAGTTCTCGCTCGGTGCTTTCAGGGTCGCTGTCAACAGAGCTGGAACTTGCGCTCATGTTGTCGACAGCAGTGCTGGCTGGGGGACCCAGCTCCGGCTCACTAGTCTCACTGGCCGTGGACACCACGGAGAGCAGGGACATACGCCGGGTGAGCCGGCCAGAGGGCAGAAGGGAGGCGGCATAGTCCGCTATGATACCAGCTACATCTAGATTACAAGCCTTATCAAAGGCGATGAAACCTACATTTGCATTGGCCTCGCAGACACAGAAGGAGCCGTCGTCTTTCATCAACAGGTCAATGCCACACACATCCATCCCCAGGATATTAGACACCTGGATAGCTAGCTGCTTCCCTTGCTCACTCAAAGAACACATCATCCCCACACCACCTGGCAAAAGAGAAAAAAAATAAGAAGTTACCAAAATGATAAATTTCTGGAGTAAAATAAAGCTGGCCTCTAAGGCTAGCCCTTTCTTATAAATGAGAAGTGAAAACAAAGGTGCTATTCTCATGTAAAATTGGAACTTATGAAATCTAAGTTTCCTTCATTAGGGAATCCCTTTCCAACCCAGTCTCTCAGAGAATTCCTAATTTCATACTTTTTCAATATGCTATTTATTCTGAAGAAGACATTCAACTTTCACGGAAGCCTACCTTACTAGCAATAATATAGACCAAGTAGAACTCTTGCATAACTACAATTACGACAAAAGTAACAGGGATGCATAATATGGATGGAGGATAGGATAAAATCTTATAACAAAAGGAACCTAAACACGGCACTCTTCTTCTATAGTCCTCATTCCTCAGCCAAAAGGATTCCGGGGCATAAGGGAGCTGACTGAATATAGGTGAAGTCTTAAAGTTTGCTGGTATCTGAGAGAAAGGAATTAGAATTAGACTCTCTCACTTGGAGACTAGCTTCAGGAAACTCTGACATAAGGACTAGACAGCAAAGAATTCTGAGGAGAGCTTGGTTCAAATATCTCTGTGTATCCACAAGAGGAAAACTGACATCAGCAGTACATGAATATGCCTAATGTCTTTGATCCCAAAGAGGTCAAAAAGCAACTGCATAGGTGAGCTGAGACCTTCCTATCACTGAAGCTGAAAGAGTAGGGAGGGGAGTCCAGGAAACAGACAGGCTGCTTTAAAGTACCTCAGTAGGAGCCTGGCACATTAGCCCATGAATTAAATGACTGCTTCGCCAAACAACCAAAGCAGAGCCATGATGAGACAACAACCAAAAAATTAACAAGCTATTACCCTGGCCAGTGTGGCTCGGTGGGTTGAGCAACGCCCCATGCATGGGAGAGGTCCCAGGTTCAATCCTTGGTTGGGGTGTGTGTTTGAGGCAACCAATCGATTTGTCTCTCTCACATCCATGTTTCTCTCTCTGTCCCTTCCCCTCTCTCTAAAAATCAATGGAAAAATATCCTTGGGTGAGGATTAACAATAAATAAATAAATCCTGAAAAAATCTGAGCTAAAAAGAAAAGACAAGACTTAGAAAGAATAAATGATTTACCAAAAAAATAAAAGACAATTTGGCCATTCAACTGTAACAATGTAACCTATAAAGCAGTAGAATTGAAAATTGACTCTTGTAACCTAAGAATCCAATCTCAAACAATAAAAAAAGAAAAACATAAGAGGGGGTATATCTATCACTCACACCCCCTACCAGGGAAAATAATCAAGAAACAATACTAACATAAGAAAATGACTAAGAAGAGAGACCTCAAGATATGGGAAGTTAAAGTTGGGGAGTAAACAGTGGTGAGTAATGATTCTTGCAATATAGGTACAATCAACTCTAAATGGTTTGTTTTTTTTTTAAAAAGACTACCTAGGAATAGATCATGTAAATACTATATAAGGATTTTGAAACCTAAGAGAAATTCTAATATAGACTATAACTAAAACTATTAAATGTTTCAGCAAAACACTGGAACACAAAGCCTGTGAAAGCAGGGATTTTTATCTGTTTTTTCATTGCTATATACAAAATGCTGCTACAACAGTTAATACTGAATATGAGAGAATATTCATCATAAAAAAGGCCTCTCTGGGGATAAAATAATAAGGGCACTCAATTCTGAAGAACAAGATAGAAGGGCTCTTGCTCTATCAGATACCTAGGCATAATACCAAAGGAATTAAGATTGATATTCATTCATACAGGAAAAGAATAGCATCTGAAAAGAGGGTCCTTAAACAAACCAATACATATATGGAAATTTAATACATAAAATAGATGGCATTACAAATCAGTAATAAACAGACTATTTAATAAAGAGTTCTGGGACAACCAATTATTATTCATTCGGAAAACAGAAAAAGGGAGAAGAGAGCGAACAAGGTGACTCTAAAGATATTGGTATAAACTGCAAAGGTAGAATTGCCATTAAGTGATAACTGGATATGGAACACAAGTAAGAGGGGGACTTAGATCAGTTCTGGACATGTTAAAAATAAATGTCTATAATCTCTCTCTCCCAATTTTTTTGGAAGCAACCAAAATTTTTGGTGGCCTTGTTTCAACAAGGCTTAAAAATAAATAAAATAAAATAAAATAAATATCCATTAGACATCTACATGGAGATACTGAGTGGGCAGTTATTTATATGTGCCTGCAGTTCAAGGAGAAAGCCTAAAATAGAGATATAAACTTGAGAATATTAACATATAGATAGTATCTAAAGCTAGGAGTGAGATAAAATTACCAAGAAAGTGAAATAAACAGAGAAAAAACCCAGACTAAGTTCTGTGGCATTTCAACAATAAGAGATCTCAGAAAATACATATTTAGATAAATCAAAATCAGCAATCTTATTTGGTGCCGGGGTCCAGCCCCAGCAGGTCCAGGGGTCCCCAAAGGTGTAGACGGAGTCGGCGAAGAAGGAAGGACACGGAGACAGTGTTCAGTTGATCAGCAGCCTAGCCAGGATCTCCAGCCAGGATCTCCAGCCAAGTTCTGGTCTGGATCTCCAGCGAAGTTCTGCTTAGGTTCTCCAGCCAGGTTCTGTAGCCATGTTCTCTTGCTAGGTTCGCCAGGTTCTGTAGCCATGTTCCCTCGCTAGGTTCTCCAGCCAGGTTCTGTCCAGGTTCTCCAGCCAGGTTCAGTCACCAGGTTCTAGTCAGGTTCTCTTGCCAATTTCTGTAGTCAGGTTCAGTCCAGGATCTTTTGCCATGTTCTCTCCAGCGAAGTTCTTCTGTCTCTAGAGAACGTTCTGTGTAGGTTCTGTGCCCAGGTCCCGTCTCTCTTGGTTCCGTATTCTAAGTTCTGTGTCTTGCTGTCTTATTACATCTGTATTTATACCAGTTGACTCAATCCTATCAATCTCTATTACAAAGGTTAGGGCGTTTCTTATCTTCATTCCAGGGAGTAAAGATTATGTAGCTTAAGCACGATTGTTCGTAGTTAAAGTGATTAATTACCCGCCTGGCACTTAGTTAAGAGGTTTTATTCCCTCCCTAACTTCAGGGGAAAATCCCTACCTGGGGAAACAACCTTTCTCAGAGAGGAGACCTTGGTTAAAACACATAGTGCCAAGAAGGTGAGCAAACATATTAAGAACAATATGCCATATATGCCAGGTCCCTTGAAACAGCAAGGATGGACCGGCTCCCGGCAAATTCCCCCTTTTTTATTTTTTAAAAGCAGGCATTAAAAAAGAAAAACCCCAAAATGCTCTCTTGTATCCATTTTAAGAGTAGGATTGGCGCATTCCACTATTACCTGAGTCCTGATCTATCACCCCAGGGAGAGCTTGCCAATCCTGCACTTTCCCGGGGTGGAAAGGCTGCAGTGGGGTTAAGGATAAGGCTCCTTGGGCCTACCTTCTCCCATGCCATTACATTTACCTTTCCTTCCTCAGAAAAGCATGGACATACTTCTTGTATAAAACGTTCTGTCTGACTGGGAGTAACCTTAATTCCTCTGTTAGCAAGCATATGTGTTAAAAGATCAATACAGAGTCTTTTTTCTTTAGACTCAGTATGGCACATCTTCTTAATCTAAAGATCAATACAGAGTCTTCTTTCTTTGGACTCAGTATGGCACATCTTCTCAATCTAAGAATCAATACAGAGTCTTCTTTCTTTGGCCTCAGTATGGCACATCTTCTCAATCTAAGTTCTGTACTATCCACCTTCTTACCCTACTTATCCTCTGTAGGGGGGTCTGCAGTACCCTGGTGGAGTCCTATCCGTCCCGAGTGTGGGGGTTCTCAATGGAGGGGGGGGGGGGGGGCTTACCTAGGGGAATCCTGTTCCAGGGCTTCCCAAAGGTGTGGACGGCGTCGGCGAAGACTATCCACCCTCTCTTCCGGTGGAGTCCTATCCATCCCGAGAGTGGGGCTTACCTAGGGGTCCCTGTTCGGGCGCCATATGCCGGGGTCCAGCCCCAGCAGGTCCAGGGGTCCCCAAAGGTGTAGACGGAGTCGGCGAAGAAGGAAGGACACGGAGACAGTGTTCAGTTGATCAGCAGCCTAGCCAGGATCTCCAGCCAGGATCTCCAGCCAAGTTCTGGTCTGGATCTCCAGCGAAGTTCTGCTTAGGTTCTCCAGCCAGGTTCTGTAGCCATGTTCTCTTGCTAGGTTCGCCAGGTTCTGTAGCCATGTTCCCTCGCTAGGTTCTCCAGCCAGGTTCTGTCCAGGTTCTCCAGCCAGGTTCAGTCACCAGGTTCTAGTCAGGTTCTCTTGCCAATTTCTGTAGTCAGGTTCAGTCCAGGATCTTTTGCCATGTTCTCTCCAGCGAAGTTCTTCTGTCTCTAGAGAACGTTCTGTGTAGGTTCTGTGCCTAGGTCCCGTCTCTCTTGGTTCCGTATTCTAAGTTCTGTGTCTTGCTGTCTTATTACATCTGTATTTATACCAGTTGACTCAATCCTATCAATCTCTATTACAAAGGTTAGGGCGTTTCTTATCTTCATTCCAGGGAGTAAAGATTATGTAGCTTAAGCACGATTGTTCGTAGTTAAAGTGATTAATTACCCGCCTGGCACTTAGTTAAGAGGTTTTATTCCCTCCCTAACTTCAGGGGAAAATCCCTACCTGGGGAAACAACCTTTCTCAGAGAGGAGACCTTGGTTAAAACACATAGTGCCAAGAAGGTGAGCAAACATATTAAGAACAATATGCCATATATGCCAGGTCCCTTGAAACAGCAAGGATGGACCGGCTCCCGGCAATTTGGAACAATGGAGTTAGGACACATCTATCTTAAATGAATTCCAGTTATAAACAAAGTAAGTATATCAACAAAGAGGGTATCTTTAAATCTAATCACACATTTCATACATGTATGCATTGAGTTACAAATTGAGCCTGAGTGAAAATAAATTCATGATTCAGAGAAATCCAATTTCATTACTGAAAAAAAAGAACAACCTCAAAGGTATATGTAGTATAGTCATAGTCTATTAATCATATTTAGATGTTAAAGATAATGTGTTTTTCAACTTATTAAGTAAAAATCTGTAGTTATGTACAAATACTCACTGGACATGCTGTAATATTACTTTATATACTAGAAAGACACCGTCATCATTTTTACCTAGTGAGCAGTTGCTTTGCATCCTCCCATCTGTTGAACAGCGTAACATGGTGCCAACCACACGGCCTCCCACAACAATGACACGTACATCCCGTCCATGAGACTCTTTAACATACTTCTGGAACAGGTATGGAGCTTCATGGCGAATAAGATGGCTTAGATCAGCCAAATGGTGCTTATCTCGAGCCAAGAAAACAGCTTTGCCTGTGATTGAAAAAGAATAAAAAATATGTGTAAGTCGTCAATCTGTGGGTAGGTTGATATCCACTGCCTCCATCTTCTTGTGTCCCAGTCTGTTCTTTTAGAACCAATTACTTTTTAACCAAAGTAATAGAGTTACAATTAGTAAGACAATGCAGTAATTGTACATAAAAAAGTTAATAATCACCGTCCATGAGTCTCTCAATCTCCATCCAAACTCTTACAGTAATCTAGAATTTATTTCAGTATATGTTGTGAGGTAGAGATATAAAATTTGTATTCCTCCAGATTAGCCAATAATGCCACTCACTTATTAGCAAAACATTTCCCTCTAAGTTAAAACATGTCATTAATTTGTACAATATATTAATATACTTCATTTGTATACAGGTGTGTGCAAAAGTAGGCTAATTGTTGTTCGTATGGAAAAGATATGCAGGTTATGATTATTACAATATCTTTATTAACTGTGTTTCATGAACTCAAACCTACTTTGCTCACTTTGTATATTAAAACAGCAGTATGTCACTACATACCTAACTCTGGTTTCTGAATTCTCTAGTCCATTCCATTGATTTGCAAATTTTTGAAAACATAGGGGTAGGGGAGGCCAGGGGATTGTCAAGGGAGGTTAAAAAAAAAAAAAAAAGGAGACATATGTAATACTCTTTGTAATACTTTAAGCAATAAAACAATTAAAAAAAAAAAAAAAGAAGAGGGGGAATCTATGTTCCATCCCTCTGAATCTAGAAGGGCTTGTGATTGCTTCAACCAACAGAATATAGCAGAAGCAATTCTATATGACTTTTGAGGCCAGGTCATAAAAGCTCATGCCGCTTCTTTGGAGCATCCACTGTAAGAGCCACAGATTTCTTGGCTGCCACATTGAATATTGCAGTCAAGAGTCCCAGCTGACCCCTATCCAGCTATCCCTGTCAAGGCACTCACCCTTGTGAAGTACTTGGATTTTATGAATCATTTTATGCCTTAAGAAATCTTTTCTTAACCTAAAGCCATTAAGATATTTTTATGCACTGTCTTCTAAAGCTGTATATTTTTGCCTTATACATTTAAGTCTTCAAACTACATAAACTGGGAAGGAGAATGATTGGAGTCGGTGAAAGTCCCTGAACTCTTGAATAAGACAAAGGTATCAACTTGGGACTCAATCTAATTAAGTATGTGTCTTAAATCCTCTAGGATAATCAGTAAATGAATAGAAATAGCTTCAAGCCAAGCTGAACAACTCACAGTAGCCCTCTATAAGTTTGAGGTATCATGCACCTAATAATTTCCCTCTAATTTTTCTTCAGAAGCCCTGCTTCAAAAGCTACTACCTAGTCAATAACCATGAGCAAAGACAAAGAAAATGATTGCTTAGATATAATTAAGAAAAAAAATCTATTCTGTATAATCAATCACCCTTATTATCAAAAGTAAATGTCAAAATTACGTTACCATAGCAACAACTCATACACACCTCTATGACCTCGTGTATTCTTCACTACCATTGGGAACTCCAGTACTTCTGCTTCATCAATCATCTTAGAAAAATTTTCATGACCACCTGATTTGAGTACAAAAAATTTTAAAAACAACATCAATAGAGGTAGAGTGTGACAAATTTTATCTAGACTAATGTCAACACAAGGACGGTAGAAGTTAAGAACCTCATGACTAAATTTTATTTTTCTTGGAGAAAGTAATAAAAGTTGAAAATACAGTTAAATATCGTTTAAAACAACCACACGTTTTAAAATGGGTAAGAGCTATCTTAAACTATAAATATTCTAATATCCAACCTAAAGAAATTAAGTATACTTTAGCTAAAACAATGTTTCCTAATTCTATACCATTTTTCACAGAGAGGAAGGGACAGGGATACAGTTAGAAACATCAATGAGAGAGAAATATCAATCAGCTGCCTCCTGCACACCCCCTACTGGGGATGTGACTGCAACCAAGGTACATGCCCTTGACCAGAATCAAACCTGGGACCCTTCAGTCCACAGGCTGACGCTCTATCCACTGAGCCAAGCCGGTTAGGGCTTTTCATATTTGTATCCCTTATTTTTCCACCATACAAATAACTGAAACCTCAAGACCTACTTTAGTATATGCAGTTCCCTGTTTGGATTAAGAAACAGAAGAATGAGTTAGTTGAGAAGACTTATCCAAGGTTGAAGATGCTGTATGCATATGTACACACACTTTCTGTCTCAAACACACAAATTAATTTTTCTTACCTCTTATTAATTAATCAGAGTTCTTTCTACACTACTCAGTACCAATGTGCTAAGTCGTGCTTCTTACTGTTCATATTGCCAAGGAACAAATGATACAGCAGCAAAATTAAAGCACAAAAAATGGATTGAAGTTGTAAAAAAATAACATGATGATATAGAAAAACTAAAACAGGAAAAAGTTTATTAACTGCAATATCATAAATTAGCAGCTTAGAGAAAGATGATCCACGCCCAAATATGAAGCCTTCAACATCAGAGCATCGGTAATATTTCAGTTGGTTAACCCTTTCCTTCTTTCCACTCTCTTAAAATCAGAATTATAGAGCCATGATATAAACATCAGGAAGACAGAATTCTCAAACTATTCATTTTGACTCTTCTCGTGCAACTGCTAAAAACAGCAACTGTATCACATATCATATAGACTTGAAGAGTTTCCTCCTTTAAAATATTAAAAATAAGAAGAGGACAGGGCTTTCTTTTTAGAGCCTCGTTAACTCTCCTACCATTCTACTGGACATTTATTTGGAGAAATAATCTTAATGAAAAACTATACTGATTTACCCTTTCCAAACTAGAAGAACAGGAGAGAAAGAAAATATATTAACAATATTGTTTACAGCAGTGCTATTCACAGTGCAGTCTAGTAACCTGTGCCCACCTTCTGACTTCTTTGCTATTGATAGGTATTTACCAGATAAATACAGAAAGAGTAAGCACTAGAAGCTTTTACAGAAATCTGGCATTGCTGTGAGGTTTTTATTGTACTTTGTAAGGGTATTGATACACAGCAAACTGGTCTTTAAAAGAACAAAAAAGATCCTTTACCACGGGTAGTTTTAGAAGCATTAGTTTAAAGCATGCCTGGTGTAGTGTCATTTTCTTCAGAAAAAAGAAAATATTTATGAAGAATTACCATGCAAATGGTAATTAAGATAAACAGAAATTAAACAGAGATGTCATCAAAGTCTATTACCTTTTATCACAAAGGCTGGCAAACTAGAGCCTATGGGACAGATATGACCCACTGCCTTTTTTTATAATCAAGTTTTATTAGAACACAGCTACACTCGTTTGTTTAGGCATTTCCTATAGCAACTTTCACACTACAACAGCATTACTGAGGGTCACATATTGACTATCTGGCCCTTTCCAAGCAAAGTTTTCTGAATTTGTTCTACCCACATCATGAAACTAACTTGTAAAAACTTCTATAAGTTCTTTCATGTTTACATATTTCCTATATCACATAACCCTGTTAGTTTAATATGGCTTTCAAAACTATCAGTTCTCTAAAACTTAAGGCTATAAATTCTTATTAGTGAACTCACCATAAGAGAAAGTATCGGGCAGAGGAACACCATGGCCGGCCAACTCTTGAAAGGTCCAGAACTTATTAACACAGTTCAGGATGGCCTGAGGTCGGTTCATCAACCGGCAACCCATCTTCTCTAAATGGCGTAAAACAGTGATGTCACTATCACTTTGCACCCAAGGGGTTGGTACTCTCACTACCACCACCTGGGGATAGGCAGTAATTAGTTCTCCATTGATCCGCAAACCTGAAATATACAGGAACAGATCAAAACCGTGAAAATGAAATATACAATAAAATACAGGAACAGCTCGAGTCACAAAACTAAATGTACTACGTTGTTAATATTTCATTGGGACAAAGAGACATCCCACCTTCAATTATATTTCTTTCTAAGAAAAAGAAAATTTAATGAGAAAAACTCCACTGGTTAAATAAATAATTGCAGGTGTCAATACAAAGAAATATGCCCAAGCCAGGACTGAAGGGTCACAAGTTCGATTCCAGTCAAAGGCACGTACCTCAGTTGCTGGCTCAATTCCCAGCCCTGGTTGGTGTGTGTGTGTGAGGCAACCAATCGATGTGTCTCTTACACTGATATTTCTCTCTCTGTCTCTCCTGCTCCCTTTCACTCTCTAAAAATCAATGGAAAAATATCCTTGGATGAGGATTAACAAATAAATAAATAAATAAATAAATACAAACAAATACAACATAGCCATTAAAAACAATGTTATAATCATGTTCAAAAATAGAAAATTTCCAGATGCTGAACTTTTTTTTAAAAAAGCAAATCTGAGAATAAGTTTTATCTGTGTTTGCATATGCATAGGAAATGTATGAAAGGATTAATGATACAAATGGCTATCTCTGCGTGTGAGTGGATGGCAAGGCAGGAAGAGGAAGGTGGAATAGGGAACTTGAACATTTTGCTCCACGTAATTCTCTGTATAGTATTCTTTATGTTCTTTTTTAAGTGATGACATATCTATATATATAAAAGTCTTAAGTGTCCGTCTGACCAGTAGCTATGACACGCACTGACCACCTGGGGGCAGACGCTCAATGCAGGAGCTGCCATGACACGCACTGGCCATTTAAAAATAAACGGCACCACGGACCTGTTGCCGACAAACCAACACTCGGCTTCCCCCAAGTGGGACACAGGCCCCACCACCACCCCGGAGCAACAGCCCACCAAATCGCAGCCAACGCTGCCAAGGCCCCATGGTGCAAACTCGGCCCAGAGCTCGGCCCAGCCTGAAACAATCACTGTGGGCGCCGGGTAATGACGTCACAGAGCAACGCCTGGCTTCCTCTCCCTAATGACTAGCCTCCTTGGAGTTTCTTCAGCCCAGGAACCTGACTTGCTTTATAGCTAGGTGCAAACATTTCACAGTTTAACCAAATGTTTGTGAAGTGTTTTCCGCACCTAATTTCATTGGATCCTCACAGAAGTCCTGGAGTAGGTAGATAGGAGACTCGGTAGAATCCTATTTTCTCCCATCGCAGAGCTGACTGGCGGGCACATCTGAGTTTCCATCAGTGTGCCCCACATTGTTCACTCTGCCCTGGTGATTCCCTGAGAACTCACCCCATCCAATTTGCAGCCCCACCAAAGCTGTTTGCAGCTGCTTTCATTAGCTTTCTTTTCATTAGCAAGACGTGAATAGCAATATTAAAATATTTCTTCTAATTAATTTCCTTTTAATGTGCACGAATCCATGCACTGGAACACTACTGCTTTTATATTGAGAAAAAAAATTTTAAAGAGAAGAATCTTGAATTTTATCCAATACCACATAATAAAACAAATGAGGTCCCAAATAATAAAACAAAATATTTAAGTTTCTCCTTAAAACCTATTTTTATTTTAAAAAAAAGCAAAACATAAACAGCCCGGTCCATATGCTCAGTGGTTGAGCATCAACCTATGAACCAAGAGGTCACTGGTTCAATTCCTGGTCAGGGCACATATCCAGGTTGTGGGCTCAATCCCCAGTAGGGGGCATGCAAGAGGCAGCCAACTGATGTTTCTATCTCTCTATCCTTTCCTCTCTCTCTAATAATCAATAAAAACAAAATACTAATAATATAATAACATTTAAAAAAACAGGGAGGGGCGGTCACTGAGGGGAAAAGGGGGACATGTAATACTTTCAACAATAAAGATAAATTTAAAAAAACAAAACAGTACATTACTTATTTATAACGTTCAAATACAAAAATAGTATATAAAATATTCATTTCCCATCCAACATTATAGGTACTTAGTGGTAACAGTATGTATTTTATTTTCCCAACTGTTAATCTTAACACAGACTAATATATACATAATTTTTAGAAAAATGAAGTGTTTTGTATTACTTTGTGTCACTTTCTCTCATTACTTAAAATTATACACATCTCTCTATGTCAGTGCATATATAGTTTTATCTGCTTCTTTTTTTAAGGGGACTGAATGGAATTATATTTTATAAATATGCCAGATGACCCATCCCTTACTTATGGACACTCATTCATTCAATTAATACTAAGCAATGACCACGTGTCAAATGCTTGTCTATAAGTTGGTAATAGATTGGTAAATAAGGCAACAAGGTACTATCCTGTGGAGGAGAGACTGTTCCATAAACAAAATACTAACAAATCGAATACAATTCATCAAAAAAATAATACATCACAACCAAGGGGAAGGGGGTCATTCCAGGGGTACGAGGATAGTTCAATCAATGTAATATATCACATTACCAAAAGGAAGGATAAAAGTCATATGATCTTATCAACAATACAGAAAAAGCATTTGAAAGGTAAAAAAATCAATATACAAAAATCCAGTCTTCCTGTATACTAACAACAAAAATTTAGAAAAAGAAATGAAAAAAAAAAAAAATAATCAAAAATATAAAATACCTGGGAATAAAATTATCAAAGGATATGAAAGACCTATAGACTAAAAACTACAAAGTATTATTAAAAGAGACTGAAAAAGAGAACCAAGGTGGTGGCATAGGTAAGCACTGGTTGCCTCCCACAACCACATCAAAATTACAACTAAAATACAGAACAACCATCATCAGAACCACCTGAAATCTGGCTGAATGGAAGTCCTAGAACAACAACAGTAAAGAAGAAAGCATATTGAGACAGGTAGGAGGGGCAGAGGCGTGCCAAACGGGCTGGTCCAATACCCACATTTCTTTAATCAGGAGGGATATGTCCAAGGCCTCCCGTGAGAAGCAGGGGGTCCTATCCCTACACCAGACCCCCCCAGACCAGAGTTCCAGACTGGGAAGAGAAGTCCCCATAACTTCTAGCTATAAAAACCAGTAGGAATTGTGGCTGAGTGAGACTGCTGGAGTACCAGGTGTTCCTCTTAAAAGGCCCGTGGACGAAACTTACAGTCTCCATTCCTTTGCAGTCCAGTGCCAGGCAGTGGCTTTGGGGGAATCCAGGGACATACAGGGAAGAACTTGACTGTCTGGCATTGGGGCAGGAACTTGGGGGCAGCTTTCTCCCAGACAAGGATACTCACAGGAGTTATCATTCTTGTGCTGGACCTCTCCCATCGCAGAGCTGACTGGTGGGCACATCTGAGTTTCCATCAGTGTGCCCCACATTGTTCACTCTGCCCTGGTGATTCCCTGAGAACTCACCCCATCCAATTTGCAGCCCACCAAAGCTGTTTGCAGCTGCTTTTCTTTATGAGTGGCCTGTCCTGGCTCAGGCTTCAAACTTTGCTAAAAAATCTCTTAAAACAAGCAGCAGCTGGAGCCAGCATGACCCAAACCATCAATAAAAGGCCCAAGACCCTGCACTAGCACCAGCCTGCCTTGCCTCACAGCTGGGCCTCACCTGGGCACTTCCTAGCCCAATACAAATAGCAGCCATCTGTAGATCTCTCTGTAGCTCATATCCAGTGGCCCCAGGCAGTGGCTGATTTTTCACCTCCCTGGAGGCCCAAGCCAGGGCATCTGGTGGACAGCTTCAGACCATACCAGATTACAACTCTATGCATCCACAAGTGACACACTCAAGAGGTAGATGCTGAGCAAGTCCTGCTCCATAGGGGTGTCTCCTCCACTGTAGATGCAGCTGGTCCTCACAGCCAATTGGCCTGGAGGCCAATTCCTCCCAGTGATGCAAATTCCTCCCAGTGACACCAATCAAGGCTCAACTACAACAAAACTTTGCAGCACACAGCCCACACAGAGGCGCACCTAGAGTGCCCAACTCAGGTGACTGGGGAGGCTTAGCCACTAGGCTCTAAAGGACATCTATTAATTACACAAGGCCACTCTACCAATTCCAGGCAACATACTAGTAACAGCTCTGCCTAATACATAGAAACAAACACAGGGAAGCAGTCAAAATGCAAAGACAAAAAAACATGTTACAAATGAAAGAAATGGAAAAAAGCAAACTACTGGATACAGAGTTCAAAACAATGGTTATAAGGTTACTCAAGGATCTTAATGAGAGCTTCAAGGGACTTAATAAGAGCTTCAAGGGACTTGGTGAGACTTTCAAGGATGAAAATGTCAAAGACAAAAAAAGACCAGTCAGAAATTAAGCATACACTAACTGAAATAAAGAATAATTTACAGGGATTCAACAGTAGAGTAGAGGATTCCAAGAATCAAATCAAGGATTTGGAATATGAGAAGGAAACTAGTAGGTTATCTTTAATTTTCCTCCCAACTATTTTCCTAAATAATACAATAAGGGATTTAATAAATACTGGTGTTTCCATTTCTTACAGAACATATGCTAGAGTTTAAGATTAGGTAATACTTAGTATGCGAAGGCTCTTAAATATGCCTCTGTCGTAATTATTCCTGAAACATGCAGTGTCACCATATTCCAAGTAAAAATCTACAAAATTACTTAAAGACTTACCCAGGTTTCCTTGCTCGATTGTCAGCACTACCTCATCCATCACCACGGCCCTAAAGTCCAGTTCCTCCTCACAACATTTGGCCTTTAATGCTCGTAAGATCTCTTTTTGTGGATAGTCTTCCCTGATTCGACGATCTGTCAAAAACCACAACTTGGCAGCCACGGAGCTACACATCTTGACCTGCTTATTCTTCCTTTTCCTGGATTATTTCTTCCTGGATGTAAACTCTTTCTAGATGGAGGAGAAAATAAACATACAAATCAAGAAGTCTACTTAATTTCTGGCTTTCACCCAATAAATGCTGTGATTCATACTAACTACACAAGCAGGTTAATAGGGTAATATGACTTTTCCCCTTTCATTCAAATTAAAAATATTTGTACCACTAGAAATATGGAAACTGATAACCTCCCCTGAAATAAGATTTCTCCATTTCCCACTGGGGAAGCTAGCACTGTAGTTACATAATTACAACAGGTCACTTATCAGAAACTTTCAATGCCATCCCCTATCCTAATAAAAGAGTAATATGCAAATTAACCATCACTTCATGACAAAGATGGCGGCGCCCATAGTGGCAGGGGCTGGGGGGGGCGGACAGGCACGTGGAAGGAGGGGTGTCTGGCATCACTGCAGGCCGGGCTGAGGGACTGCCCCCGCCCCGCCCACCCCGCCCCCCGCACGAATTTCGTGCACCAGGCCTCTAGTATTATATATTGTTTAGGACAGTGGTCAGCAAATTCATTAGTCAACAGAGCCAAATATCAACAGTACAATTGAAATTTCTTTTGAGAGCCAAATTTTTTAAACTTAAACTATATAGGTAGGTACATTATTAACTTAATTAGGGTACTCCTAAGGCTTAGGAAGAGCCAGACTCAAGGGGCCAAAGAGCTGCATGTGGCTCGCGAGCCGCAGTTTGCCAACCATGGGTCCAGGATATACTCTAATCTGATCACCTACTGATTTATCCCCCCCACCCCGAAATGCAAGTCCCTTCTTGATACAAAATAGAGACTGCAATTATCAATAATATATTCCCATAGCTCTCCCATCACTGTAAGTTCCGGTCATATATATTCATGTATCTGTAGTTTATTGAATTTTCTTTCCTTATTTGGTTATATGTATATTTTATTATAAACATTTTTATAGACATTTTAAAAAATGGGATAGTAGCACCAACATTACTGGATGAGCATCAACACCGAAGTAATTTTACACAGCAACTTTAATCAACTAATTTGAGAATGTAGAAAAAAAACTTTAAAAAACAAAATAAATGCCAAAGTCCATTCACTAAAATTTGTTTATTTCAATCAGGAAGCATGCTTTTACTCAGTGTTTTTATTCTTTCTTTAAATAGAATTCTTAAAAGTAAACACAGCTTGTTTACTAGAACACAAAAAAAGGACTTCTGCAAGTAGAGTTTTGCTTCTCAGAGTTTATATCATGAGCAAGACAGCAGTTGAAAATCATTTTCTGAGAAATGAAAACTTGTAAGCTTTACTAACAAACATAACAAAAGAAAACTTTCTTTTCCAGTACTATTCCAGATAATAGGCAAACCTAACACAGAAGGAAAGAACAAGGGCAAGGATTAGACGCAACAATGGCCATACAAATGGATGGCCTCCAGCATCCCCGCAGCTGAAACTGGTTCCTCACGCACCATTCACACCCTCTCCAGGGTCTCAGCCAGAAGGGCCTACTCCACAGATGCGCACATGATTAAGACCAGAACATGGTGGGAAAGACAGAGACAGACAGACAGACAGACACACACACACACACACACACACACACACACACACACCTTGACCTGCCATGCCTGCCCCATGACCTATGGCCTCAAAGGCATCAGTCACTGGAAAGCAGGGAAGAAATAACATAATGTGGGAGATACACAGCTGTGGTGACACATCAGGCCAAGACCCAAGTAACCAGCAAAGAGAATGCCTCATGCCAAGCCTCTTGGCTCTCTGTACCCTTTTTCCATAGCTGTGATCAAGAACATACCCACTAGCGTCCTAGGTAAGATATGGTAATAAATCAACTTACACACTGGGAAGACAGGATGTGGCCTTACAGAGTCTTCCAGGCCACTAGGAAGGGTCTCACTCAGGAGAAAAAGATCCACAAAAGTCACACAAGAGTACCCAATATAGAGATCCCAGTTGCCCTTGAGAGATAAACTATTAAGAATGCCCTTTAAAAGTTTATATTGGGTAGTTTTTGAAACACCCTGTCCTTGACTTCCAAAACTCCAAAGCTATGTCTGTGCTTCCCCTGACATTTAGTTCTTGAACATCATCTGTTCACCAATGGTTGAATTTCACTGTATAAACTGCACAGCCGTTATGGCCCCAAGAGAAATCAGGATGAGATGTTACAGCCACGGGCAACTGGAAAGCAGGAACATTCTGCCGATACTTCTATGTCAGCTCTCAGAAAATGCCCAGCTGCAACAGTAACACCCATGGTATTTTCAGTGATTCTAGTCACACAATAAAAGCACTCCAAGACTGCAACCTCACACCGCTGTGCAGCAATCCCGACAGATGATGCACATGAGCATCCCGTCTTGTCTGACTTCATGGCCACATAAGGTTTGGGTGTTTCTATACTGGTATGCAACAAACAACTGCAGGTTCAGATTAGGCTCTCTATCTCCTTTCATTTTCTTTTTTTTAAAATATATTTTTATTGATTTCAGAGAGGAAGGGAGAGGGGGAGAGATAGAGAAACATCAATGATGAGACAGAAACATCATTGTTCAGCTGCCTCCTGCATGCCCCCTACTGGGGGGTCAAGCCCACAATCCAAGCATGTGTGAAGTATGGTAGCAACCATCTCAGGTAGAAATTATAGTTTAACTTTAACCCTGCTGTTTGGCTTATGTACCTATTTGCTTTGTTTAACAATGGACAAATTATTTTGATTTTCTGAATTATATAAATCATCCCATTCGATTAAATGCCTTATTGATTGTAATGTGAATATCCCATGGGTTGTGGTCATACTGGTCTTAGAAAGCACATTTTTCCTTCACCTGGGAAGGACAGCACAATTATCCCAAGGTCAGAGGGCTCTAGACCCAAAACAGTAATTTAGATAACATGCCTAAGTTTAACCCAGGTTACCCAAGGGCTCTAGATAATGTATTTCTGTCAATTCAGTGACTCTGAGACCCAAATCTATAATTAACATGCTTAATTCTGCTTCTGTAAACTGCTTTTTTTGCGAGCCAGGTTCCTCATTCCAAACCCTGGGATGTAATCAATACCTTTGTGATTTTTTGCCTATATAACCCTGGAGCTGCAACCATCTTGTTACTATGAGATTTGGGAAATGACCCCTCATAGTCCCGGATTGCAATAAATGTGACTCTTTAATTCGACTTCTTGAGGCGTCCTTCTGTGTTTCGCGGGGTATGTTACAACAGTGCCCTTGCCCGGAATCGAACCCAGAACCTTCCAGTCCACAGTCCAATGCTCTCTCCACTGAGTCAAACCAGCTAGGCTTTCATTTTCTTTTTAATGGGCTCTTGATCCTAGGGTTCAAACAAAGAAAATGATGTTCCCTCCCTATCTTCGAGAAGTGAAGCAAAGCTGAAGTTATCAATTCGCTTGCTACAACAGGAATACATCCTTTCAGAAGGGATGCCTGCACCCCAGAATCTGGAACTGAAAGAATGCTCTCTCTCCCTACAGAAGGAAACTGTGAAAGAAGTAGAGGCTGCATTGAAGAGGTCTGACATCAGTGTCAACGGCTGTGGTTTCTCAAAGCCTGCCTAAATGGTAGGCGAAAATGGCAGGAACTGGGAACTGAGGTATCTTTGGTCATCATGTGGAATACATTTTCTTTATCAGCTTCAAAAGATTCTTGCGTTATACCTTAATTTTCATGTAAAGATTCATAGAGGTATGCAATAGTGTGTTCCAACTCTCTATTTCTGTACACCAAGTAGATGACATCCTCAGTCTGTAAAGGACACAACTACTACTTAACAACCTTCAGCTTGCTAATTATTGTTTCATTGGTACTGGTATCTTTAAGTGACACCTGTCCAGATTTTTTAATCCACTATAATTTTAGTGATCCCCTGAAATCAGTTTATTGGCAGGAAATGAAAGGGAACAACCTCTCCTCCACCCAATGGCCCACTCCTGTTTCCAGAGGATGAGAGGCTGGCCATCCTTGGCGCTCAGGGCTGCTGCTGAGGAGGCTGCTTGCCTTTTTAAGACTATTCCACTGTGATTCACACCTAACCAGACCCAAAATATTCTCAGGTTAAGACTCTCCAGCCCCAACGGCAGAGGCTCATCATCCTCACCCCCACTCCCATGGCCTGGCAACAATGCCTTCCTGTGGCCCAGAAAGAGACCAATAGGTGGCACCTCCTCTGATGGCCTTCTCCCCCTAACCCAGCGGTTCTCAACCTGTGGGTCACGACCTCTTTGGGGGTCGAACGACCCTTTCACAGGGGTCGCCTAAGACCATCCTGCATATCAGATATTTACATTACGTTCATAACAGTAGCAACATTACAGTTATGAAGTAGCAACAAAAATAATTTTATGGTTGGGGGTCACAACATGAGGAACTGTTTTAAAGGGCCAGAAGGTTGAGAACCACTGCCCTAACCATTATTTTAAAACATCTACTTTTCTATTTTTCCCATCCACTAACATCAAGGAAAAAGAAAACACAAAAAAGCTTGTAAGAAGTGAAAAGCAGATTCTACCATGTGAAGATACAATGAGAAACTGACAGTCTGCAACCTGGAAGAGGATTCTGGCCAAAATCTGACCAGGCTGGCACCATGATCTTGGACTTCCAGATTTGAGAACTGTATGAAATTAATTACTGCTGCTTATATGCAAAAAAAAAAAAAAAAGAATAAGTCAAAAGCATAACAGTGAACAATCCAGAAGCCCAAATCTATACACACAAAAAATTATAGTCCCAAGTCTTTTTTTTAAAAAAGTTCAAATTATATCCACTATTTTTAAACACAGAAAAGAGTCTATAAAATAAAGTGGGGTTTTTTTTTCCCCCTCTGACATTTAAAGGAGTAAGTTTAGTGACCCAATAAGATATCTGTAAGAGTTTACTCTCCAACATTTGCAAATGTTCATATATACACAAGAATATAATCTCTCCTCTTAGAATATAAACTCGGATGAAATAGTTTCCATACTCTATTTCTTTATTTCTCTCAGAGTATCAAGAAAAACAATGTATATATCAATATCAAATAAATGCTACTAATAAACTGCTAAAAGAGTTTTGAAATAAAAAGAAATTCAAAGAGAATTTACTTTTATATTAGAGCCAGTATTCCCATGTAACCTTCTGATGGGCACACCATTTTTAACAAATCACTGTCATCTTCAAACAGTCTAGACCAGTGGTCGGCAAACTGCAGCTCGGCAAACCGCGGCTTGCAAGCCACATGCGGCTCTTTGGCCCCTTGAGTGTGGCTCTTCCACAAAATACCGGCTCTCCCACAAAATATCGATTTCTGCGCATGGGCCACGAAGTTTCAATCACACTGTACGTGCGCGCCCGCAGGTGGTATTTTGTGGAAGAGCCACACTCAAGGGGCCAAAGAGCCGCAAGTGGCTCGCGAGCCGCGGTATGCCAACCACAGGTCTAGACAAAGCTAAATAACAGGGAATCATAAATAAAGTGGTTGATTCATTTTTCTTGTGAGGTCCCTTCCCAACGGTAATTATTCTGGGAGGAAAAAAGCAAAATCACAATCTATCATTTGAACACATTAAGGCATCTCTTACAATTATTAGGAAAATTCTTTATTCTAGATAAGACATAGTATATGAATCCAGAATCAAAAGACTTAAGAGTAAAATTAGAGAAGAAAATAATGAATTCTAATATACAAACTAAAATTCACTCCATTTGGCAATTACTACAGATGTGCTTTCAATGACATCATTCTGTCTTGGATTTGAAATTGGATCAGGTTATAGAGAAAAATAACAAATACTAGTATGTGTATCTTGAGTTGTAGACACTTCTTCATAGTCTCTTTTTCTGTGACCCTTTTTTCCTCTCAGCTCTACTTTTGCAACCCTCTCTGGGCTTCTTAAACTCTTCTCTCCTTTCTCTAGAAATGTCATCCTCAGCCAGGTTTCAACTATTACCACTGAAACTCAAATATATCATTGACCTATTAAATCTCTCTCTCCAACCAGGCAATGGTGTGCAATTATTTGGACAAACACTAGTCTACATGTTGCTGTCAAGGTATTTTGTAAATGTGATTAACATCTACAATCAGCTGACTTTGAGTAAAGGAGATTACAATCATAATGTGGTTAGGTCTCATCCAACCAGATGAAGGACTAAAAAGAGAAACTGAGATTTCCCAGAGAAACTGCGTCAAGACTACAACCATCCTGTTTACAGCCCTACAGATTGTAAATTGGCCAGTTCCACAATCACACGAGCCAGTTCCTTAAAATTAATACCTCTCTCTCTCCCTCTCTGTTTTTATCTGTCATGTTATTTAATAAAATAGTACCTTTTAATGCCAACTTTGTGATGTCTCAGGTTTTAACCAAAGAGCTGTTGTTTATCAAGGCTTTTTCTCTCAATGAGTTTTAATGTCCCCAATTCTTTCAATCTGCCTCAAATAAAAAACGTTACCCGCTTGCTCAACCAGTGTGGCACAGTGGTTGAACATCACCCTATAAACCAGGAGGTCACGGTTCAATTCCGGGTCAGGGTACATGCTCGAGTTGAGTCCCGTCCCTCCCCTCCCCTCCCTCCAACAGACCATCAGAAGTAGATCTGAATTGCTCATAGAAATGAGAAAGAATGGAAATAAAAACACAAACACAAAAAAATATAAATGGAACTCCCATTTGACCCAGTAATCCCACTTCTAGGAATATATCCCAAGAAATCAGAAACACCAATCAGAAAGAATATATGCACCCCTATGTTCATAGCAGCACAATTTACAAATAGCTAAGCTTTGGAAACAGCCTAAGTGCCCATCAGCAGATGAGTGGATTAAAAACTGTGGTACTTACACACAATGGAATACTAGGCTGCTGTAAAAAAGAAAGAACTCTTACCATTTGTAACAGCATTGATGGACCTGGAGAGGATT
This sequence comes from Myotis myotis, assembly GCF_014108235.1. Lineage (NCBI taxonomy): Eukaryota > Metazoa > Chordata > Mammalia > Chiroptera > Vespertilionidae > Myotis > Myotis myotis. The sequence continues at coordinate 191,382,237 of NW_023416335.1, forward strand.
ATGCTAAGCGAAATAAGCCAGTCAGAGAAAGATAAATATTACATAATCTCATTCATTTGTGGAATATAATGAACAACATAAACTGATGAACAAAAACAGATCCAAAGACACAGAAACATCGAACACACCATCAAACCTCAGAGGGAAGGTGGGGGTGGGGTGGTGGGGGCAGTAAGAGATCAACCAAAGGAGTTGTATGCATGCATAAAAGTATAACCAATGGACACAGACAGTAGAGGGATGAGGGCCTGTGCTGGGGTGTGGAAGTGGGCAGGGAGAGGTCAATGGGGGAAAAAGGAAACATATATAATACTTTCAACAATAAAGAATTTTTTAAGAAAAAAGAATGGGGAAAAGGAGAACCACCCTGTTTGGGGAGGGGGGATGGGTTTTTTAAAGATATTAAAGGTACAGAAAATAAATAAGATGAAAAGTTCAGAAGAGTCTCAGAAATACCTACCAAATAGTGTTAGTCCAGTTACCCCATTACTCACTAATAATGTTCATCAATAAATGATCACAAAAGAATGTCCACTTGAAACTAGGTATTTCCTACTAGTATATAATAGCATTCTTTAGCTAAGATGCCACTTACCCTATTTAATAAAAAGCTAATATGCAAATCGACCAAATGGTGGAATGACCAGTTGCTATGACGCGCACTGACCACCAGGGGGCACACACTCAACACAGGAGCTGCCCCCTGGTGGTCAGTGTGCTCCCACAGGGGGAGTGCCACTCAGCCAGAAGCCAGGCTCACAGCTGGCTAGAGCAGTGACGGTGGCAGTAGCCTCTCCCGCCTCCACAGCAGCCTAAGCCATCAGTCGGACATACCCCAAGGGCTCCTGGACTGAGAGAAGGCGCAGGCCAGGCTGAGGAACTCCCCCCCACCCCACCTCAACAGTGTACAAATTTCATGCACCGGGCCTCTAGTTATCAAATAATATCACTGGTTATGTGTTCTGAGTTCATAAAATGTTATATTCTTTACTACCTTAACTTGAAGGTAGACTGAAATGCTGTGAAAGTAGGACAGGAGACTAGATATTAATCAAAATTGACTTTACCAGTGACAGAAAAGATATGACAGTCCCCATGATACCCCCCTTATACTCAAAAGAGTATTATCTCAAAAAGAGAACAAACATCTAATTTCCCAAAATTTATATGACACATTCTCTCATATTATCTCCTTCTTATAGCACTTTCACCCATGTATACATGATTATGAATTTAAAAAAATGGGAGGATAATAATTTTCCTAACTAAACTCAAGATGGTTCTTTATCAGACAATTAAAGAAAAATAATCGTAATACCTGAATGTTTATACAGAAACAAAAAAAGCACTGAAGGTACAGAAGGCAACACTTTGAATAATGTATAGAAGTACCTATAAATTCCCTTTCTTCATACAAAAAAAAAATATGTGCAGGACAAAGGCAAAACAATGCATACAGATAAGGTTGAATAGTCTCCATTTATGGTTCACAAAATACCTTCCACATATATTTCTCATTTAATCTCACATAAATGCTGTGAGGCATACAGACATATCTTGTCCCATTTAAAAAAAAAAACTGGCCTGTCTATGATATCATAATAGTAGAGGCAGGACAGAGTCAGGTTTTCTGGTCTCTTTGTACTCTTTTCCACTATACCTAAAGATATCACAGGGAGTTTAGATAAGAAAATAAATTGACATTTTGAGTGAGTATATGTTCATGCTCACCAGTCACACTGTGTGCATTAGGCAGTTTACTTGTATCTTCTCATTTAATTCTCACAACCATCCCTTTGACACTTCATTGTCTTCATTTGGCAAGTGAAGCTATTCTAGCGGAGATGTTAGTTAAGGTGCCTAAATTCACACACCTAGAAAGTGGTAGAGCCCAGAATGCTTCAAATTTCATATACTCTATGGCAGAGATTCCCACTTGCTTCCATTTTCTACTTTCCTTAGTAATAAGATATCTGATATGAAGCTGCATACAATGCCATGTAACTAACGACTGTATTCCGTAGGCTTTCCTGAAAGTAGATGTGGTCAGATTAGCTACATCTTCACCTATGTATACATGATTATGATTAAACAAAAAGGAGAGCAAAGAGAAAAATACTGCACTCAAGCTTCCAGAAAGCCTACTTAAGGAGTGCTCTTCCTTGGTCCTTGCTCCATCCTGCTACCCGGAATGCGGATGTTATGGCTACGAACCTAACAATCATCTGGACCATGAGGCCAGGAGTCAACCTTGGAAAAGCACAACATGTTAGAAGAGCTTGAATCCCTAACAACTGTGTATGTCATGGCCTTGCACTGACTGACTACTTACTCTTTTGCATGAGAAATAAACTGCTATCCCTATTTATGTCATTGATCTTTGGGGATTCTTTATTATAGGCCACTAAACCTTACCTTAACAAATATACTCTACCATACCTTGCTCAAAAGCTAAAGAAAATTATTACCTTGACATCAAAAGCTTATGGATGTCAGCAAGCAGTGGTACTTTTCTAAGTGGAACTTTCTTTTTACACTTAATAAGATCATTTTACATTTGATCATTTTATTTTTTAATATATTTTTATTGATTTCAGAGAGGAAGGGAGAGGGAGAGAGAGAAACATCAATGATGAGAGAGAATCATTGGTTGGCTGCCTCCTGCATGCCCTTCACTGGGGATTGAGCCCGCAACCCGGCATGTGCCCTGACTGGGAATCGAAACCTGACCTCCTGGTTCATAGGTCAACGTTCAACCACTGAGTCATGCCGGCTGGGCTCATTTTACTTTTATATTCCTTTTCACAACATTCCTAGAAGTATTTCTATACTTCTTCCCCCCCACCCAAAAAAGTATTCAAAGTCAAAAAGTAGTTGTAAACATATAAAACTAAGTATTCAATTAAGTAATACCTTCAGTTAATATCAGAGTGCCCAGGCCGGGGAGAGTGGGAGGTAAGAGATCAACCAAAGGATTTGTATGCATGCATATAAGCATAACCAATGGACACTGACAGTAGAGGGGTGTGGGCATGTGCTGGGGCGTGGGAGTGGCCAGGGAGAGGTCAATGGGGGGAAAAGGATACATATTTAATACTTTAAACAATAAAGAATTTAAATTAAAAAAAAAAAAACCATTTCAGTGCTTACAATACACTGTATCTAAAAATACCATGGTAAACAAAACAGAAATAGACCCAGCCCTCACAAAGCTAAAAAATATCTGATGTTACATCATGAGAAAGAAAAAATGCTCAACATCACTGAACATTAGGAAAATGCAAATCAAAACGATGAAACTACTTCACAATAGTAGGATGGCCACTATCAAAAAACAAAACAAAACAGAAAATAAGTATTGGGAAGGATATGGAGAAACTGGAAGCCTTGCAAAAAGTCCGTGGGAATGCAATAAAATGGTGCAGCTGCTATAGAAAACAGTACGGCAGTGTCTCAAAAAATTAAAAATAGAATTACCATATGATCCAGCAAATCCACTTTTAGGTATATACACAAAAGAACTGAAAGCAGAGTCTCAAAGAGGTATCTGTACACACATGTTCATAGTAGCATTATTCACAACAGCTAAAAGGTGAAAGCAACCCAGGTGTCCATCAATAGATGAATAAATAAGCAAAATGCAATATATACTTACTATGCCTTAAAAAGAAGTTAAGTTCTGATACATGCTACAGCATGATGAACCCTGAGGACATTATGATCTGGTATCTAACGTAGTCAAATTCAGAGACAAAAAGTAGGGGCTGGGGGTTTGGGGGAATAAGGAACTAATGTTTTTTCAGTTTTGCAAAGAAAAGAGTTCCAGAGATGGATATGGTGATGGTTGCACAACAATACAAATGTACTTAAACACTAACCTGTGAACTTTAAAAACTGTTAAGATGTTAAATTTTATCTTGTGTGTATTTTACCATAATAAAAGGAAAATTGGAAAATAAAATAAAAATGATATAAGCACATTAACAAGCAGATTTTCACACATTTCCAACTAAAGGGTGAGAAAAGTATTACTTAATTACCTGTACCTTAGTTACTAAAATTCCCAAAACAGTCTGTGGTATATAAAATATGTTAAACTTAAAAAAAAAAAATAGTTTTCTCTGGAATGCAAATAAAATTTATAATGATTTCACTTAACAGAGGAATGTTATATTAAAGTATCTCTGGAACATGGCACAAGATTTGAAAAACATTCCTGAGACACAATGCACAGTGTAGCTTCAAGTTCATTACATTTGACATGTTACATGTTGGGCCAAATTTTCTTTGAACATTTGGACATTACTTTGAAAAAGGAGTTGGAAAGCTATGAATATATTCAAGCTGAAGGCTTTCCAGATATGGCTAATAACTGATAACTCCAAAGCATCAGGGAATTCCAAAATTGCTTTTTGGGCAAATCTGCATGAAGTTTTAACATGTAGCTTTCAAGACTTATCCAACATAGAACAGCAGGTCAATAACAGAGAACTGGTCTCATCTTATATAGCAAATTCATATTACATTTTGGAGATCTTATTACTAAGAACATGAAGCCAAGAGCAAATATCAGAAGGGGATAGGGGAGAGGGAGAATGAAATATGTAAGGGGCTGAATAGATTAAAGACATTTAAGTAAGGAGAAGGTTTGTTTGTTTGCCTGGTTATGTGTTGCCACTTTCTAAATGAATCAGGCATGTCAGTGTTTACACTTCAATTCACAAATTGGTACACATTTTACGTAAGAATGTAGTAGACTCCTCCAGACATTGCTGGGGGAACTGAATGCCAGATGAAAAGTACAGGGATCATGAAACTGGACTGTAATCTCCATAAATACAGAATTTCTGTTTTATTCTCTGCTGTTATCCCCAGTGGGCAACACAGAACCTCATATACCAGGAGGTTAGAAGATATTTTAAAGCTGTTTGCTAAATTGAATTATGAAGGGATCTCAAAAACCAGGGGTATTTTCAATATTAAATACCTTGCAAATATGTACACCAACTGGCATTTCTCAAAACAAAGAAATGCAAGCCTAATGCTACTTTCCATCATCATTATACAACTGAAATAATTAGCACTGTTAACAATTAAAGTGTGGGGGGGGGGGGCAATTTCAGTAAGAGTAAGAAAAAAGATATAAGCAGATGGGTTCCATGCAGACTCAGGCTCTAAGGAAGGAGAACTGCGGAGCTCTGTGGCTTTTGTCCTCCAAGCCAATTTTACAAGGAAACAAACATTGAAAATAACACCATGGCATTAGTGCATTAGTTACTATGAAGCCAGAAAGTCATTACTTCTCTTTTGCAGACCTAACATGTTCACAGATGCATATGGCACATGAATCTAAAATACGTTATGTACAGATATTTTTGGAGGTACTTTATTATTTCTTAACCCTTAATAAGACAAACAGGAAAATTCCCAAGTAATGTAAGGCAACTGCCCCAACATCTATACCTAATCTCCCCTATTCAACTTCTCTTGAAACAACTGTACATGCCAGGACAGCTAGCATTTAAAAATAATACTTTTGCCGAAACCGGTTTGGCTCAGTGGATAGAGCGTCGGCCTGCGGACTGAAAGGTCCCAGGTTCGATTCCGGTCAAGGGCATGTACCTGGGTTGCGGGCACATCCCCAGTGGGAGATGTGCAGGAGGCAGCTGATCGATGTTTCTCTCTCATCGATGTTTCTAACTTTCTATCTCTCTCCCTTCCTCTTTGTGAAAAATCAATAAAATATATTTAAAAAATAAATAAATAAAAATAAAAATAAAAATAAAAGTAAAAATAATACTTTTTTCATTGTTCCTATCACAATCTAATCACTCAGATTTTAAAATAATGTAACTATTAGTTTCTAAAGGCCCTTGTCTCATACACTTATAACTTAATCCCACCTTGTTGGGGTCCAACCCCAGCAGGTCCAGGGGTTCCCAAAGGTGTGGACAGAGTCGGCGAAGAAGGAATGACAAGGAGGCAGTGTTCAGTTGATCATCATAGCCAGGTTTTGTCTTTATTGTCCTGTTACATCTGAATTTATACCAGTTGATTTTAATCCTATCCATTCTATTCCAAAGGTTAGGGCGTTTCTTATCTCCATCCCAAGGTTACTCTCTATTGTTCTACTAAACTACAAGGAAGTAACTGAAGGAGATTATTCTAAGTAAAGATTCCGTAGCTTAAGCATGATTGTTCGTAGTTAAAGTGATTAATTGCCCGCCTGGCACTTAGTTAAGGGGTTTTATTCCCTCCCTAACTTCAGGGAAAAATCCCTACCTGGGGAAACAACCTTTCTCGGAGAGGTGACCTTGGTGAAAACACAAAGCTCTAAGAAGGGGAGCAAACATATTAAGAACAGTATGCCATAGACACCAGGTCCCTTGAAACATAAGCTGTGCTGATGTTTCTTCCCTGCAGCAACTGTGTCAGGCAGCAAGGATGGACCGGCTTCCAGCACCACCTGCAGAGAATACTCTTTTTAAACAAACCTGCCATAAGTTCTCTACAAGTCCACATCAGTAAAGTACCCCGCAAAACAGCAAGCAGCATGCAACAAAAACTCACCCTCCTTACTTTAGGTTTGGTTTTCTCTCACTCTTCACTTGTTGTTCGTGGGTACAGAAGTTCTTCCTCCAGCCATTTTCACTCAGTTTAGGTCTCTACGCCTGCTCCCCAAGGGAACATGACAAAAGCTCCTTCCCGAAGTGGGGAGCAACTCACTCTGCTCTGTCCCCATCCATCCCCCTGGTGTTGGGCCTCTCAGCTCACAGGATGGACAGAAGTGTTGAGCAATCAGTGTTACCCCAGTAGCAAATCCCAAGTGGATACAAACTGGGCCAAGGAGGGCTTACGAGGTATTTTAAATGAGTTGGCTCATCCTGTGCCCCAACAAACTGACTGAAGCTTCATTGGTATTCATTGGCCAAAGGGGGGGGGGGGGAGTGTTCACTTTAGTATGTTTCTTCACAATACAGCTGAAAAGGGTAGAGAATGTCTAAGATGTTGCCGGTAATCTCCCTCTGGAGAGGAAAAAGGAACCGAATGAGAAGAGAAAAGGGGAAAAAAGGATAGCCTTGAGTTCACTGTCCCCTACCACCCCAGAGGCTATCATGTGGGGCTCCAAGGAAACATGAGAAAATCTGTTAACGCTATCTCCACGGACACTAAGAAAAGTGGAATTTTAGCTGGGAGCCCAAAGCCTGACGGTTAGATATGCAGCTCCTGGCCCGCTGCAGGGGGAAAGGTGGGAAGGAACGGCTCCGGACCGAGGGGAGAACTGCATGTGACAAGGTGGGAAGGAACGGCTCCGGACCGAGGGGAGAACTGCATGTGACAAGGTGGGAAGGAACGGCGGCTCCGGACGAGGGGAGAACTGCATGTGGCTGTTCTCAGAATGGGACTGCCCCCCCACCCCCTCCCTGACCAGCAGACAGACCCCAGCACCTGGCAGGGGTAAGAGAAGACTGAGGGGGGGGGAAAGGGAGACAGAAAATGATAAAAACATCAACAGCCACGTTGCCAAACTCACAACAAACTCTATGACATGAAAGAAGGAAATTAATAGCCATAACCTACATAGAAAACAATACACAAAAAGGTGACCTTAAAACAACACAGACCTCCTCCCCTTGGACACGCCAACCAAATCACAGCAACCATGAGGAAAAAATTTGACCATAACTTTAATTTTAGAAATTAGAGGTTTTCATGCTAAAAGCTGGGAAATTTCAGACGGTGTTTTATTCCAAATGAGTATCTTGTCATGTCTTTATTTTGACCATGAATTGTTTAAAAAAAACAACAACAAAAAAAAAAACAGGGAAAATTTACCCAATGTTGTAAAAGACTTAAAATGAGATTTAAACAGCATTTAAGTCTTAATGGCTACAGTTATTAAAAACACCCATAGATATAAGAAGAATGTCAAGCCCACACACACACAGAAAGAACTGCCTTCCATACTAAGATGCCCATATACTTTCCGCACAGATTTACATTTTAACCCAACTCCACAGAGATGTGGGCACAATCTCATAATTCATGGGAAAATTAACAGCACTGAGTTTACACCCAAGTTCCGTTCACCACGGTTAGCATAACCCCACGCACAGAAGAGAATCAACGCCCCGTCTCTATTCATAAATACAAATCTGCTAGCAGACGCAGGAAAGTGAATCTGAAATTATCCCGTTTGGGGCTTTTTTTTAAGGGATCAGGGGGAGGTAAGAATTGCATGACAGTAAAAAACAACAAAAAAGCCACCCAAAAACACCAAAAAAAAACCCCAACAACCAAGCAACTATTTTGTCACCCCATTCCTACACGAGGGCTCCCGAAGGAAAGAGGAGTGCCTGTCACACTCCCTAAAATCCACACGAAAGGAAGAACATGGCACGAAGCACACGAGGCTGCAGGAGGAACCCCCCATCCTCCTCCTCCTCGGGTCCCGGCGCAGGAGTCCCCGATGGAGGCAGGGGGCCGGGCGGCGGCGCGTCCCCGGGGCTACCACACCCCCTCGCCACGGGGGACCCACACTTCGCGCCAGAGGTCGCGCCTCGCACACAGCATCACGGACCCCCGCCCAGCACCCCAACCCCGGCTCCACCCCGCTCCCACCCCGCTCCCCACGCCTCAGGCTCGGGATCCACCCCGGCCCCCAGCCACCCCGGGCCCCCCGCGGGCGCGCACGGCCCGGTCCCCTCCCCGGGCCGACCCTCCCGCCCCCAGCTGGTCGCCGAGCCCATTCGGCCCAACTCGCCCACGGAGGCAGCCGGACGCGGGGCGGGCGCGCCTCCACCTCAGCCCCGACCCCGACCCCGACCCCGATCCCCGGGAGGGCAAGGGAGGGAAGCGCCGGGGCTGCTCACCTGGCTCGGCGGCTCCTCCCGGGATCCTGACCGGCGGAGCGGGGCTGGGCCTCTGAGGGGAAGCGCGGGCTGCCGGGCGGGATGAAGGTCCGAGGGGAAGGGGGAGGGGGTCGGGAGCCGCCTCTTTTCTCCGCCGCCGCCGCGGCTCCCGCAGCCAGGCCGGGCGCCCTCGAGCACTCGCCCGCCCTCTCGCAGCCTCGCAGGTCGCGGCGGCTCGCCCTCACCCCCACTCCCACGCCCACGCGCTCCCGCCCGCCCGCCCCCACTCACTCACACTCACACACTCACACTCACACACACACGCACGCACTCACACCCAGCCGCTCCCCTCGCCCTCACTCGCCCGGCGTGCGCGCGCGCGCGGCCCCGCTCACTCGGCGCGCACGACGCCGGCGAGGCCGCCCCGCGCCGCCCCGGACCGCGGAGCCGCGCAGAGCCCCCCGCGCGCGCCCGGGCCCCGCCCTCCTGGCGCGGCTGCGCGGCGGCGCGGCTGGCGGCCGCGGGGCAGGAGGCCAGGCCGGCGGGCCGAACCCGCCTCCGCCGGCCTCACACCTGCGCCGGGACCCGCCCTCGGGGCTCCCGGTCCCCACGGGGCCGCCATCGCCGGCCTCTGGGGGATGTGGAGAGGCGAGGGGGCGCGCGCCCTAACCGGGAGCGCGCGCGAGAGAGAGCGGTTCGAGGACGCGCTTTCCCCACCCGCCCCAAACGGTCCTCACGGAGGAAGGGAAACGGGTGGGGGAGCGAGGTTTGTTCCCGGCTGGAAACCGCGAGATGAATCCCTTCCGTTGTACACCCTCCCCGCCTGGACGGTCCCTTCTCCGGCCGCGTTCATCCGCCCTGTGCACCCCAAGCCTCTCGGACGCAGGGTCCCCGCCTCCGCCTCCCCGCCCACCTCCCGCTCATCCTCTCCGCCGGCCTCCGCCTGGAATCCAGAGGCAAAGATTTGGGGACAAAGATCGTCAATAGCCCTAATGTCCTTTGCCCTGGACGGAGTCAGGACAAGGCCTCTGCATATGGTGAGGCGAAGTTTTAACTACATCATTGTCTGTTCTCGGAGCTTGCACGATGCACGGTTTACTGATGCAGGCAGGGTCGTGTGGTACAGCCAGCTTAGACGCCTTGGGCAAATTAGCCACTTAACTTCCTCTGAGCCTCGAAAAGATGCGAGAATGAAGCGAGATAACCTATGTAAGAGCATTGAGTAAATTCTCAAACTATATGAACATAAAAGGAGGCTAAGAGTATGAATATGTTCAACTACATTACCACATTTCTGGGTCATACAGAATAAAATCAAAGGCAACCGAGGGCTGTCCTGCTTCACAGGGGGATTCGTTTCCAAATAGCCCGTCGTCATTTATTACCGCCAGAGATCCCAGATATAGAAAGAACGCCCTAGCCATGTTGCCTTCTTGCAGGTCACGTCTCCCTTCGCAGTCATCTTAGACAATGCGTTCTCAGCGCTCCTTTCACGGTCGTTTGGGTCTGCTTTTTCTGATGATTTTCCTCGAGGGACCTCGGGTGAAACTTTTGGACTGCATCAGATGTCAAGTTCCACTTAACCTCTGTGATCTTCTGACGTAACTTCTCTGAATCTTAACCTGCTCAACTGCAAAAGTTCACTGTAAAAACACTTTATACAAATAGTTACCTGCTTCACTGAGTTGTTATAAGGGGTAAACGAGTTAGAGTATGTAACACTTCCTGCCTGGCACAAAGCAAGCACTACTATGTGTTCACTGCTGCTATGTTATGCCATTGAGAGTAACCTAGGATGGTTAATGATTTGCACAAAGGACATGCTTAGAGGGGGGAATGTACAATGTACTATCTTCAGAAGAAAGTGGGGAAAGTAGACAAGACTAAATTGTTGCTATTTGCTTCCACCCTGATATTCAGTCTCCTGGAACATCAAGGCCAGCACCATATCTGAGATTACATCAACCTGGCTCACACTGTTTACCCCACCCTGGCGATTCCCTGAGGCCCTGCCCCCACACAACTTGAGGGCTCACCCAAACTGTTTCCAGTGGCTTTTCCATACAAATGGTCTGACTTGGCTCATGCTTCAGATTCTCCTAAAATTCCTCAAACAAGCAGCATCTGGCCTCAGCATGCCCCAAGCCTCTCATACCTCTCACTAAGTGGGTCCAGGCTGGGTACTAGCAACAGCCAGCTTGGGTTGACAGCTTGGGCACCTCCAAGCTTAGCACAATTAGCCGCCTTCCGCAGGTCACTTTGTAGCTCATGATGGCTGGTTCCAGGCAGAACTCACGCAATGGCTGACCATGGCCTGCACCTCCCGGGAGGCCTTAGAGCCAGCACACCCAGTGGACAACTTCAGACCATGTCAAAGCATCATCACTAACCACATCCACAAGCAACACACTCACAGGGCGGGCTCAATAGGCACTGCTGAAGTCCATCTTGCTCTGTAGGGTGCACCCCAGCACAATTGATCCTCCACAGAGGTCACAGCCAGTCCTTGCAGGTGATCCACCTGGGGGTAAATCCTTCCCATTGCCATGCCAACAGCAACCAAAGCTCAACTACAAGAGGAGGGTATACACAGCTCACACAGGGCTGTAGGGGGTACACTTTGAGCACCCACGTGGGGTGATCAGGGAGGCTGTGCCACTCGACCGCACAGGACACCTACTATATTAGGCCACTCCACCAAGCCTGGGAGACGTAACAGCTCTACTGAATACATAGGAAAGACACAAGGAAGCTGCCAAAATGAAGAGACAAAGAAACATGTTCTAAATGAAAAATAGAACAAAACTCCAGAAAAAGAACTAAACAAAATGGAGACAAGTAATCTACTAGCTGCAGAGTTTAAAACCCTGGTTATAAGGGTGCTCAATGAACTTAGTGAGAACTTCAGAAACATAAAAAATAACCAGTCAGAAACGAAGGATGCACTAACTGAAATGAAGAATTTACAGGAAATCAACAGTAGAGTAGATGAAGCTGAGAATCAAATCAGAAAAAAAAAAAAAAAGTTAAGATAGTGTCAAGAGCCTCTGGGACAACTTCAAGCATACCAACATTAGCATCATGGGAGTGCCAGAAGTAGAAGAGAAAGAGCAAGAAGTTGAAAATCTATTTGAAAACATAATGACAAAATTTTCCTAACTTGGTGAAGGAAATAAACATACAAGTCCAGGAAGCACAGAGTCTGGAACAATATGAGCCCAACGAGGCCCACACCAAGACACATCATAATTAAGATGCTAAAGGTAAAGCCCTGTAGTTTTTCCTGCTGATGCTGACTGTTGGAAAATACATGCTGGATATTTTTCCCCTCAAAAAAAAAAAAAAGTAAATAAATAAATAAAATGCCAAAGGTTAAAGACAAAGAGAGAATCTTAAAAACAGCAAGAGAAAGACAGTTAGTTATATATTGATTAACGATTGAATCTAAAAAAAAAAACTAAACAAGCAGAACAAAAGCAGACTCATAGATACAGAGAACATTTTGGTGGTTGCCAGATGGGAGGGGTGTTGGGGGATGGGCAAAAAAGATGAAGAGATTAAGAAGTACAGATTAGCCCTAACCGGTTTGGCTTGGTGGATACAGCATTGGCCTGCAGACTGAAGGGTCCCAGGTTCAGTTCCCATCAAGGGCATGTACCTTGATTGTGGGCACATCCCCAGTAGGAGGTGTGCAGGAGACAGCTGATTGATGTCTCTCTCCCATCAATGTTTCTAACTCTCTATACCTCTCCCTTCCTCTCTGTAAAAAATCAATAAAATATATATATTTTTAAAAAGAAGTACAGATTGGTTGTTATAGAATAGTCATGGGGTGTAAAGTACACCATTGGGAATATAGTCAATAATCTTCCTATATAATAAAAGCCTAATATGCAAATTGACCCAACAGCAGTACAACTGGTCACTAAGATGCACGCACACTGACCACCAGGGGGCAGACACTCAACGCAGGAGTTGCCGTGACCCACACAGAGAAACATCACCAAGGACCTGGTGCTGACAAAGCAACACTCGGCTTCCCCCAAGTGGGACACAGGCCCCACCACCACCCCGGAGCAACAGCCCACCAAATCGCAGCCAATGCTGCCAAGACCCCATGGTGCAAAATGCTGCCCACAGCCCAGCCATGCCCGCAAACGGTGTCTGTGGGCACTGGGTAATGACATCAAGTTTTTGTTGACATTCTGAAGCCGAAATTGTCAACAGAATATGTCTGAAGACCAACTATTGCTACAATGTACCTCTGAAGCTGAAAGTGACATCATCGACAGAATATGTCTGAAGAACAACTATTGGCACAACGTACCTCTGAAGCTGAAAGAGGTAGACAGAATATGTCTGAAGAACAGTCATCAACAAGTACTACCAATACTGGTAGGAACTGTCTTCATAGCAAAAATGAGGTAAATGAAGATGCAATTATCGAACACAGTTGTGGTAGAATGACTGTTACATGTCAATTTTGCCTATCCCTAAATTTTTCTGATGGAAAACCATATGATGGAAAATTTACTCGCTGTTGTAGCAAAGGCAAAGTTTGTCCAAATGATATAAATTTTCCAGAATACCCAGTATATTTTAAAAAATTAATGATAAACGAAAATTCTGACAGTAAAATTTTCATGGAAAATGTTTGTTGTTATATCATGTTGTTATTGGTTTTTATTAGTCAATTTATATATATTATTTTCATGTACATTTTACTAATTTTCATTCATCTCTGATACTTCTATTATAGAGAAAGGGCAAATATTAATTAAAATATTTCTTCTAATTAATTTCCTTACAATGTGCACGAATTCGTGCATTGGGCCACTAGTATTCTAATAACTATGTATGATGTCAGATGGGTGCAAGATTTTTTGGGATGATCATTAGTGAGTTATATAATGTCTAATCTCTGTGGTATACACCTGGCACTAATATAAAAATGTATGTCAACTGTAACTGAAAAATAAAAAATTATTTTTAAAAAAATAGAAGCAGTATGCTAGAAAGAAGAGCAGTATTTCTATTCCAAATTCTATTGCCAGTAAGCTTCCCATCTGAAGGACATACAGCTTTGTAGAACCTCATCCCACCCAGCTCTAGTGATCCTCTAGCTAGTACTACCTTGAATACTTGCAGTCCTTGTTAGGATGAGCCCCTCAGGCTGCTGGCAGTTCAAACCCAGTTTGTTGTAGATCTTGGAACACTCTTCATATTAAATACAAGGAAATCCACACGTGCTATGTTCATATAGACACACTTTTCAGTTTCATAAGCATTTAAGTCTCTTTTTTATCCTAATTTTAGGTACCTCAGGACATAAGTCAAGGCAGTATTTTTAAGCTGAGAGGAAAGTGAGGCTCAGATGGACAGAGGTCCCACAATAAAGGTGGAGCTACATCTGGAATTCTGATCTCCTGATTGCAGGGCTCCATTCTTTGCCTTACACCAACTTTGTACAGCTAGAGGCACATTTTACAAACCTCCTGGGAAGAGCTGTCCCTGAATTTACCCTCTTTGAGCTCCTCCCTCATTCTTCAGAAAAAGTAGGATAGAGCACAGAGAAGAAATGGCCTCCTTACCAAGACTCCCACCAACAAACTACTCAACATATCAAAAGGGTGCAAAATACTACAGAGAAAGTGAACTTGCTGCCTCCTTCCAGCTACAAGCTGAAAAGGATTCTGAAAGTGCGAGAGGGGCTAACACCAACTGTTAGCGCCAGGGACTTAACCCTGGTTGCCTAAATGTTGAAACTAGAAAGGATTTGGACTTTGAAGTATGGTAAGTATGATATTGTCAACAGCTCTCTTGTGAACAATACCAGACACTGCGTCTTTACAGTAAGCCCAGCACGACACGCGTGGAGCTGAAATCTCCGACCTTGGGTGAATTTTAAAGCTAAAAAAATCGATATATTGAGATTTAACTTAATCACGGGAACTTCTAGAGCTAGATAGATAAACATAGAGGCAGCATAACTTTGACCTTGGGTGTGGGTGAAAGTTTTAGTCGAGAGCACCTCTGTTTTGCTGTGTTATCATAATACTACATATTTTTGAATATTTCAAATTGCAGCTGTTATGACATCTTTTTCAGCTTTTTGCTCACTTCATTTTTTAAAAGTAATTAGAAATCACGAGAATTATTTTTTATAATAATTCATAGATATCTTCTGCTTCATTTAGCCATCTTTTCCTCCTTTCGTTCTATTTTTTTCTTTTTAATTTATTGTGATAACATTGGTTACTGAAGTTATATGTAGATTTCAAGTGTATAATTCTATAATATATCATCTGTCTATTGTTTTGTGTATTCACCAACCCAAGTTCTTTCCACTATTTTTTTTTAAACCTACCTTCCTTCTTTGTTATTTCTTTTCCTCTCCATCATGTTTCCGGGGTTTGATTAAAACTCTCTTTCAGTTCCTTCCTCACCACTCTCTCCCTTGATAAAACAATTCTTTTTCAGGCGTGTTTTTCTCCTCATTCCTTTCTAGGGTGTCTTTGTCTCCAGCAGAGGAGGTCTGATGGTGATACGGAAGTAGGGAAGGAGGTCTGGGAGAAAGCTGGGAGGGAGGGAGGAGGAGACAGTGGTGCTTCAGCTGTTTCTGCAATCCGCCTATAGAAGGCTGGCTTAAGCCTGCCTCTGGGAATTCCTCCTCCGCGTCTCTACCTCCCCACCTTAAATTTCATTGCCCCTACCCCCCACCCCATTTCTCAAGTGACAGCACTCTCCACCAGCTGTGACTGCCAAGAGACTGACCCACTTTGCCCTTTTCTATTAGGCGCTGAGCCTTTTTTTCTCCGCTAAACCCTTTTTGTCCAGCGTGTCAGTGGATCCCTTTTAAAACCTCGATACATTTCAGTCTCCCACAAGATCGTGGTTGAATTGTTAGTATCTGAAGTGTGAGAAAAAGCATAGAGATTTACAAAAACCCTTTTCTATGACTTTAGCAAATTCATGTAATGGATTTGTACTTTGTTGATTAAAATAGAATTTGGAGAACACATATATTAGTAATAATTTTTTGTTGAATCTTCATAGGCATGCTTGGTTAATGAGCTCTTAGATCCTTAGTGACAAATTAAATATATCTGTACCATTATTTTTCAAATGTTTGTATATGATATCGTAGACATAAGCAAAAACAGCAGGCATCGATATCTAAACAAAACTTTACATGGTAAGAAGTGGGGGGGGGGAAACTGCTGACAAAGAAGTGGTTAAGAGCATGTGCTGTGAGGCTTAGATTCAAGTCATGGCTTTGCCACTTGCTAGCTATGAATTTGGATCAGTCACTCAACCTCTCTGTGCCTCAGTTTGTTCATCTGTAAATAGAAGATGCTCAAAACCAGGAGGGTTATTAGGAGTACTAAACTGTTTAAATATGTAAAAGCTCCGAGCACATTCTATATTCTAAGAAGTGTTAGCTTTATTATAAGGGTGGGAGCAGAAATATAACTATATATGTTTCAAATATTTCTATGGCAATTTCCTCATTCACCGTTTATTTACCAAGCAAGCCAGGATTGCAGAGCCTCTATCTTGGCCTAAATTGTCTGATCTAAGTTGTCCAGAAAAATTCTGGGAAACAGCCACGAAGGATAGAAACAAATGTATTAGAGATTTGCCCAAGAATTCCAGTGTATCACTCAATGTAGATTTTCTTTTTCTTTACTGTCTCTTTTAATCTTGTATCAAGCTGTTAGGATGAACCCCAAACTGAAAAGCACTGAGGGAGAGATGAAAACTCAAGTAAAGAATTAGAAAAAAAAAAAAAGAGTTAGTTTGGGGAATTTGAGTAGAGTTGATTAAAAAAAGAAAAAAGGGTAATAGGAGAAGGATGATTTTTTAAAAAATTCTAGCTCAATGACCAATATGGTTTTGAAAACCAACAGAGCAAAAATTATTTGAAAAAAAAATGAGTAAAGAATTGGACAGGATAGATGTAAATTGCACTGTTTGTTTTCACTGAAGGTAACTAAATGGACTTGGGCTAATGAATAGTGCTGCCTAGCCTAACTTCCCAACATGCAAAAGACAGCAGAGAGAACCAGGACAATCATATTGGTGCTTCCAGAATTCTTTCATGCATTCAGTCTGTAAAAGTTGTAATCATTCAGGGTGCTGCTAGTGACATAGATGTGTGACAAATCTGCACAGCCCTTGTGTGGTTTAAATATCATTTCTGTGGTTGAAATGTCTACCACATGCATGGAGTATGTGTGTGTGTGTGTTGGGGGGGGGTCTTGTTTTCTTTTTTCCTCTTATTACTAGATGGTTCCTTTGATCTTTAGAGAGAACTGCCTTTCCACATTTATTCCATTCTCTCTTCTTCCAGTCTTCACAAGTTGATATACTTTTTTTTTCTTAATATATTTTTGAAAGGGAGAGAGAGATAAAAACATCAATGATGAGAGAGAATCACTGATAGCCTGCACCCACCCCACCCCCCCCACTGGGGATTGAGCCTGCAACCCCGGCATGTGCCCTTGACCAGAATCGAACCTGGAACCCTTCAGTCTACAGACTGGTGCTCTATCCACTGAGCCAAACCGGCTAGGGCCCAAGGTATTCTAGTGGACCAAGAATCAGGAGACTAGGAAATCACCACCATTGATTTTATCTTATAGCCTCAATTTTCTCTTCTGTCAGACGGAACTAACGATATTTGCTCAACCTTAAAAGGTTGCTTGAGGCCAAAATGAGTTTATAAATTATGAGTACTTTAAATCAAGAATATTTTACAAATGGTAATCTGTCTAAGACACTATTCTCTACAGCATAGGGAATATATTCAATAATCTATACTAATAAAAGGGTAATATGCTAATTAGACCAGGTTGACTGGACATCTTCCGGTCATCCGGTCCTCCTTCCGGACAAAGCCACAGTGGCAGGGGCCAAGGCAGAGGTGGTTAGGGGTGATCAGGCTGGCAGGCAGAGGGTTTAGGGGTGATCAGGCAGGCAGGTGAGCGGTTAGGAACCAGCGGTCCTGGATTGCGAGAGGGATGTCCAACTACCGGTTTGGACATCCCCCAAACCAGCAGTCAGACATCCCCCAAGGGGTCCCAGATTGGAGAGGGTGCAGGCTGGGCTGAGGTACCCACCCTCCCATGCATGTATTTCGTGCACCGGGCCTCTAATCTATCTATATAAAACCCTAATATGCAAATTGACCAAACAATGGAATGACCGTGGAACAACCAGTCGCTATGATGCACACTGACCACCAGGGGGGAAGGTGGTCAACGCAGGAGCTGCTCCCAGCCTGAAGGCCCCAACTGGTGGGGGCAGCAAGCAGGCGGCACCAGGCCAGGCAAGGTGGGTGCCAGTGGGGGCCCCCAATCGCACCACCGGTCGCCCCACAAATCAGCCCTGATCACCAGCCAGGCTTAGGGACCCTACCCATGCACGAATTTTGTGTACCGGGCCTCTAGTATTTTAATAACTATATATGGTGCCAGATGGGTACTAGATTTATCAGGGGATCACTTTGTAAGTTATATGTGTCTAACCACTATGCTGTACACCTGAAACTAATATAATATTGTCAGCTGTAATTAAAAAAATCAAAAAACATTTTTAAAAGACACTATTATACTTTCATGTACTTAAGAATTACTTGGTCTGCTTATTAAAAATGCAGACTTACTATAAGAGGTTAATGGGGGAGAAAGGAGAACTTATGTAGCACTTGCAACAATAAAGATTTTTAAAAATGCAGACTTATGGCTGATTCCATAAGCTTTGAGTTTGGCTCAAAGATGCAAATACAGACTGATTCAGAAGGTCAAGGATGAGGGCTAAGGAAGCTGCATTTTAAACTAGCATCCTAGGTTATTTCTTTGTAGTACAGACAAAGAAATACTACTAACAACCAAATACAATTAAAGAAGAAAGAATAAAACCTACATTGCTCCTCTCATTTTTTTTCCTTTACATATTTTCCTTCTCTGATTCAGCCAATATACAGTCTTTCCTCCCTTTCCCACACCGTCCCCCTTTGTGTCTGGCATGGGCATTTTCTCAGCATAGTTAGAGAGGCGCTCAGTTTAATGCGCAGAAATGGAGTGGAGGAAGAGGAGGAGGGATGTGGGTGGAGAAAGGCTAGATCAGTGTTTAGCTATTCTAACTGTGAAGACTGTTGTCTGGCTGGTTCTAGCCGGCTGGCTCCGGGAGAGGAAGCAGTGAGGTGAGCTAGACGTACTGCAGCTGCCCGTACTATCCCTTATTTGCTAGTGTAGGGTCTGTTAGAAGACACCCCCTACCTTTTCTCTAAGTACCCCATAAAGAACATGATTTTAGGCACTGATAACAATCCTGGATTCATTCTTGTTTAAAATTCTTCTCTTTACACTTTTAGTTTTGATCAATTCCCAGCTTGTTTTCTTGTCTTTAAACCCAGGAGGAAAAGATTTGCACCAGATGGTGTCTATGGGATACTTAAGAGATTTCTGCTTGACATGCAATCTAGATAATAGGTAAGTTATGCTTTTCTGGCTGATGTAGATATACACCAATGCAACACAAGTAGAGTCAGAGACACGGGGTTGATTGGACTTGGGGGATTTGTTTCTACCAAACCTTCGCTTACCCCCTAGTATCTTCATATTGTCTAACAATATATATATATATATTTTTTAATTCTCCTTGCCCTGACCAGGTAGCTCAGTTGGTTGGAGAGTTGTCCCATACAGTAAGAACATATCCTAGGGTGAGGATTTTTTTTTAATGTTTCTTGCTGCAAATCTAGCTATTATATTCTAATGAGCTAATCTGATTGATTAACTAAAATGTCTAGATCACATGTACATTTCAAACAGTCATATATAGTTAATGGTCTCACACGCATAGGGACATGCAGTAAATATTTATAACTCTTGGCACTATTACCACACATATCTAAACATTGATATTTGACTGTTTTGATTATCAAATCTTATAATAGCCAATATTTATTGAGCACTTACTATGTAGTGTATTATATGTGAGTTACCACATTAATCCTTGTAACTTAATGAAGTACTTAATCTCCATCTTGTTGTTGAGAACACAGGCTTATAGAGGTTGAGCAACAATACCATGCCACTAGAAAATAAAGCTGTGATTTCAAACCAGATTCATCTGACTCCAGAGATGCTAGGTTACTTATGTCTTCCCAAGAAATTCATCTGACCCCAACCCCCCTGGAAAAATGTAATTTATTAGTTAAAAAATGAGTGGTGCATGATTAAACCACGACAAGCTACTTAAAATATCAACCATGACAGCGCAAAAACTATGATTGAATCTAAGAAAATGTACCGTGCTTTCCCATTTTGGAAATGCTAAAAATATTACTATTTGACTTTAAAAACTAGGCATATGTATTACTTTGGTAAAATAAAAGTTCTTAAAGAAATGCTAAAAATAATTTCTGCTTCCTTACTTCATATAAAAATCTGAAGTATAAATTTGATCATTATTCATGTAACTATCTATATATATAAAAAGCCTAAGCAACCGAACGACTGGTCAACCGGTTGACCGGTCACCATGATGTGCACTGACCACCAGGGGGCAGATGCTCAACGCAGAAACTGATGGTCAGCGCACTCCCACAGCCAACCTCCCGCGGCCCCGATCAGCCCCAATCGCTGGCCAGGCGGAGGGACCCCATCCATGCATGAATTTGTTCAACCAGCCTCTAGTTATCTTATATAATCTATTTAAGCAATATTATTGGCCTTGTTATTATTTTTTCCCCCATTGGCCTTGTTTTTTTAAAAAATAGTTATTTTTTTCTGAAAACTGATGCTTTTGCATGCATTAAGAATCTTTAAGGATGTGTCTGGCACATAGTGACAGTGCATCAAATTGAATGGGAGCATTTTTTTTTAAAGGCAAGTGGCCCAGCTCATGTGTTAATAGTCTAGCACTCTCTATCCACAGTTTCACCAATACAATCTACTTTTTCCGATGTACAATTACCATGAATTGGACTTTTAACAGTGAGTGAGATTGAGGGATAGGTTAAGTATTATTGACCCTCTGCTGGGCGGGGTCATGATAGGGGGGACCTATAACCTTATAGATAGAGCACCTGAATTAATCTGAAAAATAATCATATTATTTTAAATCTTAGAACACATATACTTATGTGAATAGGGGGTTAAGTTTTTCTTAAAGTTTCCCTTTCAAGGCCTGTGCGAAGTTATTGAGGAGGTGACTTAGCTGTGAATCTAGCAAGCAGAACCAATAAGCATGGTCAGGCCGACCGACCAGGAGTCAAAATGTCATCTCAGCGCCTGATGACTAATTACAATAGCTGACGTCTGGGGACCCCCAGGCCTGCCCATAGCTGCATTTCTCACCCCAGCCCCTTCCCGTTTATAATCCTGTCCCCTGCACCTTGTTGGAAGGCAGGATCTGATGCTTGTAAGAGCCCTGTCGTCTTGGTTGGCTGGCCTTCTCAATAAATGCCTACTATGATTCAACACTGCCTTCCTTATTGGACACAGTGACAGGCAGCCCAAGTCCAACCGGGCGTTTCCGGGCAACAGTCATACAAACTTTTCCTCCTGTCAATTTTCCTATGTATCTTTGCCAGATTCTCATAGTGTTAACATCTCTGTGAGCAAGCTTCCCTTGATTATATAATGCTTCTCTTTTTGTCTTTAGCTTGGATATATTGTACTTTATGTCCCAAGAGACTGAATACCAGAGTAGAAGTAAATAGCAACATTTTAGTTCTGAGGGAGGAGGGCCTCTGGGTCTCTTGCCTTTCAAGCCACTGCCCCAGCGCTGGCGCTCAGAGGAGGTGAGTAAGAGTAAGTCCATGTATGAGCCATTTGAGAGGAACTGCCTGGGATTCCAGCAGCCCTCCATCTCCCTCAGCCTAGATCCCCACTGGTTTTTACAGCCAGGAATCAGGGAGACTTCTCTTCCCAGCACTGGAAAGAGAAGTCTGGGCTGACGGGCCTACTGTGGGGCTGGGACCCCTTGCTCCTCAGGGGGGACCTCTGCAGCCGAGATATCCCTCCCAACTTTTTTCTGCCACATGTGGCGTGGGACCAGCCGGGTCTGTGTCTCCATTCCTCCCACCAGTCTCAGTGTGGCTTCTTCTTTAATTCCCTGGGTGTAGGGCTTCCATCCAGCCAGAATTCACGTGGTTCTGAATGATGGTGGTTGTGTACTTTAGTCGTAATTCTGATGTAATTCTGATGTTGTGGGAGGAAGCAAGAGCCTCGCTTATCTACATCACCATCTTGACTGGACGTCCCACTAAGTTAAATCTTCAAATCCAGGTCTAGTGAGGCCCCTGCTGAATTCTAATAATCATAGTACTAACAATAAGTATCCTTGGAATGCGGATGGAGATAAAGTGTATTTCAACACCCTTGCTTTTGAAATATGTCATGCACGTCACATATTATTTTAACCACAGAAACATAATTCTCCAGTTCTGTTCAATTAATCTCTGATCAAATCTGAATGTCTTTCCATTATGTTCATTAGCTCTCCTGTCTAACAACAGAAACCCTCCTTTTTCCTCATCTAAGAACTATTAATGCTCCCTTCGGGATAATTGTTAAGTTTTTAAGTATCCCTGGTATAACTAAAATATACTTGTAACATATGTCAACATAAACCGTGTCTAAAGGAAATAAGGGAGAAAAATTAGCAACTATCTTATCTCAAAGTATCAGAAGAAGTAGGGTATAGAGTGCCTGTCTCTGGAAGAATGGTTCTGTTCTTTGCCTCCTCTCAAACTTGTTCCTTTTCTAAGGAAAGAATTTATATTGTTTATCTTCTGTTTTCTCATTCCCCCTTTTCCCAACTCTTCTTCTCCTTTTCTCCTGTTGCAACTGCTTCTCTCTTTATTTTCTTCTGACTTTATTGTGTCTTAGCTCAGTCAGCCAGACTTCACTAAACTTTCGGAGCTGGAATTGGAACAGCGCATTTGGCAAAAAAATTGGTCACACATACCACCCAACCACAAACAAGCACTGTGACTGCAAAATCCTTTCAAACAATACATTCCCGTTTCTTGCCGTCAGCAGTTCACACAGACCCATGATCTGAAATCAGCAACACGCACACTCACATACATTCCGCATGCACACGGCCTCTGCAGTCAGCTCACAAAGACACAGTATCTGCAGAAAGGTCTTGCAAGCAGCACACACAGCCTGCATTCTCCACCCCTTTCATAAACTCTTCCTGACTGGCTCTTTCTCCCAGCCACCTCCTCCCCTCGCGCTGCCTGGCAATGGCTCCCCTCCTTTTCCTGCAGTTCTTGAAGTAACTGCAGTGCCATCCTTCACCCTCCCCACAGATCCGCTGGGAAAGCAATTGTTTCTTGAAGCTCTCCCCCCCCCCCCCCCCCACTGGCAAGTGGCTCTAGCGTCTAGCCACAGGACTTTCAGAATAGAATCTCCTTCCAGAACAAAATATTGTATGTAGGCCGTTCCCTGGCGCCCTGACTTGATTCTACAGATGGTCATTTTGACATGGAAGGCTTGGGGAGAAGGCCAGGAGGAAGGAAAAGAGAAAGAGAAAAGGAGTGAAGAAAGGGGGAAAGAGAGAAAACCTTGGTTAAAAATTTCAATGGAGACAATGTGAACAAAAACAGAGAGAAACAGATCTCAGAAGGAAATACTGGAGAGCAGAGGAGGAGAGAGGAAATAGAGCAGTAGGTGTTAAAGTCAAATGAGAAACAAAGAAACAAACGTCAGAAGCGTTAGTTACACAACTGTTTCTTGAGCTTTTTGTTGTGCAGTAAGTTAACCCCGGTGACCCTAGGAGTAGGACAAAACATTCTTGGAAAAGGTGAATAGGAGAACCAGTGATAAAGAGAATATTCTTCTGACAGATTGTATATTTTGAAATTTCCTAAAAAACACAACATAGATAACTATCTAAACTACTAATTTGTATTCATGGTGCTTGGAGGGAAAATATATTTGATGATTTGTCCCAGATATTGCAGTATCTGAAATATGCTTACACTAAAAAATGTATCTGTTGTTTATCTGGAATTCAAATTTATTTCGCCATTCTGTATTTCATCTCATGACACAAACTAATTACTAAACTTCTGCAGCACACCAAAAAATATATTTTTGGCACTATGGCAAAAAATAGGTATAATTTTGATTCATTCGCAGCAGATGACTATTGTTGTGTTGGCTGTTGTCATTTTTTTGACAATCTAAGGGAAAAGAGGTCAGTGCCCCGACTAAATAGTCAGGTATTGCATGTTTTAAAAATTCATGCTGCACACTGGTTGAAAATCGCTGCCTTAGGCCAAAGCCTAATCCAGAGCAAGGTTCTAATTCTCTTAAATTCTATGAAAACTATGAGAGATTAGGGAGCTTCAGGGAAAAAGTGTAAGCCCAGCCAGTGTGGCCAAGTGGATAGAGCATTGTCCCATGCACCAGGAGGTCACCGGTTTGATCCTCTGTTGGGGCGCATGCCCAGGTTGCAGGCCCAATCCCCAGTGGAGCATGTGCAGGAGGCAGGTGACTGATGTTTCTCTCTCTCTCCCCCTCTCCCTTCCTCTCTGTTGGGGGGCACATGGGACTTGGTTGGAAAGTTTATAAGGAGGACATTCTGAGAAAAGGGAAGTGTGTGGAAGGCCACCTGCTCTGTTTACCAGAATTCCGACTTAGGGGAGTGCGGAAGGCGGCGCCTCTACTCACTCCTTGACCTTTCCAAACAAGTCTGGGCCCGTGCAGATCCCCGGGTGTTTACTGGACTCCTTATGCTTAATCTTTACGTGTCCTTGCTTAAAGGACACTGCAAACACAGTGTCCTCCCGAGATTACTTACCCTACTGATTGTATCTAAAAGATAAATTTTATCTCAAACTGCTGCTACAATGAAAGCCTATGGAGGCAGGCAGTCCAGGCTGTCTGGTTCCTTTACCCTGGCAGTACCTCAGCCCTCTCTTTCACATCAGAGTAATTATTCATCCATCACTCAGGGTCTGCTGGTCAGCCCCAGCACCTCTCTCTCTCTTTAAAAAAATCAACTTAAAAAAACCCCCATATTTTAAAAGTTTAAAGCTAGCAGAGTTTGGTACATAAAACTTAATAAAAGAAACCATCTCCATAACATAAAAGTGCAAGTTGAAGCACCAAGTGCTGATATAGATGCTTCAGCCAATGATCCAGGAGATCTAGTTAAGATGATTAATGAAGGTGGCTACACTAAACAACAGATTTTTCAATGGTGAAACAGCCTTATAGCAGAGGAGATGCCGCTGAGGACTTGAATAGCTAGAGAGAAGTCAACAACGTCCGGGTTCGAAGCATCAAAGAACAGACTGACTCTCTTGTTAGGGGCTAATGTAGTTGGTGACTTTAAGTTAAGCCAATGCTCATTCAGCATTCTGAAAATTCTAGGGCCCTTAAGAATTATGCTGCATATACTCTACCTCTGCCCTATAAATAAAGCAACAGTGCCTGGATGGCAGTATATCTGTTTATGATGTGGTTTACTGACTCCTTTAGGCGCACTGTTGGGACCTACTGCTCAGAAAAAAACATTTCCTTGAAAACATTACTACTGGAAAAGAAGGATCTCGTACCCTTTGAGACAGCATGGAGGGACCTAGAGAGTATTGTGCTTAAGGTAAATAAGCCAGTCAGAGAAAGACAAGTATCACATGATCTCACTCATATGTGGAATCTAAGGAACAAAATAAACTGATGGACAAAATAGATCCAGAGACATAGAAGCATGGATCAGACTGCAGAACCTCAGAGGGAAGGTGGGGGAGGGTGAATGGGTGGGAAGTGATCAACCAATGAGCGTGTGTGTGTGTGTGTGTGTGTGTGTGTGTGTGTGTGTGTAATCCATGGACACGGACAATAGGGTGGTGAAGGCCTGGGGTGGGGGCGGGCTAGAAGGGGTAAATGGGGGGGGGGGGTGGTCATATGTAATACTTTTAACAATAAAGATTTAAAAATTAAAATAAAATAAAAAGAAATCCCCAAATAAGGAGCTCAATAATCCTTATCTGAAAGAGAAGAAAGAAAAAATATCTTTATTTGATATACATTGGATGATTTTGATGATCACTGACTTCCTTTTAATTCTTCCATGGAGCCCTCCGTAAATCTGCATTTAACAGTGTTAAATTAGGGCAATTGGAAGGTCCAGGATTTGAAATTTCCTGGACTCTGCCTTTTGCGTCTCTTTCCTTGGCTGACTTTAATCTGTATCCTTTTATTATAATAAACTGTAGCAGTGAGTATAACAGGAAAATAAAAGTTAAATTAATTAAAGGAAGGGGCATTAGAATGAAGTGGCTCTAATACCAGGGTGGCTTAGGTAAGCAAGCCAAAAATCTAGGCATACAAATGCCTCAAGGTTAGGAAATCAAAAGCTAAGGAAAAGCCGTCACAAACAGCCACTAGGCTTAAGCTATAGCCAATCAATACTTTCCTTGCTTTAGCCTTTTTTCCATAAAACTCTCTCAGAGCTCCTGTTTGGTGTTACCCAATCCTAGTCTATACTTGTTCAAATAAACTCTTAAGAAATTTAATACGCCTAAGTTTATCTTTTAACAGTCCTGGCATTAGAAGAAGGAACCAAAGGAGATTCCCCCAGTGACCTCCAGGAGCAAGAAGCAACCAAGTGTAGGTACCTGCTGAGCCCATTGAGGTTCCTGCTTTCTTGCCATCTGGTGGTCATGGGTAAGCCCCTCTCGGTGTTATGAGTTATCTGACTTTACTTGAGCATTTCTTTTTTTCCAGATTAGGTCCAGAAACCAGCCAGAGTTGGACAGCGTCCAACTTAGAAACCCAACTGGTTTTAAAAAAAAAAACAACAGTAAAAAAGAAACCCAACTAAGTTGAGGTCAGACCAGGTCTGACTTAAACTGGATTGGGTCCAGGGTGAGGCCTCAGGTGGATAAAATTTTGTTTAAAGGGCTGAACAAAAGGAGCCTTGAATTACAGTGGCCACAGTAGGAAACTTTTAACCTGGATTCATTTTTGAGGTGCCTTAAAGAAAAAGGGGTCTCCACTAAGTCCTGACTATAAAAAATAGAGGGGAGATTATTTTTTCTCCTCTATAGTTTCTAGTGACAAAATAAGACCCACTAGGACACCCCATTTTCTTCAGAGCCTGCAGGTGGGACCCAGAGAAAACTGGCAGGATCTGACAAAGGGTGAGAATTCTTCCCAAATTCATCTCTCTCAGATCTCTATCTGTAGTGCTCAGTTGAGAGAAGAAGGTAAAATTTCATGTTGTCCCTTCTGTAGGTGTTCAGAACAAGTCACAAATGTGCCTCTGTGGTATGTGGGCTGCAGAGAAACTTCTGTCCCCTACCCACCCTCCTCACCCGCCCCCAACTACCTAGAAAAATTTAAATGAGGAGCCTTGCACGTCAGAGATTATCAGAGATAACTTTCTGGACTTATCTGTAGAGCAGGGCAAATAAACATCTGCTTTTCCTGCAATGACCTTCCTCCTCTCTGAAGCCCCAGGGCAACTCACCTCCTCCTACGTTTGAAATGCCACGTACATACTTCATTTTACCTTTCTGTCCCTGAATCTCTCATGTATGGGGCAGGGGGTGTCTCTGTGGGGTTTCTATACATATGTATATAATTAAACTTGGTTATTTTCTCTTTTTAATTTGTCTCATGAAGAGGTAATTCTTAGACCCGCTGAAAGAACCTTGAAGGGTAGAGAGGAAAGTTTCTTCTTCCCACATCTCTGCCTGGTCAGTTGCCTGTACACACAAGAATTGATCACCTGCAATGCCCCAAGCGGGCAGAAAGCCAAGCTAAGTTCTCAGGACAAAATAAGAAAAACAAGAAGGTAATAGGTATCCCTGATATATAAAGAATCAGTAATCAATGCGTACTCCAATACCAAATTCACAAGAATTGGACAGAGGTGTGAATTGCACCACATTTATGACTAGATATGGCTGGACAACACGTGAGTTGCACTCCACTTACAACCGGAGTGCCACCAGCTATTGCCAGCTCTCGAGGGAATTGTCTAAGTCTTCCTCAGCTCTTGATATTGGAAAACTAGTACTATATTGTTGGCTGCAAAATGACAGCAGGTGTTCGACCTGTGGAGTCAGACGGGACCTCTGTTCAGCAACCTTGGTACTTGAGTTCTGGCTAAGAAAGAAATCAGAGCCAAGACTCCAACTACAAGAGAAAATTTATTTAGAAAGTCACGGAGGTCGAAGAAGTGAGCCATAGAACTAATGGGCTCAGGAAACGAGTTACACAGGCACAAGAAGGGCCCTTGGAGCTTAGGAAAAAGAAGCAAGGAAACCGTGCCTGGGAGGGCAGGGACTGGGAAAGGCAAGGTCAAGAGAGAAAGCCATGCTGAAGCTGAGTCCTTCGTCCTAAGGGCTTCTAAGGGTAGAGGACTTCATGGAGATCCCAGGGGAGGATCTCAATAGAATATTCATCAGCTTTCCAGGCATGTACTTTTAGGATTGTGTTCGCCACTGTCAATGTGAAGTATGGTAGCAACCATCTCAGGCAGAAACTATAGTTTAACTTTAACCCTGCTGTTTGGCTTATGTACCTATTTGCTTTGTTTAACAATAGACAGGTTATTTTGATTTTCTGAATTATATAAATCAGGGGTCCTCAAACTACGGCCCACAGGCCACATGCAAATACAAATATTGTATTTGTTCCCGTTTTGTTTTTTTACTTCAAAATAAGATATGTGCAGTGTGCATAGGAATTTGTTCATAGTTTTTTTTTTTTAAACTATAGTCCGGCCCTCCAATGGTCTGAGGGACAGTGAACTGGCCCCCTGTTTAAAAAGTTTGAGGACCCCTGATATAAATCTTCCCATTCGATTAAATGCCTTATTGATTGTAATGTGAATATCCCATGGGTTGTGGTCATACTGGCCTTAGAAAGCACATTTTCCTTTACCTGGGAAGGACAGCACAGTTATCCCAAGGTCAGAGGGCTCTAGACCCAAGGGCTCTAGACCCAAAACTGTAATTTAGATAACACGCCTAGTTTACAAAAGGGCTCTAAGTAACATGCTGTTTCTGCTTCTGTAAACTGCTTTTTTGCAAACTAGGTTCCTCATTCCAAACTCTGGGATGTAATCAATACCTTTGTGATTTTTTGCCTATATAACCCTGGAGCTGCGACCATCTTATCACTATGAGATTTGGGAAAGCAAAATGGCCCCTCATAGTCCCAGATTGCAATAAATGTGACTCTTTAATTCTACTTCTTGAGGCGTCCTTCTGTGATTCGCGAGATACATTACAACAAACACAGCTGGCCCTGATGTCAGCCATGGTATGGCATTGCTGCTATTCTAGGCCTGGAGCAGAAACACAACTGAGGCCTAGGTGTTATCCCCAGAGGTTAATGCTTAAGGGAGTGGCCATGCAAGGGTCCCCATAGGAGTCACATGAGGCCATAAGGAGGTCTACCACATGATTATCAACATGCCAGGGGAGGAAAGGTCAGGAGAAGGGACCAGCGACCTGCTAGGGGAGGAAAGGCTACCTAGGATTAGGGTCCTTGTTTTCCCAGTTTTGTCCATTGCTAGGCACCCAGAGCTTTCAGCCCACTTGACCCTCTGCACTGGGCCATGTCCTTGCTCTGCTCATGCCTGTCTAACTGTCTACCACAATATCGTTTGCACCCTCTGGGGGACTCCTTTTTCGTCCATAAGGTTGTTCGATATTGGCAAGGAATAGTTACTGTTTCTACCAGCTCATATTGGAGAACAAATTTTTTTTAAAGTAGCTCCATGGTCAGAAGTTGTCCCAGTTGGAAGTTGATATTCAGAGCCTGATAGGAACTTTTTTAAGGCCTTCTCCTCTACCCACATTAAAATGAAACTATGTACCCAGAAGGAAAGAAAACATTCTGGGGCCATTGTGGAAATATTTATACAAACATTCCAATGACACAGAGATCTAAATCTAGAGAATAGAAATCTTGACTTCTATCTTATTTGGAAATCTTCCTGATATAGAGAAGCAAATTGAAAATAATGTAGTTGGATGGGTGAGTCAGTCTCTCAGTATTTACAACCAGTTCTGGGAGGAACCAAAAACAATTGTATTTGCCTTATAAATCAAATATTTAAATGAACAGATATGCAGTTCTATAAGCAATATTAAGCCTACTTATCCTTTTCACCAATCCCAAAATGTCCCTGTTCAAAAGGCTTGCAGATATTGTAAAAGATCTGTGTTTGGGAAACAAAAAACCTTCTCGGAGAAACTTATTTTCTTTATAGGTGGCTTTCAGATTTAAAAATCTACCTGGTCTTCTCTAAGAATGCAGATTTACCTCTTTGAAATGTAACATTCAGATATTTAATGTAAACTATAATTTTTTAAAAATGAAATGCAAACTCAGGGAGGTAATTCTTTTTTGTTGTTGTCTTGTTTTATCCTCACTGTTATGCCCAGATTTCAGGATCCCCAAGAAACCACACCAGGGAGCCAGCCGTGTCCGATGCAAAAGCATAAGAGTCTTTATTCGAGCTAGCTCGGCTCCCCAACCACACTCACCGATGCAACGGCAAGCCAAGTGGCAGAGAGAGAGAACTCTGTGTGGAGAGAGGTTTTATAGAGGGGTTGGAGTAAGGGGAGGAGAAAGGACTGTGGGCCCTGCCGATTGGCCAGGCGCAAGTCGGTATCTTGTTACACAGGATGTGGTCATATCTATGGCGACTTCCCTTGATTGTCATTGGTTAGTTTAAAGAAGTCCTGGGTGTGGCTAGCAGAGGCTTGGGCTTCTGGGAAGAAGCTTTGCCGAGCACATGGCCAAGGTAAGATGGAGGGCGTAGCCCTTACCCTGGGGCAAGATGGAGGGCATAGCCCTTACCCTGGGGCAAGATGGAGGGCATAGCCCTTACCCTGGGGCAAGATGGAGGGCGTAGCCCTTACCCTGGGGCAAGGTGGAGGGCATAGCCCTTACCCTGGGGCAAGGTGGAGGGCATAGCCCTTACCCTGGGGCAAGATGGAGGGCGTAGTCCTTGCCCTTTCACTCACTAGAGGATATATTTTCCTATTGCTTTTTAGGGAGAGTGGAAGAGAGAGGGAAAGACAGACAGAAATATCAATGTGAGAGAAACACATGGATTGATTGCCTCTGCACGTGCCAGAGCAGGGAGGAGCCTGCAATGGAGGTACATGTCCTTGACTAGAATGGAACTCGGGACCGGCTCAGGCAGGGAGGTAATTTTTATCAGAGGAGAAAAAAGGAAGCTGTTTAGAAATTAGGCAGATTTTTGAAATCTTAAAAGTCTTTCCCACAACTTTAAGTAAGCAGCTTAAGCCATCTGCCCTAGCCAGTTTGACTTAGTGGATAGAGTGTCGCCCTGCAGACTGGAGTTCTGGGTTCGATCTTGGTCAACGGCACATGCTTGGGTTGTGGCTCAATCTCCAGTGGGGGGCGTGCAGGAGGCACCTGATCGATGATTCTCTCTTATCATTGATGTTTCTCTCTCTCCTTTCCTCTCTGAAATAAATAAAAATTTAAAAATATATATTTTAAAAAAGATAAAAATTTTAAAAAAAACAACACACCTTAAGCCATCTGAACAGGTACTCTTAACTTATTCCTTCAGCCAGAAACACAATTTCGATCCAACTGTTCTTTTATTAAACTAGTGAGTGGCATTAGTTTACTGGGCTTATGGCTAAAATTTTAAAACAAAGGTGTAAGATCTCTGTGTCTGTCTGTGTGTTTATGTATGTCACTATAAGTATGTTATAAATGTGTGATTTTTTTCTAACTTCAAATGGTGTGCCGAAATTAATTTGTAGAAAAGTGTATTTAATTGCCTTTTAAAAATCGATGCTTACATAAATGAAGTATGTTCTCAGAAATATGGACTTAACTACATGCTTTTTAAAGTTCATGTGATCTAGCATAATATTTCATAAAGAAAAGCAGTTTTAAGTTTGTTGTTTAATTAAAGCACTCATGTTGCCCTCACCAGGTAGCTCAGTTGGTTGTCCTGATATGCCAAGGTTAAAGGTTTGGTCCCCGGTCAGGACACATACAAGAATCAACCAATTAATGCATAAATAAGTGCAACAACAAATTGGTGTCTTTCTTTCTTTCTTTCTTTCTTTCTTTCTTTCTTTCTTTCTTTCTTTCTTTCTTTCTTTCTTTTTTTCTCTCTTCCTTCCTTTCTTTCTTTCTCTTTCTTTTTTTCTGTGTTCCTTCCTTTCTCTCTCTCTCTCTCCCCCCCTCCCTTCATCCCTCTCTAAAATCAATAAATACATTTTAAAAAATAAAGCACACATGTAACCACACAGACACTTCATTTCTTTAATATGACCTTTTTCATTTTATTCCTTTTGATTCAGAATGATATCATCCAGCACCCTGACCACCTGCTTCCTTCTCTCTTGCATATATATCCACTCCCTTAATCATTAAGCCCTCAGGACAATGAAGCCTGGTCAGCATCAAACAATGTTGAAACAAAATCTGGAGTCTAGTGACCACAGAGGAACATAACATCTATGCTTCAGTTGTGTTTCAGCTCCAAACCCAGGAAAATGGAACCTCCTATTGATCAAATCCTTGCAAAACCAGACAGAATGATACCATGGCTGACATCGGACCAGATACAATGAACTACCCCCTACCCTAGCACCAGCCAATCAATAGACACCTTGACCCCAGTCACTACGATTAATGATTTTCCCCCTACATAACCCACTCCCTGGAAGCCAGATCTTTTTGTACTAATTCACCTGTGACTCTGGGTATGGTGCCACTTCCTCAACTAATAAATCCTTTCTTCCTTTGCTGCAAGCTCCACTTTGTATCTTACTGGGCTTTGTGCACACAGGCAAACAAGCTCCTTTAGTCCTGTAATAATCCTATCTAATAATAGACAAACATGGTAATTAACCGTAACTTTGCTACCCTTCCCATTGGCTAATCAGGGCGATATGCAAATTAACTGCCAACCAAGATGGCGGCCAGCAGCCTGGCAGCTGAAGCAAACAGAAGGCTTGCTTGCTACAGTGACGGAGGAAGCCAACGTTCCCCGCCTGCCGCTGCAGGCCTCTGAGCTGCACTCTAAGAAACAATGTTGCAATTCTAGAAGATAAACAAGCTCCAGAAACCTGCTTTCAGCCAGCTTCGGCCTCAGAGCTTAGAGGTAGTGATGGCAACAATGTTTCAATTAGCCGCAGCCTCAGAGCTGGAGCTGGCTCTCAGCTCCAGTGACAGCTATAGAAGGTAAATAAATCCCAGAATAAAAAGAAAAAGAAAAACAGAAAAAAGAAGAGGCTGGGAGCTTCAGTTGCCCGCCAGCCTGAAAACGGCCCTCAGCCCCTCACCCAGACTGGCCAGGCACCCCAGTGGGGACCCCACCCTGATTCGGGACACTCTTCAGGGAAAACCAGCTGGCCCCCACCCATGCACCAGGCCTCTATCCTATATAGTAAAAGGGTAATATGCAAACTGACCCTAACAGCAGAAAGACTGGGCATGACTGGCCACTATGAAACACACTGACCACCAGGAGGCAGACGCTCAATGCATGAGCTGCCCTCTGGTGGTCCGTGCGCTCTCACATGGGAGGAGCTCTGCTCAGCCACAAGCCAGGCTGGTGGCTGCCAGTACAGCGGTGGTGGTGGGAGCCTCTCCTGCCTCCTTAGCAGCGCTAAGGATGTCCAACTGCAGCTTAGGTCTGCTCTCCGCTGGCAAGTGGACATCCCCTGAGGGCTGCCGGGCTGCCAGAGGGATGTCTTATTGCCATCTTAGGCCCAACCCCTCGGGGAGCGGGCCTAAGCCAGCAGGTGGACATCCCCTGAGGGGTCCCAGACTGTGAGAGGGCACAGGCCGGGCTGAGGAACCTCCCCTCCCCCCCAAGTGCACAAATTTTTGTGCACTGGGCCTCTAGTCCTATCTAATAATAGACAATCATGGTAATTAACCATAACTTCACTACCCTTCCCATTGGCTAATCAGCGAGATATGCAAGTTAACTGCCAACCAAGATGGCGGCCAGCAGCCAAGCAGCTGAAGCGAACATGAGGCTTGCTTGCTCCAGTGATGGAGGAAACCAATGTTCCCTGCCTGCCGCCACCCAGCTCTGAGCTGCACTCTAAGCAACTATGTTGCAATTATAGAAGCTAAACAATCCCCAGAAACCTGCTTTCAGCCAGCCGGGATCTCAGAGCTGGAGTCGCAACAAAGTTTCAAATACAGAAGGTAAACAAACCCAGATATCTACTTTTAGCAGCCGAGGTCTCAGACTGGAGTGGGCTCTCAGCTCCAGTGGCAGCTGATTGACCCTGCTCTGTGTGTGACAGGGTGCGGCACCCCAACGCCCCCATGGGCCCTGCTCTGTGTGTGACGGGGAGGAGCCGCAACCTCCCCATCGGCCCTGCCCTGAGTGTGACGGGGGGAGTGCCCCAACCCCCTGATCAGCCCTGCTCTGTGGGTGACAGGGGGCGGTGCCCCAACTCCCCTATCGGCCCTACTCTGTGCGTGACAGGGGGAGCTCCCCAACCCCCCTGATGGGCCCTGCTCTGTGTGTGACAGGGGTGGCGCCGCAACCTCCCCATCGACCTTGCCTTGAGTGTGACATGGGGCGGCGCCCCAACCCCCCAATCGGCCCTACCCTGAGTGTGACTGAGGGTGGCATCACAACGTCCTGATCCACCCTGCTCTGTGCATGACAGGGGGCGGAGCCCCAACTCCCCAATCTGCCCTGCTCTGAGCCCGACCAGGGGCTGTGGGGCAGGCACCTAGGGATTGGGCCTGCCCTCTGCCACCCGGGAGCGGGCCTAAGCCAGCAAATCGTTATCTCCCGAGGGGTCCCAGACTGTGTAGGGCACAAGTGGGGCTGAGAGATACCCCCTCCCCCCGCCAGTGCACAAATTTTTGTGTACCGGGCCTCTAGTTTATATATATAAAAGCCTAAGTAACCAAACGACCAAACAACTGAATGACTGAACGACAGGTCGACCAGTTACTATGATGCGCACTGACCACCAGGGGGCAGATGCTCAACACAGGAGCTTGCCCCCTGGTGGTCAGTGCGCTCTCACAGCCAACCTCCTGCGGTCCCTCCCCCAGCTACTGGCCTGGATTGGCCCTGATCAGGACTGGGCAAGACAGCTCCAATCCCCCCAATCCCTGGCTAGTCCAAGGGACCCCACCCATGCACGAATTTGTGCACTGGGTCTCTAGTGTCTTCATAGTTTTCAGCATTAAAAAATGCAGACCTACAACTTTTATTCTATTCCCTGGGTGTACTAATCATAAATCTATGTTATTAAATTTGTCAACAAGAAAAATAACATAAGGTGATGTTTATCTATTAAGAGTCTCATGGCCGAAACCGGTTTGGCTCAGTGGATAGAGTGTCGGCCTGCGGACTCAAGGGTCCCAGGTTCAATTCCGGTCAAGGGCATGTACCTGGGTTGCGGGCATATCCCCAGTAGGAGATGTGCAGGAGGCAGTTGATCGATGTTTCTCTCTCATCGGTGTTTCTAACTCTCTATCTCTCTCCCTTCCTCTCTGTAAAAAATCAATAAAGTATATTTTTTTTAAAAAAGAGTCTCATGAAATCTTCATGAGTAAGCTAAATATAATGTTAAGAACAGGTAAATTAGATGTGAATAAGATAAAAGTTTATAAATAAACTTTTCAACAATAATTACATTTTATGGTATGTCTTCTTAAAGATGGTTTCCAAAATATTTTTGGTAATTTGAAACCTTAAAATTATACTAAGTTAAATGATAGATAGTCATTGAATAGGTCATTTCAAATAAGATAAAATACTGAAACAATTACAGAATATAACTTTATCTACCTTTGGCTTCTTATTACAAACCAATTAACGATATTTGGTCTATCAGTAAACATGTCTTGTGCCACATTGAAAAATTTACTAGGAGGAAAAATATGCATATGGAAATTATAAAATATGTTCAATTCACAGAATGCTAGTGTAACATCCCACAATTGCTTACTTCTTAGTTTTCACTAGAAATTAAAGTTTTTAAGGGTTAAGAATTGTAATCAATATATATAATTTAAACTGCTACAAATAATAAGGCTGGAAAAAACTGTGTAGGAAATAGGTAAGGAAAGTAAAATGTGGTGTGTGTGGTGTATATATGAGTGTGTCTGTGTGTGTGTTTAATAACAAAAAGAATGAAGGACATGTTTTTGTTAAGGGAAAAGAATCATTTGATCTATAAGTTGAATGACTGGTTATTTCAGAATGGAAAAGAGGAAAAGTATAGGACAAAAACTGAATGGATATTAAAAAGTTGTATAAGATTTATCAAATGGTCCCTAGCTAGTTTGGCTCAGTGGATAGAGCATTGGCCTATGGACTGAAGGGTCCTGGGTTTGATTCTGGTCAAGGGCACATGCCCGGGTGGCAGGTTTGATCCCCAGTAGGGGCATGCAGGAGGCAGCCAATTGATGATTCTCTCTCATTGATGTTTCTATCTCTCTCTCTCTCCCTTTCCCTTCCTCTCTGAAATCAATAAAAAATTACAAAAACAAACAAAAAAACTGTACATTAAGCCAAAGTGGCAAACTTTAAAAAGTTATATATCTATTCTTAAGTGTTAAAATGAAAAAAAAAATTTTTTTTAGGATTTATCAAATGAAATACTTTTTAAAAAATTTCATTGAATTTATTGGAGTGACATTGGTTATTAAAATTATATAGGTTTCAAGTGTACAATTCTATAATAAACTAGAGGTCCGGTGCACAAAAATTTGCACACTCGGGAGTGGTGCCTCAGCCCGGCCTGTGCCCTCTCACAGTCTGGGACCCCTCGGAGGATAACCACCTGCTGGCTAAGGCCCGCTCCCCGGGGGATTGGGCCTAAGCTGGCAGTCAGACATCCCTCTGGCAGCCCGGCAGCCCTCGGGGGATTCCACCTGCCAGCGGGGAGCAGGCCTAAGCTGTAGTCAGACATCCTTAGGGCTGCTGAGGAAGCAGGAGAGGCTCCCACCACCACCGCTGTACTGGCAACCATCAACCTGGCTTGTGGTTGAGCAGAGCTGCCCCTGTGGGAGCACACTGACCACCAGGGGGCAGCTCCTGCATTGAGCATCTGGCCCCTGGTGGTCAGTGTGTGTCATAGTAACCAGTCATTCACAGTCATTTTGCTGTTAGGGTCAATTTGCATATTACCCTTTTATTATATAGGATAGAGGCCTGGTGCATGGGTGGGGGTTGGCTGGTTTGCCCTGCAGGGTGTCCCGGATCAGAGTGGGAGTCCCACTGGGGTGCCCGGCCAGCCTGGGGAGGGGCTGAGGGCTGTTTTCAGGCTGGCCACAGCCCCTTCAGGGTGGGGAGGTCCCCACTGGAATGCCTGGCAAGCCTGGGTGAGGGGCTGAGGGCCATTTTCAGGCTGGCCACAGCCCTTTCAGGGTGGGGGTCCCCCCTGGGGTGCCTGGCCAGCCTGGGTGAGGGGCTGATGGCTGTTTTCAGGCTGGCCAAGCCCCCAGGGGGACCCTCACTCCATGAGGGTGTGTCCAGCCTGAGTGAGGGGCTGATGGCTGTTTGCAGGCTGGCCACAGCCCCTTCCGTGTGGGGGTCCCCACTGGGGTGCATAGCTTGGGTGAGGGGCTGAGGGCCGTTTTCAGGCTGGCCACAGCCCCTTCAGGGTGGGGGTCCCCCCTGGGGTGCCTGGCCAGCCTGGCTGAGGGGCTGATGGCTCTTTGTAGGCTGGCCAAGCCCCCCAGTCACCCAAGCTCCCAGTGGAGGCTGGCTGGAAACAGGTATCTAGGGTTTGTTTGTCTTCTATAATTGAAACTTTGTTTCCTTGAGTGGAGCTCAGAGCCTGCCAGGGCCTGCAGGAAGCTTGGCTTCCTCCATCGCCGGGGCAACCAAGCCTCCTGCTTGCTCCAGCTCCATGGCTGCCAGCCGCCATCTTAGTTGGGTTAATTTACATATAGTCGCTCTGATTGGCTGGTGGGCGTGGCTTGGGGTGTAGCGAAGTTATGATCAATTATCATCTTAGTCTTTTTTTAAAAAAATATATTTTATTGATTTTCCACAGAGAGGAAGGGAGAGAGAGACAGAGAGCCAGAAACATCGATGAGAGAGAAACATCGATCAGCTGCCTCCTGCACATCCTCCACCGGGGATGTACCCGCAACTCAGGTACATGCCCTTGACCGGAATCAAACCTGGGACCTCTCAGTCCGCAGGCCGACTCTCCATCCACTGAGCCAAACCGGTTTCGGTCATCTTTGTCTTTTATTAATGTAGATACATCATCTGTATATTGTATTGTATGTTCAACATCCAAAGTCAAATCTTATCCCACCATTATTTATGCCCCTTTTACCCTCTCTTACCTTCCCCTATCCTCCATTCCCTCTGGTAATCACCATATTGTCATGTGTCTATTAGTTTTGTATGGTGTTTTCTCCCCTTTTTTTTCCTTCTTAATCCCTTTACATTTTACCCAGCCCCCTAACTCCCTCCTAACAGCTGTCAGTTTGTTTTCTGTACCTATAAGTATGTTTCTATTTTGCTCATTAGATTTAGAAAAGAATTTTATGTGTTGTCAAACTGGCTAAAATTTGAATAAATATAAGTTTTCAAAGAATGAGTCTTCAAATAAAAAATACACTAATAGCCCTGGCATGTGTGGCTTAGTTGGTTGGGCTTTGGCCCTTGCATGGAAAGGCTGCTGGTTTGATTCCTGGTCAGGGCACATGCCTAGATTTCAGGCTTGATCCCCAATAGGGGGCATGTAGGAGCAGCCGATTTCACTCTCACATTGATGTTTTTCCCTCTCTCCCTCTCCCTTCCTCTCTCTCTCTAAAAAGCAATAAAAAATCTTTTTTTTAAAGTACACTAATAAAAAATTATATTTTGTCTTTTTGTTAAAAGGACAAAAAGTTTTTTTGGACTAAGAGATTTTGAAAGTAATCATACCTTTTAAGTAATTTGGCTAGAGAGCAAAGATTTTGTGTCTTTTTAGGACTTTGATTATTTAGGAAACCTGAGTCTTCTCAATACTAAAATAGCTAAGTTTTTTTTCACAACCATGTAACCTTCTGTATGTCTTTAATATATTGTACTATCTCTTTGTTTAAATAGATAAGGAAGCATTATTTCATAATGGCTTCCTCTTCTAATTAATCAAATGTTTAAACCTTTTTATGGTTTTGATAAATTCCCACAATCAAATTCTAAATGAAGTCAATTTGACCCAAAACTAACATTGAAATATTCCAAAGGTTCATTGGAATATCTCAAAGGATTTGTCTCTCACCTTGTGCAGGGGAGATGTTAAATTAATTAGGTTTATTTGGTATGTGAATAAGTGGGAAGCATAGTCAAATAATATGATGATATACCTTCTTAGTTTATATGTGTATGGGTATACATTACTAATATCGGTATTTCAGAAATTTTTTGAAGTTCATAGAAGTGTGTCAATGCTCTCATTGCCCTATTATTATCTTAAATTGTTATATACCACAGAAATATCTACATTTTCCTATCAAATGAGTTCTTAACAGATGTTACCCATGGCTTTTTTATTGTTGCTTTAGTCTGTCACTTACAGACAGTTAATTGTTTTACTCTGATGCTTTTGTAAAAAGAACTTTATATTCAGAGAGATTCATGGAAAGCACTCTGTCAAGTACTTTAGAATGCAAATTTCTAATAACTTTAAGATCATATCACTAACTGGGTAAGAATTTCTAGAACAAATGGAAAAACTGGATTCAAGAAGAACCTGAGTTAATAACATAGGATTGAATGAACTAATGGGAATGATTATTATTTCTACAACTTTTTTTTCTTGGAAATATTGCTGGTTCCTTAATGGTTTATTTTCCAAAGTTAAGGAAACCTTTTTTCCCCTCTTAAGCTACTTAGGACTTACACCAATTTTGTAATGTATATCTTTGTGAACAGAATTGAAACATTTACTTTTACTGCCTGTCTAATCCCTCCAGAATTCAGAAACTTATTGAGTACAGATGCTCCGAAACTTATGGCCCCATAAACGAATCGCAAGTTAAAAACTTTGTGAGTCAAAAATGCATTTTAGTACACTGAACCTAAATGTATGTTTTTCCCCCCACATTGACCAGTTCTCAAATGCCAGCTCAGTGACACTATCTATCTGGAGTTAGTTACTGTCAGATCCCACAAGTTAAGGGCTCAATTCCATAAAATGGCCTCTATTTCAGATGCCAATTGTAAGTCCTGCCTCCCATACTTCTGACCAGCTGGCTATAAATTTAGGGCTCTTACAACCCCCTCCTTGAGTTCAATAGTTTGCTAGAACAGCTCATAGAACTCAGGAGAACACTTTACTTCTTATTACCCTTTATTATAAAGTCTAGTCTACAACTCAGGAACAGCCAAATGAAAGAGATGCATAGGGCAAGGTATGAAAAAGTCTAACACATACTGTTTTATGCCAACCATATATATATTCTGGAAAAAGACAAAACTAAAGGTCAGTTGTTATTAGGGCTTAGAGGGGAGGGCAGAACAGAGTATTTTTTAAGTCAGTGAAACAAGTATCCTATCTAATAAAGAGGAAATATGCTAATTGACTCTCATGCCATCACAAAGATGGTGGCGCCCACAGCCAATAAGGAGGGGATATGCTAATTGACTGCCATGCCCTCAAGGATGACGGTGCCTACAAGATGACCATCAGGGGAGGGCAGTTGTGGGCAATCAGGTCAGCAGGGGAGGGCAGTTGGGGACAACAGGCTGGCAAAGGAGGGCAGTTGGGGGCGACTGGGCCAGCAGGGGAGCAGTTAGGCATCGATTAGGCTAGTAGGGGAGTGATTAGGAGGTGATCAGGCTGGCAGGCAGAAGCAGTTAGGGACATTCAGTCAGGCAGGCAGGCAAGTGGTTGGGAGCCAGCAGTCCCGGATTGTGTGAGGGATGTCCGACTACCCACAGGATCGGGCTTAAACAGGCAGTAGGACATCCCCCAAGGGGTCCCAGATTAGAGAGGGTACAGGCTGGGCTGAGGGATACCCCCCACCAGTGCACAAATTTCATGCATCGGGCCTCTAGTGATACTATAATGGTGGATAAATGTTATTAGACATTTGTCACAATCCATAGAATGTACAACAGGATGTATCAGAAAGGTGCATTTCTTATAACAGATGAACTTACAATGACACATCATTACTACCCAAAGCCCAGAGTTTACATTAGGGTTCACTTTACTGTTGAACATTGTGCGGAGGAGAATGTAGGTAGGCGGGGCAGAGAGTATTAGTAATTGGGGATTCTCTATGCTTTCCACTCAGTTCTGCTATGAACATAAAACTGCTCTAAAAAATAAAGTCTATTTTAAATGAAAGGGTGGAAAAGCAATAGGCTTCAGAAGGAGCATGCTTCTCTGGCCATCCTAGAATTTCCTGGGTTAGAATTTGCTGGTTTGGTGGTGATCATGCTTTGCAAACATGTCAATCATTTAGGAGATCCTAAGTTTCTATTTTACTTGTACCCAACAGCTAACTAACCTCGCCATTGTCTTAAGCAGCCATTGCTACTGATGAAAATGGGTTAAATCACTTGTTTCTTATTTTTCAGGGAATAAAGAAAATCCAGAGTCACTTTCCTTTCCCATTAAATTCTTTTTTTTAAAAAAATATATTTTATTGATTTTTTTACAGACAGGAAGGGAGAGGGATAGAGAGTTAGAAACATCGATCAGCTGCCTCCTGCATACCCCGCACTGGGGATGTGCCTGCAACCAAGGTACATGCCCTTGACTGGAATCGAACTCAGGACCCTTGAGTCCGCAGGCCGACACTCTATCCACTGAGCCAAACCGGTCAGGGCATCCCATTAAATTCTTGATTCCTTGCATGTAGAAACTGTTTCATCTTTTTAAAATTACCAATACTTAGTGAAGTGCGTGGTGCTGAGAAAGCAACCGGAATATGAATGAAATACAGTTCTAAGTCATTAGGAATCTTCCATTTTATCAGGTATAGCTCAAGAGTCGTTCTAGTTATGAACTACATAAACAACAGTCAGTTGAAATAGTAAATGGGATGTAGGAAAAAGCAAGCACAAAACTGTTCTAGAGAAGTTATTTGTTGCCCTCTTGTGTCCAGTTTTAGGAAATACAGCCTCTTCCCTCCATGCAACACATCTTTCTGATGCACAGTGTGTGTCTCTGTGCTTGCTTTGGGGTGTACAGCTGTAAACAAAGCATCAGTCCGCAATAAGCCACACATCGCAGTGGAGACCCTATGGAAAGTAATCCAAGGGGGATCTTACCCAAGATGGATTATAAAGGATGAGTAGAAATTAGGCAGCTGAACAATAAGGATTATGGGGAAATAAGAATTATGGTGGAGCCCTAACAGGTTTGGCTCAGTGGATAGAGCGCCAGCCTGCAGACTGAAGGGTCCCAGGTTTGATTCCGGTCAAGGGCATGTACCTTGGTTGTGGGCACATCCCCAGGACGGGGTGTGCAGGAGGCAGCTGATCGATGTTTCTCTCTCATCGATGTTTCAAGCTCTCTATCCCTCTACCTTCCTCTCTGTAAAAAATCAATAAAATATATATATTTTTAAAAAGAATTATGGTGGAGGTGTTGCAAATAAAATGTAGCATGTCTAATGATTTAGAAGCAAAAATAGCTTAGAGCTTTTGCAGAACTGCAAATAATTCATCATGGCTGGAAAGCAAAGTGTAAATGTATGGATGGAGTGAAGAGAGTACTGGTGAAAAGAGATAAAGATATTGTAAGTAGCTATGTGTGCCATACAAAGGAGTTTCACCCATATCCTAACAATAATTAGTCTTTAAGACTTTTAAGCCAGAGAATTATGTAATCATATTCATGCTAGAAATCTTACTCTGGCAATGGAAATAATGAAGAGAATGGACAGATTTGAAAGATAATGTGGTAAAATCAATAGGATTTTGATGACAAGGAGGTGTGTGTGTCTGTGTGTGTGGCAGGGGGAGGGGGCGGTCTAAGGTGAGGGAAAAAGAGAAATTGAGGAAGCTGAATCACATAGTTCAGTGGGTAATTGGGTAAATAGTGGTACCATAGTCCGGGGGTGGGGGTGGGAGGCTGCCCAGGGAACATGATGACTGAATTTTAGACAGGCTAAGATATTATAATTTAGCTTGCTCAACATTGATTCAAACTTCCTTCTTGTGTACCTTCCTGCATTACAGAGAGTGGAAAACTAAAAACGACATACCCTAGATTCTACTATAGCTGGAGTTTTCCTGTGAATTAGGTTCCAGCAG
Organism: Myotis myotis; assembly: GCF_014108235.1. NCBI lineage: Eukaryota > Metazoa > Chordata > Mammalia > Chiroptera > Vespertilionidae > Myotis > Myotis myotis. The sequence goes on from NW_023416335.1 coordinate 191,425,343, forward strand.
CCATGAGCACTAGCATGAGACTTAATTCAAAATCAAATTAAGTGAGGAGAGAGGCAGGGAGTGAGGATCCATTTTGCTGGTTTGGATTATAGCAGAGCCAGGGTGGTTCTACAGCAGGGCTGGGCAAACTTTTTGACTCGAGGGCCACAATGGGTTCTTTTTTTTTTTTTTTTTTTTTTATTAGTTAAGGTATTACAAATGGGTCCTCATCCCCCCCTCCCCCCCCACAATGGGTTCTTAAACTGGACCAGAGGGCTGGAACAAAAGCATGGATGGAGTATTTGTGTGAACTAATATAAATTCAAAGTAAACATCATTACATAAAAGGATACGGTCTTTTTTTTTTTAGTTTTATTCATTTCAAACGGGCCGTAGTTTGCCCATGGCTGTTCTAGAGCCTGGGTGGAGACATCTCAATTTGGAAGGTGCCTCCAGCTGGCAGGAGGAGCAATTTAGTCTCTTGATAACCACTCTTGGAAGCTCAGCCTAGAGGCTGTTCTTTTGTTATTGTTGTAGTTAATACACTTTTATTGATTTCAGAGAAGGGAGAGGAAGAGAGAGAATCATTGATCGGCTGCCTCCTGCATGCCCCCTACTGGGGATTGAGCCTGCAACCTGGGCATGTGCCTTTGACTGGAATCAAACCTGGGACCCTTAAGTCCCCAGGCCAATGCTCTATCCACTGAGCCAAACCAGCTAGGGCTTAGAGCATGTTCTTGAGCTTTCCCCTGTCTGCTTAAGGATTCTACTCTCTATAATTAAGGTTTGACTGACTCAAGGTGCCTATGGACATCCAAATAGAGATGTGTTCTTGTACATTCTGACAAGAGCTCAGGAGATCTTGGTACAGGTCTTGGAGCATCTATATATACCAAAGCTTAATATGCAAATTGTCCCCTCAACTGGGAGACCGATCGCTCACTATGACATGCGCTGACCACCAGGGGGTGGCACGGAACGAAGGGAGGCCCCAGCCGGCAGCTGGAAGGCTCCAATTGGCCCTGATTGCCAGCCAGGCCTAGGGATCCTACCTGTGCATGAATTTCATGCTCCAGGCCTCTAGTAAACCAATAAAAAGTAAATAAAGACATGGGAGTGGGTGTGATTAATAAGAATGGGAGGATAGCCTGGCTCAGTGGTTGAGTGTTAACCTATTCCTGGTCAGGGCACATGTCTGGGTTGTGGGCTCAATCCCCAGTAGGGGGCATGCAGGAGGCAGTCGATTAATGATTCTCTCTCATCATTGATGTTTCTATCCCTCTCTCCCTCTCCCTTCCTCTCTCTGAAATAAAAGAAAAAGAATAAGAGTATAGTCAAAAGAGAGGCGGCCAGTGCATGAACCTTGAAAATATCCACATTTAAGTGTAAACAAGAAAAAGAAATGTGCAAGAACATTGAGTGATGCTAAGAGGAAAACAAGGGCTGTGATGTGATAGATCTCAAGGGAAGAGGACATTTCACAAAGGAGTTATTGATTAACAGTGCTTAATGTTGCAGAAAACAAGAAAATAAGACTGAAATTTATCTATAATATTGAACCTCAAAGAGGTCCTTGTGTGACCGCTTTTCTTAGAGTTGTCAAGAGAAGTGAATTAGGTTTCAGGGAAAGGGCAGGCTACAAATGCCCATGTTTGGTACTTATCTAGTCCACTGAAGATTCAGTTTAACTTCAGAGGCACTGTGGTGGATTTCTGAAGGTGGTTCGGGGTGGCAACCTAGGTCTGTGCCCAGTCAAACCTGCTTTCCAATGTATATGCATACAAGCCCATATTTAAGCCCCAACCCCCTTTCCGCTTGTGTCCTAGCTAGCCTTGCAAAACCTATTTCCCTGAATGCTTATCTCAACAGGAGCTATAAACCATACACAGCCCCACAATGGGGTCTGACTGCCAGCGCCAGACAGGGTCTTGTTCACTATCTCACTTCCCCACTTACAACCGTCACAGGGACTGCAAAAGCCACAAAAATTCTGGTCCATATTTGGGAGACAAAGAAACTAGGAGGATAAAAGGGAAAGCCCTGCCCCATTCGGTGCTCAGTTTTGGGAACTGATTCCCCTGAGTCACAGCACTGGTGCTCCTGGAATTAAAGTGCATTTTCTGAATCTTCCAAGTGCCTGTTGTGTGCCTTCCCACTGCCTGGTAACTTCTGTAACAGATTAAGGATGGCTACACACCTTTTGCCACTCCTCCCACCAAGAGGAGATGTCTTTGTCCTGTCTTTAAATTGGAACTGACTCTGTTGACTTATTTTGACCAATAGAACCTGGCGGGAGTAATGCTGGGTAACTTCTGAGGCTGAATCTTAAAGAGATCTGCAGCTTCTTCCCTTGCTTCTTGGAATGCTCCCTCTTTCAACCCACAGCCATGCTGTCAGAAGCCCATGTGAGTCAGGTCGAAATACTACATGGAAGAGAACTCTGGCCAGCAGTCCCATCAGAGATTCCTGATGGCGGGCAGCACCAACTAGCCATCTGAATGAGGCCATTGTGGATCTCTCAGCCAACACCATGAAAAGCAGAATTTTTGCCTGACTAGCATACAAAATCATGGAAAATAAGAAATCCGTCTTTTAAATCACCCAGTTTTGGTGTGGTTTGTTAACACTATTAAGATAATTGGGAAGGGGCAAATATATCAAAGGTTCATGATAAACAAATGGTACATATGTAGTGTGTGAAAAAGTAGCACCATCACCATCTTCAGGACAGCTCTATTAGCCTTATTCACTCATACCAGAAACTTTACACGGTGCAGGCGATCCAACTAAACCACAAGCAAATTCCAACTTCCCTGTGATGAAATTCAGTTTCAACCTTTATTAATCATCCAACCCATCATTCTGTTTCTAGAAATATATCAATGCCAAGTCACTAGAGAAAAAATCTGCCTCCAAAGAACTAATTTCTGTAACTTTCCTTAGAAAATGTAAGCAATATAAAAGTGATATGTTGTCTACTTTATTTCTGCTATATCCCAAGTGCTTATAATGGAAAGGCAAGAGTATAGAAAGTTTTACATGTTTGTTGAATGAATAAATGAATTATTCATGGCTATTTATTCAGGAAGTCACTCCAATACATAATTTAAGCTCCAAAATAAATTTATTTATTTTTAAACCATTTTTTAAAAAAATTTCAATTACAGTTGACCTACAATATCACATTAGTTTTAGGTATTCACCCCAGTGATTAGACATTATATAACTCACTGGGTGATAATCCTGATAAATCTCAGACGCATCTAACACTTACGTAGTTAGAATATTATTAACTATGCTGCACATATGCTGTGCTTCACTAAACTTATTTTATTCTGTCCTAATTTTTGCAGAAGCAGTAAATATTATTAAAGTTTGATTCATAGTGAATATTGAAGGATAATTCTATGGCTTCTACGAATTCTAGAACTCTCCCATTCTCTCTGTTTCTCCCTCCTTCTTTTTTTCATTCTTAGTGTCCATGTCTGTCCCTTCTCTCTGTCCTTCTCCCTTATTTCTTCTTTCTTTCAACCTCTCTTTTTTTTCTTTCTGCTTTCCTCTGTGTGTACTAATTCCAAAAGGAGCATAATCATACTTATGCTCAGGGTGTAGCATATTGATATTGTGTTTCATAAACATTAGTTAGTTGATATTACTAACTGATATATAATAATTAACAATTAATTTATAGTCTTTCATATTAATATAATTATATCAGTATCATAACATTATTATATACTGGTTATAAATATATACATGTTATCCTATCTAATAAAAGACAAAAAGGGTAATTAATGGTACCTCTGCTACGCTTCCCATTGGCTAATCAGGGCAATATGCAAATTAACTGCAAACAAAGATGGCAGCCAGCAGCCACACAGCTGAAGCGAACATGAGGCTTGCTTGTTCCAGTGATGGAGGAAGCCAAGGTTCCCGGCCTGCTGCGGCCCGGCTCTGAGCTCCGAAAGCAACAATGTTTCAATTATAGAAGCCAAACAAACCCCAGATACCTGCTTTCAGCCGGCCGTGGCCTCAGAGCTGGGAGCACCAGTGATGGCAACAATGTTTCAATTATAGAAGGTAAATAAATCTCAGAATAAAAAAATAAGAAAAAAAGGAGAGGCTGGGAGCTTCAGTCGCTGGCCAGTCTGAAAACGGCCCTCAGACCCTCACCCAGACTGGCCAGGCACCCCACCCTGAAGGGGGTGCAGGCAGCCTGAAAATAGCCATCAGCCCCTCATCCAGACTAGCCAGGCACCCCAATGGGGACACCCACCCTGAAGGGGGTGTGACCAGCTGCAAACAGCCATCAGCCCCTCACCCAGGCTGGGCAGGCACCCCAGTGGGACCCCCACCTTAATCTGGGACAGTCTTCAGGGCAAACCAGCTGGCCCCCACCTGTGCACCAGGCCTTTATCCTATATAATAAAAGGGTAATATGCAAACTGACCCTAACAGCAGAAAGACTGGGAATGACTGGTCACTATGACACACACTGACCACCAGGGGGCAGATGGTCAGTGCAGGAGTTGCCCTCTGGTGGTCAGTGCACTTCCCACATGGGGGAGCTCTGCTCAGCCACAAGCCAGGCTGATGGCTGCCAGTACAGCGGTGGTGGTGGGAGCCTCTCCTGCCTCCTCAGCAGCACTAAGGATGTCTGACTGCAGTTTAGGTCTGCTCCCCGCTGGCAAGTGGGCATCCCCCGAGGGCTGCCGGGCTGCCAGAGGGATGTCTGACTGCCATCTTAGGCCCAATCCCCTGGGGAGCAGGCCTAAGCCAGCAGGTGGTCATCCCCTGAGGGGTCCCAGACTGCGAGAGGGCACAGGCCGGGCTGAGGGACTCCCAACCCCGAGTGCACAAATTTTTGTGCACCAGGCCTCTATATAATAGATACATAACTATGTGCATTATTATAGTTATAGGACATACTAGTTATCTATTTAGCAGCTTAAAAAAGCAAACACTTATTTTCCCAAAGTTTCTGTCAATTAGGAATCCAAGTACAGTTTAGCTGCATACCTCTGGCTCAGGTTATCTTATAAGGCAACATAGTCAAGATATTGGCTTGGAAAAACAAATTTTTTAATTGAATTTATTGAGGTAGCATTGGTTAATAAAATTATATAGGTTTCAGTCCTGGTTGTTGTTGTTCAATAGTTAGAGCAGGGGTCCTCAAACTTTTTAAACAGGGGGCCAGTTCACTGTCCCTCAGACCATTGGAGGGCCAGACTATAGTTTAAAAAAAAAAAACAACTATTACAAAATTCCTATGCACACTGCACATATCTTATTTTGAAGTAAAAAAACAAAACGGGAACAAATACAATATTTGTATTTGCATGTGGCCCATGGGCCGTAGTTTGAGGACCCCTGGGTTAGAGCATTGGACTACACATCTCTCTCTCAATCCATCCCTGCCACTCTCTCTAAAAATCAATGGAAAGAATATCTTCAGGTGAGGATTAACAACAAAAACAAATTATATAGGATTCAGGTGTACAATTCTGTAATACATCAGCTGTACATTGTATTGTGTGTTCACTACCCCAAGTCAGGCTCCTTCCACCACCATTTATCCCCCCTTTACCCTCTTCTTCCTCCCCCCACCTCCTTTTCATTCTGGTAATCACCAAACTGTTATCTGTCTCTGAGCTTGTTGTTGCTTTTATTTCTTAATCACTTCACCTTTTTCACTCAGCCCCCCAGTCTTCTTCTCAAGACCCAACAGAGAGTATCCACTTCCAAGTTCATTCACATGGCTTTTGACGGGCCTTAGGTGCCTTTGGTTTTATTCTTACCACATGGGCATTTCTATAGAGCAGCTCACACTGTGGCAGCTGGCTTTGTTCAGAACAAACAAGCAAGCCAGGGATCAGGAGAGAAGCCCAGAACTAGAAGCCAGTCTCTTTGTTACCTAATCTGGGGAGATACACCACATTGTCTCTGCTGCATTCTATTTGCTAGTGGTCCCTAAATTCACCCTGCACTCAGGGGGTGAGAATTACACAAGGGGATAAAGAATAGGAGGTAGGGGTCATTGTGCCCAGCACACATAATCTATACAAAATATAAATATGTACTAATCACATAAACACACTAAATCGAATAATTATATTAGCTGCTATTATTATTTCTTAACAATTATACAAAATTAATAATTATGTAAACATAAACTTTCCTGGTGATTCTCCCCCCCCCCCATATTTGCAAGTTCCAGGCTTTCTGTTTTCGTTAGTTTGTTTATGAGTTGCAAGGGAAGGTGGAAATTTTCTTCCTGTTAATGAATGTATAGTATTTGTCCTATTTTGTTTGTGTGTAGCCAGTTTTTCAAAACTTTTGTTGTGGGTTCTATTTCAGGAAGCTTAAACAGAATCCTTAACTTGGACCAAGCATTTTACATTTGCATGGTCAAGGGAGGGTGGGTGTAACAATGCAAGACCACCAGAAAATTTACACCACGCAGAATGAGACAAAAGCACTAATGACTGTAGATATAAGTTACATATGTTTCACATGCACTGATTTTCATTACAGCCTTGGTGTTACGATCCCTTTGTTAAAAAAGAAATAATGCCGAAACCGGTTTGGCTCGGTGGATAGAGTGTCAGCCTGCGGACTGAAGGGTCCCGGGTTCGATTCCGGTCAAGGGCATGTGCTTGGGTTGCGGGCACATCCCCAGTGGGAGATGTGCGGGAGGCAGCTGATCGATGTTTCTAACTCTCTATCTCTCTCCCTTCCTCTCTGTAAAAAATCAATAAAATATAAAAAAAAATTTAAAAAAAAAAAGAAATAAGTTATTCCCGTTGTCTCTGGAATAACTTGCTCACTTCCTCTGCCTCTTTCCCTGCCTTCTGTTCCCCTCCGATCACACTTCAATGCGTTTAGTTGTTCCACGTGCTGTTGTGCTCTCAAACCACTTTCTTCTTTAGAACTTTATCCTCTACTTCTTTGCATTTGACTCAGTTTTTGAATGTTTCTCTCTCGAAATAGGAAGTTACTATTTCAAGTCTTCATCTCAACTCAGTTCAAATGTTGAAATTTTGAGTTGTTATGTACTGATCGTTCTGTCAGCTAGAGATGAGTAAAACCGAGCCTCTGCTATCAAGGAACTCTCAGTCTAATCCGAAATACGAATATGTAAAATAAATAATAACGCTGATGGCATAATTATAAAAGCAAAGAGGCCCCTCAGTAGAGGGGAAGGTTAATCCTTCAGAAGCAAGGGGGTCAGGAAAGGTTTCTGGGGAGAGGCAGCACTGAGCTGGGTTGTCATGTACATATAAGCATTTCGATACTAGAGTTGGGCAAAGGATATCACAGAAAGGAAGGGACAGAAAGTGCCATGTACAGAGGCATGAAGAACAGTGTGTTATAACAGGTCTGGGGTGCTAAGAAGCAGCAAGTTCTCCTTTGCCCAAGTTTTCTGAGGACATACGTTGGCTGCCTCTAAATCCTGCAGTGAGTCCATCTTTTAGGTTTGGCTGTCTCTACTCTATTGCTTCATTCCTCTATGCACACTGCTTTCTCTTCCCTCCCTCCTCCTCCCCCACCTCATATAACCCTCCTCCCTTCTTTTTCTTCCTTTTATGGAATATTTTTGTGTGTCTGTTTGGGCCCTGGATTTAATTTAGTTGGATTGGACTGTAGTAATAACGTTTCTGTACATTTGCCCAGAGGCCTTCAACTAATGGGTGTATTCTTACAGGCCAAAAAACATGAATAAATCCAGTTTGCTGTCCTGTATCTTTGCCTCCCTTCTCTTCCTTTGCACTCTGCCCCATCTTCCATTGCTTGGAGACCTTTTTAAAAACTAAAAATTTCCTAGGTAACGCAAACATTTGGTTGCCTTCCTTAAGTCACGTGTGCACCTGCCACTCATTTTCATGGAGGACTTCTCTATCGCTGGAGAATGTGTTCTCTGCCCATTAGAGACCCAGCCTGTGTCTAGTGGGAGTTCTGCTGCCCAGAGGCCTCTTCCCCAGTGTCAGCGAGAACCTCAGAAAATTATAGGTTCACATCTGTGAATGACCATTGCTCATTTTTGACCACTGATGCTGATTATCATGTAATTCCATGATAAACTGATAACGTGATAGAACAGAGGCTGACCAAATCACCTTGGACAAAGTAAATAGGAGGTTCTCCGAACCTGGGGATCCAAACCTGGGCTCTAAAAATAAGTGGGGAGCTACCATGAAGGAGAAAAAAACAACTAACCAAACTACTCTAAAACCAGCTGCACTTCTGCATGTTGATTAAGCCCAAGAATAGATGGTGGTTTCTGTTCTTCAGCCAGTTCTCGCCTTGCCTTCCTTTTCTCCCTGTCTGCCTCCTCCTGCCCTGCTCTAAACATTCTGTTCCATTTTCACTGACCTAACTTCAGACTCCCTCCCAGGACCCCAGGAGAGTGCCCCCTCCTACTGCCTGGGGAGGCTTTCCTGCACTTCAGTCTCTAGCTAGGCCAGCACATTGAGGTCATTGCTCTCCCTGCCAAATGATTGGACTTAGTTCAGTTTCTCCATCTGTCTGAGCTTCATGGAAAACATGATTGTTGCTCTAGGCTCTTTATTATATGACCTGCCTCAAATTGTCTGCTTTGCATCTGCTTTTTTGTTTTTCCCCCCCGATCAACACCCCCTGCCTTTTCCCCCCTGACTCTCCCCAGACTAGAATCACATCTGTTTTCCAGCCTCTGTACTCTCACTGCAGAACAGATGGAAGAAGAGCAAGTTCTGGGCCAAGCAGATGAGGACAGAGCTGGGTTTGTACTCAGATTTGTTCTAGGGACTCACCAGAATACATGTATCTCAAAAATGGCACACTTACAGTTCCTTCAAAGGAGTCAGAGGTGCTATTCACTTATTTCTCATTATATCCAGTGCTCTCCCTTCTTTCCAGCTAGACAGCTAGTTATTTCTCTTCTTTCCTCCCTTGCTCCCTTCTCCCTTCCTTTACCCTCCTTTCCTCTAGTCTGTAATATATTAATTCAATCTGCTCTGTGTCCATCTGTACGCTTCTCTAAGTTAGCTCATCAGAGAGATACACAATGTAGACTACAGGAGTTAACAGATGCCTTGACATTTGCAAAACTCTAGTGCACATAAGATTAACCACTCCTCCTTTTTGAGATTCTATAATTCAAGTTGATTCTTTCTAAAGTGGAGATATTTTATGGTCTAACCACTAGGGTTTCTATGAATAAGAGAAAATACAAAAGTTTTTAATAAAACTCCTGGATCTGAGAAAGTGTTATCTGTGGGGAAGCATGGGACTTGGCTGGAATGTCTGCATGGAGGATTCTCTGAAAGGTCGGGGGCCTCTCGGGGGAACTTGCCAAAGGTGGCAGCCCCTACCTTGACTTTTCCAAACAAGTCCGATCCCCTGGGGTGTTTTGCTAGAATCTCTATGTTTAGTCTCTAAAGACCTGACCTTGTAGAAGCATATACTTTCTCAAGGATGCTTACCCTGTTGATTGTATCTAGAGGTTAATTTTAGTTCAAGCTGTTGTGACAATAAAGTCTAAGAAGGCAGGTGAACAGCACTGCTTTTTACTTCTAAAGTAAAACAGTACCGTAGCCCTCTCTTTCATAGAAACGTGTGTCAGAGCAGTCTGTTCACCCGTCGCTCGGGGTCGGCTGGTCAGCCCCGGCAGTCATCTACATATTACATAATATGAGGAAAAGCGCTGGTGTAAAGTAAGTCCAGCAGAACAAACATAAACTTGGCCCTCAGTTTTCTCTGGGCTCCTGATGGCATTTTGTCCTTAAGATTCCAGACACTAAGATTCTTAGCATAAACTTAGACAAAGCCAAAGACAAAATACAGCTGGCATCTCCTCCCACGGAGCTGCTCCACATTCCAAAATGATTTAGAGGGCACTGTGTCCCTCAACTTTTTCGAACCCTAAGACAGACAGCCCTCCTCTTGGACAAAATTTATGTGGTGTCTGTTTTTGCTTCGATGTGGGAATAAGTGGGATTTCTAGAGGAATAAAACAACAACAACAAGAGTCTGAATGCGTGGGTCAAGAAAGAGGCAAAGAAAGAAGATAAATATAGGGATACAAAGGAATTTGTTGGACTTGAAGAGATGAATGTCCAAAATGAACAAAACTGAGAAAGGAAGATGCAAAAATGATTCAAAGATGGAAGATAGTCAGAGATAGGAACAGTTTCTGGTGATGTGCAGAAACACATTCCAAGGATGAGGTAGAATCGATTAGGTAAGAAGGAACCCAGGGAATGGGGGTGGAGGTTGCCCAGGCCAGACTGCGAGAGGGAAAATAGGCTTGTGGAAGAAAGGCATATGTGGGCTTGGACCAACCCTTCTAGGGAGCAGCAGTATCTATCACCAATGTGGTAATAACCTTTGGAATGAGGGTGTGAGTGACTGCAAATTCCCATCCCCCTTCTCATTTTATCCTCATTACACTCCTCTAGCCTGGCTCTCTCTCCCTCTCCCTCTCTTTCTCTCTCTCTCTCTTTCTCTCTCGCTCTACCTCATCTCATTGTTTCAGGAGGCCAAATTTGAAGTCCTTCCCAGGGAGTGGCCCTGTTCATCTTATTCTCCAGCCAAAGTGGGAATAGCGTGAGAAGGAGAGAGACACAGTCAGCAGCCAAAGGACTCGGTGGAAAGAGCAGAGGACCATAGACAGTGAGTTGTTTCATTGTATAAAACCCTAAATAAACAGAAGGAGTGTGTATGTGTGTGTGCATGTGTGTGTGTGTGTGTGTATACATTGAAGGGCTGGAGGGGGGCGATTGGGAATCTCATTGAACAACTTAAAATTGAGCAGACACCACAATTAGCCACAAAATTCAAATGAAAGAAGACACCAAGGTGAGCAGGTGACATAAACAAGTCACAGATACCAAAAGAGAAGGAGATCAGACACTAGGGGTGAAAGAGACCACAGGGCAGGGGCAAACATGGACCATTCAGAATATAAAATTTTCTCTCTCCTGGTAGAAAAGAGCAAGGAGAGTGAGAATAATGGTAAGTGACCTAAGAATGGAATTCGAATTGAGAAATAAATGTCGGGTGAAAGATATGAAGAGAGAAAGGGTTTGAGTGATATGGGGGACCAGGAAAGGTCCTGGGAAGACAAAGAGATGTGGGCCACAGGCAGCCCTCCCTGGAACTGAAATGCTGATGTGTCCCTGAGCGTTACAATCTCTACTCTCCCCACCATCCCTGTTAGATATGCCGCTCTTTGGACCCAAGGTGCTGCTGTTTCTCACTGCACTCATCATTCCCTCAGGTGAGTCCCTACCTTTATTCTTTTCTCCCTAAGATGCTAGCTCCTCAGCTATACACTTGTCTGGAGGTGTGTTAGAGTGGATTGGAAGGAGGTTGAAGGGGAATTGGGAGAGAAATGCTTGCTCTTGAGTTCTAGAATTGCTATGAAAGAGAAGAAAGCAATAGATTTGTGTGTTTTTTAAAAAGGCAGATATATGGAAAGAGATGACCTCAGACTTAGGAAAAGGTATCCTGAGAGTTATGAAATTAAGGTGAAATACATACAAATGCATATTAACCAAAAAAGGCTCACACACATAAATACCCAAGTACACAAATACCGAGGGAAAAGGAAGCTGATGCAAACACATGTACAGACCAACTAATAAGAAAGTAGACCAAATTTAAATCCTGTAGAAAAACAGTAACACATACCAAACACTAGCACCCGCATACACACAAGTATATTCACTTGCACAGCAAAAATATGTGCCAAATCTATACACAGAACTAAATGATCTTCACAGATTTCACAGAAGCTGGCTAGAAGTTTAGTCATGGAAAATAAACTTTGGATTTTTTTTTTTTAATTCTACTCTATTTTTCTCATTCTGCCACATACAGACTGTGAGAAAATAATCTTTTTGGCTTGTACAGTAGTGTAGCTAGTGGGATGGCTGTGGGCATAGAAGGACAGGACAGGGTAGAATTGCTACTGGCTCTCTCTGTGGAACAGGACCCCATTCCTTCTGGCTGGGAATGAGGGCAACAGGGCATGCTGAGTCAGGGCAAAACAGAGCAGGGGTTTGTTCTCAGGAATTTGTTGTCTTGCTTAAGTGTTTCCACATTTGTGTGTAGCACTAATGATCTGAGTAATTTTGTATTGAACCATATAAAAATAAAACACAAAAAATAAAACACAGAAAGATAACGTACAACGACTTCCCCATCATTTTCTGGTTCATTTGATAAAAGCTTTTTGGGGCCCCCAGCTGGTTTGGCTCAGTGAATAGAGTGTTGGCCTGCAAACTAAAGGGTCCTGGGTTCGAAATCAATTAAAAATATTTTTAAAGCTTATGGGGGGTGGGGTGGGGGGAGTGTATAGAGCTGGAGTCACTCACATCTCTTTTCTCTTTCCTTTGTACAGACTGGACACCTCTAGGGGTCAGTGGTCAAGGAGGTAGGTGAACTTTTGGATCTGGGTTTTGTTGAGGTTATGTAAATGAATAGTCAGAATTAAAGAATCTGTAATACAGCAGAGATGTGTTACCACAGTGTGGGAAATAGGATCTAATTCACCAGTTTCTCTAATCCTATTATCCCATTCATAAAATCTTATCTTTTTTATTTATCTACCGAAACACTTTTCCCAGGACCTCCTCTATACCCATCTCTTGCTTACACTCTTCTCTGTTCGTCTCTTATCTCACTCAGAAAATGCCCACTAATCCTAACAAAGCTTTTTCCTATCCATGTGACAATAGAGAAACTAAAATGCAAAGACAGGATTAGTAATTATCTCAGTACTATAGGCAAGTTGTGGCACAACTGAACAGAACTCAAACATTTTGGCTTCCAAAGGACTACTTCCTTCACTTTAATGAAGGAAATTCCAAGACATTCAACAAAGTTATAATTTATCTCTTACTATTTCCAACCTTTGTGAGCACAGCAGTGTGTAACTCATTAATGGGTCATAAAATCAAATGAGTGGGTCACAACTAGTATTTTTTATAGAATTAGGGTAGACTAGATTCATTTCTTTGGACTGAGTAAGGCCCAGTCTTGGACCTTATCTAATAACTAGAGGCCTGGTGCACAAATTTGTGCACCGGTGGGGTCCCTCAGCCTAGCCTGCACCCTCTCACAATCTAGGACCCCTCAGGGGATGTTGGATTGCTGGTTTCAGCCTGATCCCAGGCAGTCTGACATCCCCTGAGGGATGTGGCAGTGCACGAAGCAGCAGGCGGCCAGGGAGGAGCCCGAGTCCATGCGTCTCGCTGCTGCCACTCATCCTGGCCCTGCTGCGCCTGCTGCAGGGGCACACTGACCATCAAGGGGCAGCTCCTGCATTGAGTGTCTGCCCCCTGGTGGTCAGTGCGTGTCATAGTGACCAGTCGATTGGTTGACCGGTTGTATGGTCGACTGGTCGCTTAGGCTTTTATATAGATAGATAGATATCTATGACTTTGCGTTGCTTTTCTATCAGAAATATTATAATAAGATGAAAATGTCTTCTTAAAGATTTCTTTTCAGAGAACATAAATTCTAGGTAAGTATTTATATGGTGATAGCTCATGGAAAAGATGGGTGAATTGAGGAATATGCAGAGAAGCAGTATTCTGCCCTGAAATCCCAAGGCAGCTGGGATACACTCTCAACCCCCTTGCCCTCCCTGCTTCTCTTCTGTTTCTGTGAGTGGCTGGACTGGAATATAGCTAGAGAGAAGGGAAACAGGGCCAGATTGGGCTACACCCCAGAGGCTCCACTGCCCTCACAGTCTCCGGAATGATTCGGGTCAGTGGTTTTTCAAATATCCTGTAAGACTGAAAGAAACCTGGGTCCCTCTTATCAAGAGTTGCTCTAAAAGAAGAAAGTTTATACTGAGCAGTAAAGATAAAAATGCTCTATTGTCAGATCTGATTATTCTTCTGTCTGGAATTTTTTTTTTTAATGAAGTAAGCAGTTAGCAGGGGAAATTCCTTCATAATGCTTTATTTGTGTTTTTCCTCTACTACAATGATCAATAACTCTGGTGTGCTTCATTAAAATGCTATTCTCACTACCTTTAAATCTGACATTTAGACTCTGAAGTTAAGTCAAACCAAATTATGTGAATTTGCTGACCCCTAGTGGGTAAAATAGATTATGACTATAAGCTTTCTACAGTGAAGGATCATTCTAGCTGGGATAGTTGCTATTGCTATTAGATATTAACACTGCTTTGTTATTTTTTTTAATCAAAAAAGTTGTTATAGGAAGTGCTATTTTTTGTGGTTTTAAATAGGTACAGTCTTCTTTACTTATTCCAATAGATTCCACCTTAAGACATGGACCATTTTTATTCCTTCTCCTCCTGCCTGTACTTTTCAATGATCAACTACAAGGCATTGTCTACTAACACAGGCATTTTCCCTCCCCTCCCTTCACCTCGCTTCTCAATGAGCATCATAAAGTTACCAACATCACCTTTTGTAAACACTCTTGTATATAAGCATATCAGCAGACTGATATCCAATTACATCAAAGTTATAAATAGCAAAATCAGTGTCTTTGGTAAAGATAATTTTCATTTTGAGTAAGCATTGCAAAAAGGTCACCAATCCATTGTACTTATTAGCAAGCTCTATGACCTTGGGTAAATTATTTATCTGTAAAAACAGGGACTTAAACAGCGCCTGGCACATAATTAACTCAGATTATCTAAATGTAGTATCATCTGTTAGGACAATAAAAAATAATATAAATTATTCCTGAAGTCTAATGCTTAATCAAAGTCCAACTGAGAAAGGGGTGTCTGTGGAAGATAATCTGATGGGCATGTAGTTTAACTTATTCATTCCTCTCTAATACAGACAAAGGAAAGAAGACATTCTAGGGTCAAGGACTACAAAGGTATATTCATGGAAACAGGAAAGTGACATTTGGTTGGGTTAGAGGGGAAAGGACTTAGGCTGGGAAGCAAACAAGAAAAACAATTGTGGAATATTTACTCTTTGCTGGCCACTGTGCTCAACAATTCCACTTACTGGGAGGGGTAAAAAGAATGCTCAGAAAATGTTTTGATTTTTTATTTCTCTCTAGCAACTGAGGCACCCGAGGAAAACTTGACAGAAGATCCTAGTAAGTTTTTCTTTATTTCTTTGCTTTCATATTGGGGATAGAAGGATTGATGCTGCAGTCTATACAAAGAAAGCCTAAAAAAGAGGTTGGTGGGCACTCTGAACTAATGCAGAGCTCCATTGTCTATCTTAGATGCCACCGATGCTGCACGCATGCCCAAGCTTCTTCTCTCCTCCATTTCCTTCTGTGAAAGTCCCTTACATTCGCCCCCACAGTCCACATTCTTTCACCTCAGTCTTTCCTGCCTCCTTTTAGATCATCATCCCTTATCCTGCTTCCCTTTCTACTTTTCCTACTTGCATTTTTCATTCTCTGTGTTGTTTCCTTTGCAGATTTGGTAGTTGAACTCTCTACAGATGAAACAGGTAGCTTTTACTACAGTTTTTTAAAAATGGCATGATTCTCACAACATTTATTCCAGCTCTTAAGTTAATCCTTTTTTTTTTTTTTTTTTATCTCTGGGAAAGGCATAGAGAGATTGTGGGCATGTTGTTTAGTGACAGTGAGATAAAAAGAAAGAGAGGGCCCCTAGTCCTCTAAAAAGAGGAAACAAAGTGGATTAATAGTTAAAATAAGTCATGAATGATAAAGGCTCCCCCAAAGTAGTATAATGTCAATAGGACAAATATTCTTCAAAAATATTCACAATTACTTCAATTAATTCTATTTCATTGGACATAATACACAAACTCAGCCATAGCCTTGACCTTGACCTAATATTTCCATTCTCCTTTTTTTTTAATCAATTTTTTTACAGAGAGGAAGGGAGAGGGATAGAGAGTTAGAAAAATTGATGAGAGAGAAACATCGATTAGCTGCCTTCTGCACACCCACTGGGGATGTGCCCACAACCAATGTACATGCCCTTGACCAGAATCAAACCTGGGACCCTTCAGTCCACGGGCTGATGCCCTATCCTCTGAGCCAAACTGGTTAGGGCTCCATTCTCCCTTTTTAATTCTGCCTTCTCCCTTGCCAATTCAAAGCCCTCCTCACACCTGCTGTTTTGTGCCTTTTCAGCTCTGGCCGATATTGTGCCTTCCACAGATGACCTGGGTGAGTTCAGATCTGGGAGCCCAGGGTCACCGGGGCCATTCTGGGCTTTCCCTAGAGCCTATTATGGAAGGCATGACAGCTGGTGAAGGATCCTAAATATACAGGGTTACAGTTTATGTAGCACTTTCTTCCCACAATTAAATTTAATGACTTTTTTCGATCCCCTAATGAGCATAACTATGCCAAGTGTTTGAAGTACAAAATACCAACTCATGATCTTTTAATGTTTCTAAGACTATATGAGTAAAACAAAATATATAACCAAAGAAATGTATGGGAGATAAAGAAAAACTTTCTAGAAGTAATGGTCAAGCTGAATCTTGAAAGAAGAATTGGTGCAAGCCAGGCAATTATGGAAGGGATGTGCATTCCAACCAAAGGAAATAGCTGTTCAAACAGGTGAAAGCAAAATAGAGCTTGGCACACTGGAAAAACAGATTTTTTAAAATGATTAGGGTCAAACCCACAAGGAATAAGTGGTAGGACATGAGAAAAGGAGATCACAACTACATTATTTTAAGCAAATATTTACTGAAAACCTGCTACGTTAGGTGCCAGGATATAAAGGTAAATAAAACTAATTTTCTTCTACTAGATATTTTTTGTCTAATAGACAAGATAGACAAGTGAGCAGATGAAAAAGAGCCCTTGACTATATTCAGTGTTGGGGGTTAGGAAAGGCTTTTCTGGAGAGCACATTGTCTAAAATGCTTCTTGGAAGACAAATAGAAGTGAATCAAGTGAATAGAAAGGGAAGAGCTTTAGGTAAAGAAAATAATGTGGGCAAAGGCTTGGGGTGGAAACAAAAACCAATCAGAGTATAGTTTATGCAAAGGAAGGTTCCAATCAGACTTATGAATTGGAAAACCAATGAGGATGACGTTGCGGCAGTCCCAATAAAAGGTGGTGGCCTGACCGGGTTGCATGGCTTAGTGGTTATGCTTCGACCTAGAAACCAGGAGGTCATGGTTGATTCCCGGTCAGGGCAACATGCCCGGGTTGAAGGTTCGACCCCCAGTAGGAGGCATGCATTTGATTTCAGAGAGGAAAGGAGAGGGGGAGAGAGAGAGAGAAACATCAATGATGAGAGAGAATCATCGATCAGCTGCCACCTGCACACCCCGTACTGGGGATTGAGCCCACAACCTGGTCATGTGCTTTTGACTGGAATCCAACCCAGGATCTTTCAGTCCACAGGCCAACGCTCTATCCACCTAGCCAAACCGGCTGGGGCTGAAATCAGTAAAAAATATATATATATATATTTTTTAAAAAGATGGTGGCCTGAACTAAGGTAAAAGTAGTGAGAATTGAATGTGAACTGCAAGGGGGAGGAGACTGTTGTGATGATGTTCAGCTTTCCATCAGGTAGATGGTGGCTGTTGTGTGGATGGTACTGCTATTCACTGAAGAACAATTTGAATTGGAAGAAATAATTAAGTCAGTTTGGGATTGATGGATTTGAAAAATCCATTAAATCTTTTATAACATGGTAGCTAGATTTATAGGTCTGAAGCTTGAAGAGAGATCTGGGCTAAAAGTATAAATTTGAGAATTTTCAGAATATAAACTTGGAACTGAAACCATGGGATAGATGAGATCACCTAACACACTTCCTATAATATCCTATTAGCAACTCTGCCAATCACATTTTTACTGATAACTCCCATAGTTAGTTAATTCCCTCAAGATCCATCTTGCTCCATAATTTGTTCTCCATTCTTCAAATTAGGCCCATATTTAACCAGCACCTAGGTTAGATTAGGCTATGGCCATGACCCTTGCTATTCTTTATTGAATAAATTTTATCAAAGAACACATGATAGTGTATCTGATTTACAGAGAGGAAAATTTCTTTTTTCAAAAAAATATATTTTATTGATTTTTTTACAGAAAGGAGTGGAGAGGGATAGAGAGTTAGAAACATCGATGAGAGAGAAAAATCGATCAGCTGCTTCCTGCACACCCCCTACTGGGGATGTGCCCGCAACCCAGGTACATGCCCTTGACCGGAATCGAACCTGGGACCCTTCAGTCCGCAGGCCGACGCTCCATCCACCGAGCCAAACCGGCTAGGGCGGAAAATTTCTTTTTTCAAAAAAATATATTTTATTGATTTTTTTACAGAAAGGAGTGGAGAGGGATAGAGAGTTAGAAACATCGATGAGAGAGAAACATCGATCAGCTGCCTCCTGCACACTCCCTACTGGGGATGTGCCTGCAACCAAGGTACATGCCCTTGGCCGGAATCAAACCCGGGACCCTTCAGTCCGCAGGCCGACGCTCTATCCACTGAGCCACACCAGTTAGGGCGGAAAATTTCTTTTTTGAAGAGCTTCTACAGCAAAAATATTTTCTCTTTTTAGCTCTAGGCTGAAACTCTTCTGAGCATGTGGCTATTTGTTGTGTCCCTACTAAATTTGTTTATTGTCAATAATACAAAATTCTCTCAATATAATAAAATTTTCAACTCCCTAAGAAAGGCAAAATCATATTTACCATCCTAACTTCTAAATCACTGCAATTGTGCAAATCAAAACAAACCATTATGGGTTTGTTTGCTCTTTAGAAGTTGCTAAAGAGTTATTAACTCGTTTGTTTCTTATCTACATGGGTGCCCCCACATGGGTTTCAAATGAGGTAACATGACAGTTATAGAGGTAGTAACTTCTAGAACTAATACTAACTGAATAAAATGTCTGCCTTCCAGCCTCACCCAGTGATAAAAACACCACAGGTATGATTGTCTTTTTCCTACGCTTTTTTGTCTTCTGGAGGATTCCTTACCTCTTTGTTCTTTGAAGGGTATATATCTTCTAGTTTACTTCCAATTTTTTTCTCAAAGATTATTTTTAGTGTCCTTAAATTCTTCCTCCCGCAGCCCCACTCCTGCCTTTGCATATGAGCTTCTGTCCTAAAAGTCATGGTGAAAAGATTTGACCACCCCTTCATGATCCCAAAACAATCCTTTGGACTTTATTTGGTTACAGGGTTGGGAACTAACTGCAAGTACTCAATAGTACTACAGACATCACGACTAAAATTGCTTTCTCTAATACAGTGGTTCTCAACCTTTCTAATGCCTCGACCCTTTAATACAGTTCCTCATGTTGTGGTGACCCCCAATTTCATTATTACAAATTGAACATAATTAAAGCACAGTAATTAATCACAAAACAATATGTAATTATATATGTGTTTTCCGATGGTCTCAGGTGACCCGTGTGAAAGGGTCGTTCAACCCCCAAAGGGGTCGCGACCCACAGGTTGAGAACTGCTGCTCTAATGCATTGATAATTCTGATGTGCAGCTATTGTTGACAACTACTGGGACAGGAAAATAGTTACCCGTCTTAGAAATTCCGTTTTTCAGAACGGGATCATCAGCATTTTTGTTTGATATTTCACCTGTGTAATGCTAGGAGAACTTTTTTCCTAGAAAACCCCGCAGAGATTATTTTAGCCACTTCTACTTCCAGGTAGGAAAGCACCTAAATTTCACTTTAGTCAATTTCCTATTACTCTGCTTTGGTGAGCAGGAAAGAGATGCCACAACTTACAAAGATCTTCTGTAGAGACTACTTTGTATGCTTTTCCCACGTTTTTTCTCCTCCTCCATCCCCTTTTTAAAAAATGTTTATCTTTATTGTTGTATTACAGATGTCCCCCATTGTTTGTGTGTGTTTTTTCCTCCTCTACCTCTTTAATCCTTTGTTTATATCTCATGTTTGTCGCCTCTCCCTTTTTTTGTGTGTAAGCTTCTTCAGAATGCCGGGATGAAAAATTTGCTTGCACGAGACTCTACTCTGTGCATCGGCCAGTCAAGCAATGCGTTCATCAGTTATGCTTTACCAGGTAAGGGGTCCCAGAATACCCAGAAAGCATCCTCCATGATAGTGTTTTCATGTCAGCAACTACTTAATGACTCCGCTATGGAATTTCAGTCTTTGGAGGGACAGAAGATTTTAGCATAATCCTCTTCAGCGGTTCTCAACCTGTGGGTCGAGAACAATGAAAATACATCCTGCATATCAGATATTTACATTATGATTCATAACAGCAGCAAAATTACAGTTATGAAGTAGCAACGAAAATAATTTTATGGTTGGGGGTCACCACAACATGAAGAACTGTATTAAAGGGTCGCGACATTAGGAAGGTTGAGAACCACTGCTAGAGTCTAGCTGTTACTGAAAGTACCAAATAGAACCTGGAGTCTGGATTGAGGTATTCAGAGTACAGGCTGACTAACAAGTCCAGATGCTAGAGGGCAAATAAAAGTAAAGGCTGGAGGAAGGATAGTCACGCGGGAAACACAAGTATGTTGAATTTACTACCTCATAGAAAAAGGCTGAAATGAAAGATCCAAGTCTGAAGTTAGAAAATAGTGGGGGAGGAGTTAGTATTAAGCTTGATTCTAGGGAGAGTATGCAAAGTGTCGCTAATAAGAGTAATACCATTTTCTGAAATATCTAAGGAAATTCAGATAAGAGTGGGGAAATACCTAAGGAAATTCAGATAAGAAGTTGAAAAGGCATCTTAGGCCTAGGCTAGTTCTCCCTCTCAACACTTCTTTCTGTCTCCTTATTTAACCATGACATTGGGACTATGGCAGTTTACGACGCATGTACATCATCAATAATGAGATTTGCTCCCGTCTTGTCTGTAAAGAACATGAAGCTATGAAAGGTAAGATGATGTCTGTGTTTGTAGTGGGGGAAGGGACAGTTATGAGGGAGGTAAAGAAGGACACAATGCTAATGGATCCAAGGTCTGGCTTTGGTGGAGGGCTTTAGGCCACCCTCTTAATTCACATCAGCCCCTTCTCCACCAAGTTACCCCAAGTAAGTAATCTAAGTAAAGCAGCATGCTTAATACATAAACATAACCCTACAAAAAGTACCCCCAGATCTCTTTCCAATTAGATAGTCACTCCAAATCTCTCCTGTATTTGGTCAGAGCTCTGGCTGCTTTGAAGATCATTCACTGAGGTTCTAGGTAAAAAGGCCAAGTCAACCATTACAAATAGAGATGCTACTCATCTGCAGCCATGTTTATAACTACAAAAAAAACTGCACAAAACATTAATTTGGAGACAGTAATGTTTGGGTAGGCCTTTAATTAAATTAGAAATAGATTGGACCTTTAGAAACTGGCTACCTTAAAAACAGTCCACAGCTTGCAAGCACCCTTTATATTGCTCATTGTGAAATTTCTGAGGTAGAGGAAGGTAGAAAGACTTCGTAAAAACAATTAAAAGGGTCTAAAGTGAATGACCATGTATGATGGGAACAAAGATTCTTCTCACCTTCTCCATCGGCCAGCCCCCAAAGGTGGCTGTGGTTGGAGAGGGCACCACAGACAAGCCACTTCTGACTAAGCAGCCCGCCTTGTGCTGAGTTCCTGACTAAAAGCTGTACTTAACTTCGGAGAAGGAAACTTGCTGCTTGTCCCCACTGGCTCTGTGCGAGCCACCTGCAAGGGAAGCACCTTGAGACTGAGGTTGAGTATTTGGGACTCTAGGCACTTTCAAGGGTCTCTGGGGACTTAGTCAAGTCAGCTATTTGCTCATAGTAAACACTTAGGTATATATTGAGCGATTGAAGCTCATTTTCTGGTTATTCAAAAGTCCATGATTAGAAAAAGTGGGAGCTAGGTGTAGAAAGGAAACTAACATTTACTGACCACCTGTGCTAGGTACTTTGCATACATTATTCCATTTTAATACAACTAAACTGTTGAGGCAGGTATTTTAATGTTTATTTTATAGAGCGGATAGTGAAGTTCAGAAAATTTAAGAAACTTTCTAGTAAGTCTCAAGTGGTAAATAAGTGGTAGAGCTGTGATTCTAACTCAGATATATTCCGCCCCAACCTTCTCACTCCACCACACTGGTCTTCTCTTTCCCTTAAAACATCAGCCCTTTGTTATCTTCCCGCATTCTAATCCCATCATGCTCTTCTTCTCTTCTAGATGAGATTTGCCGCCAGATGGCTGGTCTGCCCCCAAGGCGACTCCGGCGTTCCAACTACTTCCGACTTCCTCCCTGTGAAAATGTCAATTTGCAGAGACCCAGTGGTCTGTGATCATCAAGGAAAAGGAAAAAAGAAAAAAAAAAATGTATGGGTGGGATGAAGAGAATGCTTTAGGAAGAGGGAACTCCTTGTCTAACCATTGTCAGCTAACCCATACATTAGTATTTCTTAGACCAAACCCTTTGCAATGTTTAGCTTTTGCCCCTACTCCCTGATGTTTCACCCAGACTGAAACATTGATCTCATTTTCGGTACTTACAATACAAACTCTATATTATTGCATGGTTTTACTGCTTCCCGATATCATAGACATATTAGATAAATGATGACCAGGCAGTTTAAATGCAATTTCAAGGGAAAATAAACTTAAGGTTAATAATAGTTACTATTGAAGCTGTCTGAGATAGTTCTTAGGGTGGAAGAAATTATCATGGTCTATTTTGGCTAGCCATAGAACTTCATTTACTTTCCTTACAAGAGTTTCCTATATTAACTACCCTTTTTTTCTATAAAATTATAGTCCTCTTTACTCTTATTTTAACTATTTTGCTGACTATCATAACATTTACTTGGCAGGTTCTCTTTATGAAAAAGGTCATGACAATTTTTGTAGCTCTAGAAAATTCTCCAGAGCCAATATTTATACAATCCTACTAACAATATATAAAGACCCCAAATGTTGCCTTCTGCTAAGCTCAGAGGCTGAGGCTAAAGAGAGGAGTATGCCAGGTATAGAACTTGGACCCATGGTTTCCTATTCAGTTGTTGATGTGGTTGTCCAATGGCAAATAGGGGTAGAAAGTAAGTCTCATTTTCTTACTCATTTATGGTAGAATTGGGATTAGTCCACATCCACAGGTAAATTAGACAACTAATGTCAAACCATATCACTGGTCTGAGTTTTTGTGAGTTGTTGCTACTTCCATTCTCACCACTTACCAAAATCTGTAGCAATTATTATTCAAATAGATTCTGGAATAGCCTCATTTGGGGCCTAATAAGGGCATTCAGACCTGAACTTTAATAGGCAGGCACAAAGTTTACCTAATGGTTTATAGAAAAAAGTAAAAGAAGCACAATATTTAGACAACCCACACTCTTATCCTGGGCCTAGCAGTAACTAGGTAGCCTCAGATAAGTCATGTTTCCTCACTAGGCCCTGGTTTAATTTCCCCACTTTTAACAAGAGAAGGTTTATGTACATTAGTTTCTTTTAATTCTATAATTCTCAAAACTTAAATGTATTGTTAATATTTCTTGAAGCCTAGAGATGCAGTCTAACTCATAACAAACATGTCTGCTTTATAAGGTGGGGAAATAGCCTGTATTAATTAAATGGACAATAGTCCACAATATAATAGAACAAAATTTCACTATAAGTGACAAATTATATATTATGGACTGTCTATCTGAATAACTCAGTAACCTTCTTAAAAAGCCAATAGAATTCAAGTAGGAACTAGGGGAATCTGAGATAACCAGTTATATATGATAGAATACCACTTGTAGGGAGTGAATTTCTGTCATATCGCTGGGAAAACTACCCTGAGTCTTGGATTCTGGCTGTTAAGAAGCAATTTAGTTTAATGGGATTTGCACAATTTATTAAAGAAAAATGTTAGAAAAGGTCCCAAGGCATGCAATTTCTGCTCCACAGCCTCTAGAAGTAAATGTACTGACACATAGACAAACATACTATATGCATATTGTAGCCACTGCAGAGAAATCTCATGGGCACAGAGTTCCCAAGAATCATGTCAAAATGTCTTCATGAACTTGACCCTCCTACTGCATATTGAACGAGAGGTAGCATTCACCACTGGAAAGCACCTCAATCCCAGTATTGTGTATATTGCAAATTAAACATTTTAAAATAATTGTTCCAAATTTTCTTCTCAGAAGAGAGAAGTGTGTGTGTCTGTTATTTCTTTTTCTATTTTATGTTTAAAAAGAAGACCTGAACTCATGCTTTTATTCCATTTTGAAAACTAAATAACAATATTGCTCAAATTTCTCTATTCCACTATCCTCTGTTGTATCCCTCTTCACTCCATAACTTTACTGTTGGTCCTCCAACATTCCAAATTTATTTACTTTCCTCCTGATGCCCTTCCTCGGTTCACCGGAAAATTCTTTCTTTTCTGCCCCCTTTAGGACCAACTGTCTTGCAAGGTGAAGTTCATGCTTTATTTTCACTTCTCTTTTGCATGATCAAATTCCTGTGTTTTGCCATTTCTCATTTTTCTTATGTTCTCTACCTGTTTTACTCTTCTTGATATGTAAACCAACTTGTCTAACTCACTTCCCAGCCTCTTTCCTCATCATTATAAAATACTCTTCTCCCTTATAGCTTCCTCCTAAAAATGGTCCCAGGTCAAAGCTTCTGAGGAGAAGTACCACTTCTTAACCTCTGTACTCTCTTCTCCATGGGCAGAATCCCATTCACCTCCTTTCTGTTTTTTGTTTGTTTGTAGGGTGTGTTTTGTGTGTGTTTTTTAAAGCCTTGACCCATTGTGAATCAGACCAATAACCCAAAACAAATGGAATAGGGAAACTGAGACAGATAGTTAAACAGTAGTTTGCAGCCTCCTAGAAAAATCTAGATGCCAAGCAGTTTGTAGCCACTTAGTAAATCCTATCTTCCCTAAACCAGGGACATTTTAAAAGTGAATGGTTTGCACTTCTCCTCCCCAATCAAAGGGTAAATAGCCGAAATCACCCTATTCATGGAGACAGATAGCAAAAATCCAATTAGTGCCATTTTCCAACATCTGTCCATTACCCAAGGACGGATGAAGAGAATAAACCTTATTTTAGTACATCAGCACAAAGCTGATGAATATTCTACTGAGATCTTCCTTTAAGAACTCTATCCTAGCTGGTTTGGCTCAGTGGATAAAGAGTCGGCCTGCAGACTGAAGGGTCCCATGTTCAATTCCTGTCAAGGGCACATGCCCAGGTTGCAGGCTCAGTCCCCAGTAGGGGGTGTGCAGGAGGAAGCCGATCAATGATTCTCTCTCTTCATTGATGTTTCTAGCTCTCTCTCCCTCTCCCTTCCTCTCTGAAATCAATAAAAATATACTTAAAAAAAAAAAAAGAACTACTTTAAATGCACAGCCTTTAAACCCCCTCAAAACAAAGGTCCAGAGTACACCCTCCCAGGAGCATGCCCATGCCTCTTCCCACAGGGGTGCATCTCCTAAACTCTAAGGGACCCCATGAGGCCTGCAACCAGGGCAATGGACAATGACAGTTCATCCCAGGAAAACCCCCTGAACCTGTCCCCAAAGTCCCTTTATCTCTGTTTTTTTTTTAATATTTTGAAATTTATTTCAGATAAGAAGGAAGAGAGAGACAGAAACATCAATAATGAGAATTATTGATTGGCTGCCTCCTGCATGCCCCGCACTGGGAATTGAGCCAGAAACTCGGGCATGTGCCCTGACCAGGAATAGAACCAGGACCTCCTGGTTCATATGTCAACAGCTACCCCTGAGCCAACCAGCCGGGCTTCTCTGATTTCTTAGTGAGCCAAAGCAGACAGGTCTAGACCAGTGGTTGGCAAACCTTGGCTTGCGAGCCACATATGGCTCTTTGGCCCCGTGGCATGGGCCACAAAGTTTCAATCGCACTGTACATGTGCGCCCGCACGTGGTATTTTGTGGAAAAGCCACACTCAAGGGGCCAGTTTTCCGACTACTGGTCTAGACTCATTTCTCCAACCCTTTCTTATTTTGTGCCTCAAAAGTTTTACCTAGACTTCTGTTGTGAAATTTGTTCTGCAGGAAGTCAAGAACACACACCCTGGGAACCTACCAGCTGGCCCCAGGCAGACCATCTCAGGGCCAGGTTCCATTTCCAGTAACAATTGCAGGTCCCTAATGGTCTAGTTTTTTTCCCTTGTTCCTCCCACAAAAAGATTTGAAAACCTTTTACTCTTTAAGGTATTAATGTTATCCTTTTTTTCTTATCAATGCAAATGATAGCCTTCATAAGCAAGGAACTTAAAATTTGATGAGAAAGAATTACGTGAACCAAAACAATGGATTTTAAATGTTGGAATTAAAGGGTTTGGTTAAAAGTTAGGCAATTTGAATGCCTTCCTGATACCTTGAAGAGAAAGCAGGCTTATCTGCCTACTATAAGATTCACCCTTATGTTCTCTTCCAAAATTGAATCGATCCTGCTCTGAGCCTAACATTTTCCCATAGTTCATGCTTATAATAGAAGAAAGTTCTCCTTGAATGAACAAGTAAGTTCTGGAAATTCAAGTGTGCTCTGCACTCTCTAAATATAGTTCCATGCACACTTTCTCTGAGTATCCTTTTGACTTACAGGCAGATGTTGCAAACCTCAGCTGGTCTCCCACTTCTGGACCTTATTTATGATGACATCAAGCACTATATGTTGCTAGCCACAAGCTCCACCCTCCTCTGCTTTACGTGCTGTGGCAAAAGTTGACTTTGACCAAATACTTTACACCTGGTTAGAAGGTGCAAGCAATTTGCAACCTCTAAGGTTCTCCCTTCCTTCAGTACTGCTGCAACACAGTGAAGAAAGAAATCAAAGAAGCAGAAAAGAAGATAGCAGAGCACTAAACAAGAGGGATAAGGAGATGGGAGAGTGATGACAGGTGGCCATCAGGACAGGAGAACCAGGAGGCTAGAAGTTGGGAATTCACAAATCTGTGTGGGAGAAGAGAACTTGGAAAGTGTGGTGAAGGGATCTGAGAGGTATGGAACCTTACTGGGTAGCATGGGAGGATATTGGGAGCACAGCAGAAGAGAGGCGGGGCTGTCCTTAGAGTTCTGTCAACTCAGGGAGGCAAAGATTTGGTTAAAAAATGCAACATCCCAATAAAAATTGAAAATTCTCGTATCTTTTAGTGTTTCACCAACCAAACATCAGTGAAAGTGACTTGTTGAATTTCTCTGTGGTGGAGAAACAGGTGGCCACCGTGTGTGTGTGTTTTCTAAAGCCAGTCAAGCAAAGCCAGGAGCGTCAGTCAAACGACAACTTCTGGGCAGAACTAAGTTGAAAAAGCAAATGTTTATATAAATAGAGGTGCAAAGCTCCTATTTTCCTGTTGACAAATCAAGCTTCACTTCACTTCAAACCATCAAATTTTTTAAAAAATAGCTGATAATGGCTTTTTTTTCTCCCCAGTTTGTCCAATCACTCAGTAAGGTTCTAGTATTTTCCTAACCCAGGGGTCCTGCAGTTTTTTCTCCTTTTCTTTCTCTAGTGTTTTTCTCTTTCCTTTCCCTTTCCTTTTTCCTTTGTTTTGTTTGTTTACTTAGCCATATGTCTATTCTGTGTAGCAAGTACTTTAATAAATTTACAAAATAATTCATGAAGATTGAATTCAGAATGATCTCAAATTTGTGGGAGATTCACCTCCCCCAATAATTCCTTAATAAAAGATAATGATGAGCTTTGAGCAAATATATGGAAATATTATAATGGAAACAACCTGAATTGTATTTAAGGGATTGATGGCTATTGAGGTATCACCCTACATCATTGTCATTATATACTGTTCCCTATGTTGTTCTGGTCAAACACAGGAGTTACAATGAAGGGTAAATAAGAACTGCACAGGAAAACATTGCAACCATTTGTATAAAATTACATCCATATATGTATCCATCCACTCTTGAAAATAGATGAGATTTCTGGGGAGAAGGGAGATAAAGTAATATTAATACAAATAAACTTATGAAATGTGTAATATTAGCATCCACGTCAATAGTTATTGAAAACAGGAATTACTACAAAAATGTTCAGATAAAATTATGAATGACAGCTGCTTAATTGGTTTAGAGAAACAAATTTATTTGTTGAAAAGTAATCTCTAATTTCATCAAGGTTAAATCACTATGCTCTTTTATGTTGCCATTTTCTTAGAGAAACTGAGATAGATCTGACATCCTATATAATAAAAGCCCTGTGACTGAACAATGGAATGACCAGAACGATCACTCGACCAGACTCTATGATGCACACTGACCACCAGGGGGCAGATGCTCAATATAGGAGTTGCCCCCAGGTGGTCAGTGTGATCTCACAGTGGGAGCATTGCTCAGCTGACCTTAATGAGTGGCTGCTCCCGCAGCAGGTCGATCCCCGCAGGCCACGCCCCCCCCACCAGTGCGCAAATCCCGTGCACCAGGCCTCTATTAGTATAATAATTGATCATTAAGATATAATAATTCATAAATTCAATTATAAGTTAAATCATAAAGCATAATTCATAAGAATTACTATATGTTCTAATGACATAGAGCAGGAATAATTTCTCTCTTGCCACATAGAAACTAAAAAATATTATATAATTTATGCAAAGAACATCTCGATCTCAAATCAACATAGCTCTAGGATAACAAAACATATTTATATCATCCTGTTCATCTTAATATAAAAGAATTGGTGCCCTGGCAGGGTAGCTTTGTTGGTTAGAGCATTTTCCCCATATGCCAGGGTTGCAGGTTTGTTTCTTGGTCAGAGCACATGTAAGAATTAATGAATGTATAAATAAGCGGAACAACAAATTGACCTCTCTCTCTCTCTAATAAATTTTAAAAGGATTTCTGTTCATTTCAGGGCCAATCCTGTCATAGCACTCACAAATTATGTGATATTAAGTGAATAACTTCTCTATTGTAAATTGCTGGCAACACATCTGTGATTCTGAGAATTAACAAGATCAAGTTTTCAAAGATTACACACCTGTAATATTATCTTATCTAATAAAAGAGAAACAAGCAAATTGACCATAACTTCGCTATACTCACAAGACATGCCCACCAGCCAATCAGAGCAACTATATGCAAATTAACCCAACCAAGATGGCGGCCAGCAGCCATGGAGCTGGAGCAAGCAAAAGGCTTGGTTGCCCCGGTGATGGAGGAAGCCAAGCTTCCCGCCTGCCCTGGCTGGCTGTCAGCTCCGCTCAAGGCAACTAAGTTTCCATTATAGAAGATAAATAAACCCCAGATACCTGCTTCCATCCAGCCTCTACTGGGAGCTTGGGTAGCTGGGGGCTGTGGCCAGCCTGCAAACAGCCATCAGCCCCTCACCCAGGCTTGCCAGGCACCCCAGCAGGGACCCCCAGCCTGAAAGGGCTGTGGCCAGCCTGAAAACGGTCCTCAGCCCCTCACCCAGGCTGCCCAGGCACCCCAGCGGGACCCCCACTCTGATCCAGGACACTCTTCAGGGCAAACCAGCAGGCTCCCACCCATGCACCAGGCCTTTATACTATATATTTAAAGGGTAATATGCAAATTGACCCTAACAGCAGAATGACTGGTCACTATGACACACACTGACCACCAGGGAGCAGACGCTCAATGCAGGAGCTGCCCCTGGTGGTCAGTGTGCTCCCACAGGGGGAGCTCTGCTCAGCCACAAGCCAGGCTGACGGCTGCCAGTACAGCGGTGGTGGTGGGAGCCTCTCTCTCCTCCTCAGCAGCACTAAGGATGTTCCACTACAGCTTAGGCCTGCTCCCTGCTGGCAAGTGGACATCCCCCGAGGGCTGCCAGGCTGCCAGAGGGATGTCTGACTGCCAGGTTAGGCCCAATCCCCTGGGGAGCGGGCCTAAGCCAGCAGGTGGTCATCCCCCGAGGGGTCCCAGACTGCAAGAGGGCACAGGCCAGGCTGAGGGACTCCTCCCCCACCGAGTGCACAAATTTTTGTGCACTGGGCCTCTAGTACAGTTAATAAAACTATAGGACAATTTTTTCTACTTAGGCTGACTGGTTTCTCTCTAACTGTTCTTGAATAGGTTGACTCTTCTATTTTTTCTCTTATAACAAAACAGGTGATTCTTGCTGGTTAACCAGTGAGTACACAGGTTTGCCTCTCCCACCTCTGCGGCAGCACTAAGGATGTCCGACTGATGGTGGGAGTACACAGGGGTGACAATACTAGTTTCTCTACAGTTCAAGGTTTCTAATTAAATTTTTTTCAGCATCCAGAAACTTTTTAATAACAGGGCAGAATCTGGATTTAGTTTTTGTAGGTGCAGTTGGCCTGTCGGCCTCTGGCACACTTGAACTTGTGGCCCTTGGGTATCTGACAGGTTTCAGTCCCTTGAAGTCTCTGACTAATCAGGAATTCTTTTTTAATTGAGGTGAAATTCGCATAATATAAATTAACCATACATTGTTATATAACTACCACTTCCAAAACTTTATCACCCCAAAGAAAACCCCTATCCATTAATGTATTCTCCCCTCCCTCCAGTCCCTGAGCAACCATCAATCTACTTTCTGCCTCTCTGGATTTAGCAATTCTGGCTATTTCATATAGAAGAAATCATATACTATGTGGCCTTTTGCCATAATCAAGATTTTTAAGATTATTTGTATGGGGCATAAATTACTAACTATAGAGCATATCTTGGGTAATTGTCTCAATAGGGTGAACTTTGACTTACTTTTTTGATGCTGTAGCCATACCTCCTTTAAGGAACCTGGGGATGTAGGTCTAAAGTTATAAGGATGCATGGGAGGCAGGACGATCCTATATAATAAAAGGCTAATATGCAAATCGACCGAACAGCGGAATGTCCGGTTGCTATGACATGCACTGACCACCAGGGGGCAGATGCTCAACAGGAGTTGCCCCCTGGTGGTCAGTGCACTCCCATAGAGGGAGCGCTGTTCAGCCAGAAACAGGTCTCAAGGCTGGTGAGTGCAGCTGCAGTGGCGGGAGCCTCTCCCACCTCTGCAGCTACACTAAGGATGTCGATTGATGGTGGGAGCAGGCCTGAGCCATCAGTTGCACATCCCCCAAGGGCTACCAGACTGCAAGAGGGCACATGCTGGCCTGAGGCACCCCCCACCTCCAAGTGCAAGAGTTTCATGCACCAGCCTCTAGTGTTGAATATATTAGCCAAAGTGCTGAGTGCACTGAGCGGGTTGGTGGTGTTTTGTGTAATAGTGCTGAGGTAGTTGATACTTCCTGTCAACTTCTGGTAACAAAGTGAGGAGATCCTTATTGGTATTTTTAGCCAATGTGTGTGGATAGATGCTGGGGAAAAGAAATGGGCATCGAAGGACAGGAGGAAGAAACCCAGCTTAATTATGTATTAAAGAAATCGGGGCTGCTGATACAGTCAGGCACTTCCTGACAATGGGGACTCATTCTGAGAAAAGTGTTGTTAGATGATTTCATAGCCTGTACAGCATGTCACTATACAAAACAATGCGAGATTAAATCAAGCACAAGAGAAAATGATGCAATTAAGAAATTCTGTAAACAGGAGACTGTATGAGCCTGCTAACGGTATAACATGGCATGCTGTTTACAGCAAACTTTTTCCATAAGTAGAAAAAGTACACTCTAAAATAACAGTAGCCCAGCCAGTGTGGCTCAGTGGTTGAGCATCAACCAATGAACCAAGAGGTCACCAGCTGATTCCTGGTCAGGGTAGATGCCCGGGTTGTGGGCTCAATCCCCAGTAGGAGGTGTGCAGCGGGCAGCTTATCAATGTTTCT
Source organism: Myotis myotis (assembly GCF_014108235.1). NCBI lineage: Eukaryota > Metazoa > Chordata > Mammalia > Chiroptera > Vespertilionidae > Myotis > Myotis myotis. The sequence continues at coordinate 191,456,994 of NW_023416335.1, forward strand.
ATCTCTCTATCCTTCTCCCTTCTTCTCTCTCTAAAATCAATAAAAACATATAAAAATAAGATAATGATAAAAGGTGTAGTATAGTAAATACAACAGGCAACATAGTCATTATCAAGAGAACCTAGGAGGAAGAATTTGCCAATATGATGCCAGACCATCCTACAGCAGGGGGTGATCTGATTTCAATGTATTAGGGACTATTTAGACAGAAATATAGTGTGAGAACCTGAAAACTACTCACTCACAGTTTACTAATCAGAAAACTTTGAACCATGGGAACAGATAACTTGTTGGTGATCATAATTTATGTTTTAATGTCTGGTCTTCTAAATATAAGAGTTATTATAAGAGAACGAGAGGCCCAGTGCATGAATTCGGGTCTGGCCAGCCTGTCCCGATCAGGCCAATCAGGCTGGGCCGGCAGGGGGGAGGGGCCGCATGTGGTTGGCTGGCTGGCCCCGCCCCCTAGTTGAACCCTCTGTCAAACCCCTGATCTGGGGGATAATTTGCATGTTAGCCTTTTATTATATAGCACACTTTGTGAAAACAGTTGTTTTTTTATGGAATACCTTCCATGCACTAGTAAACATTTTGAGTCACTTGTTTGCATTACTTTGAACAATCCTGCAGGATAATTGTCTCAACTCTGAGCCTCAGTGCCTAAAAATTAGGATAATAATCCCTACCTGTTGGACTTAAAAGAGATAATAATACTCAATATGCTTAGCACAGAACCTGGCATAGTAAAGGTTAGCTGTGCCCTAACTGGTTTGGCTCAGTGGATGGAGCGTCGGCCTGCAGACTGAAGGGCCCTAGGTTCGATTCCGGTCAAGGGCATGTACCTTGGTTTCGGGCACGTCACCAGTGGCGGGGGTGCAGGAGGCAGCTGATCGATGTTTCTCTCTCATCGATGTTTCTAACTCTCTATCCCTCTCCCTTCTTCTCTGTGGAAAATCAATGAAATATATTTTTTTTTAAAAAAAAGGTTAGCTGTGATTACATTTATTTGTTCACATTTTACACATGGTAAAAATAAAACCTACGGTATTAGGCAACACAGTCAAAGACACTGTGGTCGAGATAAAACTCAAGGGTTAATGTACTTGATTACAAAACCGAACTTTTCCCACTACCTTCTACTACATCTTGTATGTGCATGATTAATGAAGCCTCTTTAGTTAATTTTCTCATCAAAAATAACTCTCTTTCTTTAGCCCTTTGCCCATGCTAGGCTTTTGATGAATGCTTGCTTAGTTGCTCTCTTAACCTCAATAAGTCCTAGGCAGCTGCATAGCAGAAGTTGAGTGAGTAATTCCTGTATATGATTAAAGGCCTGTCCCTCAACTTCTTCATACCCCAGTAATGTGGCTGGCAGTAAACTGAGAAAAACAAAAATCAGGAAAAGCAGAAGTTGAAGCACTCCAAAAATCAGACTTTCACCCACGCAGACTCTTTTTTGGGACTCTCAAAAACAACAAAGTATCATATTGAACAATCTACCTGGTGTCCAAAAATAGTGGGCTGGGGAGTCAATGTCTGAGCACCTTGGCTTTCAGACACAGGAATGTACACCCTGGAGGAGTCCCAGGGGGCCCTTCTGGACTCACAGACTGGCCATAGTGAAACCTCACCTTGTGTTTCTCGTGGTGAAGGTTAGCAGTGGTAAAGTCCAGATGTCCAAGGCTTACCTCAGCCACCAGAGGCACAATTTCCAAGTCAGGTGGCTTTTGCTAAAAATAAACTCACCAGGTTGTCCTGGGGTTTTTCAAGAGAAATTGGTAAGGGGAGAGGGTAGTTAGTGAGAAAAGTAACTTTTAAAAATAGCTGAGTGCAACTCTATAAAATTGTTTATTTCAAATAACCAGGAATGCAAAATGTTATTATAATTATAAAAGATGTACTTCTTCCTTTAAAAGAAGAAAAGTGAATAAGGGAATACAACTTTTGGAGAAATAAAAGTTACTTTCTTATGTTGGACAAGTTTTTTCTTTTTTAAACATATTTTTATTGATTTCAGAGAGGAAGGGAGAGGGAGAGATAGAAACATCAGTGATGAGAGAATCATCAATCGGCTGCCCCCTGCACGCCCCCTATAGGGGATTGAGCCCACAACCCGGGCATGTACCCTGACCAGGAATCAAACTGTGACCTCTTGGTTCATAGGTTGACACTCAACCACTGAGCCAAATATTTTTATAATAAAAAATACTGTTTTCTCCTAATCTTTGGACAATTTATGTTTTAGGATAGCATGAGACGTTTACCCTGGTTTTGACTAACTCCCAGATATGTTGCCAGGCATATGTCCATCTCCAGACATGTATATCCTATTTAAAGAAGATCAGGGCTAGCTAAATAAACGCTAAAGTTCCTTCAACTTTGAGATGCTATGATTTTCAGATTTGTCTTTTATTAACATTTAATTCTTTTAAATTGTCATTTAAGTATTGTCTATTTTTGTTGTTGTTATTCCTCACCTGAGGATATTTTCCATTGAATTTTAGAGAGAATAGAAGGGAGAGGGAGAGACAGAGAGAAACATCATCGATGTGAGGGGGACACATCAATTGGTTGCCTCCTGCATGCACCCTGACCGGGGGTGGAGTTCAAGCCAGCAACTGAAGTAGGTGCCCTTGACCAGAATCAAACCCACAAAACTTCAGTCTGTGGGCTGATGCTCTATCCACTGAGCCAAACCGGTTAGGGTGGTATTGTCTATTTTTTAAACTTTTAACAAAATTATAAATTCCTTGAAGAACTATAATGTACAGCATTGTCCCCCTTCAAAGCTTAGCCTTACACTTTCTCATAATAGGTCATCAATAAATAGTAAATGAATGAATTTCAGTTTTCAAAGATGGTGTTTATTAATCACTTATAAAAGCACTTTTTGAATTGCCCCCAATGGGGTATAACATCAAAATAAACACAACAGAACTTTTTGCTTTCCAGAACCTTCATTTTCAAACACCAAATATCTAAAACATATATGTTGGAATCTTCTTTATGTAGTCTATGCACTAAAAGGTAAGATTTTCAAAAAAGAAGGTATTATACAAGAATGTATATTGAATATTTTGTGTGTGTTTATTAGATTTTTCCAACACCTTATAAAATCTACTTTATAAAATAGGATAAATAAATATCCACGGATAATTCTGCTTCAGAAACCAATTTGGAGAAATTAACTCAATAGCCACCTTTCTAATATTCTCTCCCATACTGCCTGGTCTTATGCTTCCCAATATGCACCATATTCTTTCCCTTTGAATGAGGTTCATGAGATTCATCATTGAACTGAAAGATGAAGAAAACATTCCAGCTGAAGATGAGGCCAAAAGATACTTTTAATGTTTTTTTAATTGATTTTTAGGTAGAGAAGAAGGGAGAGGGAGAGATGGAAACATCCATGAGAGAGAAATATTGATCTGCTGCCTCCTGCATGCCCCCTACTGGGGATCAAGCGCACAACTCAGGCATGTGCCCTGACTGGGAATTGAACCAATGACCTCTTGGTGCATGGGACGATGCTCAATCCACTGAGCCATACCAGCAGGGCCAGATGCTCTTTTGATAAAACAAAGAGCTTAAAGTCCATGTTTCTATTAGATTTAGATTTAATTACTTGTTTGACCAATTTCTAAATTTTTTGTGAGAGAAAAGTTAGATCTTGCATAAGCCATTTATTGAGTTTGCCTGATATATGCAGCCAATGTTTTGAAAGGTTTACCCTGATTGCTCTGTTGAAAATAGACAGTAACTGAAGAAGGATGGAAGAAGGAAGACCAGTTGGGAGGCTAAATGCAATAATTCAGGTTGCTTGGACCTGGAGATGGTGAAAAGTGGCCCATTTCGTAAGCAGAGTTGTTAACAAGATTTGCTAATAGATTGGGCATAGGACTTAAAAGGAATAGAGCAATCAAGCAAGACTGCCGGCCCTGGCTGGGTACCTCAGTTGGTTTAGAGCATCAGAGATTAGTGGTTTGGGAGGCAAAAATTTCTATGTCCTAAGTCCTACATAACTGAGTGAGCTTACTTAGTCACAAACCAGAACTATTAGTGGACTTCTCTATGGATTCAGAGACATTGTGTAACTAAATGAGGAAATAGATGATTTCAGCTCACAGAACACAAGATGCTATTTAAATGAACATTACTAGTGTTATGCTTTCTAAATTAAAGATATTATTCATTACCATGATTATAATTTACTAAGTGTCTACTGCAACTGTCTCCTGATCTGTTACCTGTGGAGCATGGACTGGGTTTTTAGAGAGGCAGACCAAAAGAAACCAACACATTAAGCAGAATGGCCCTCAATCATTTTATCTATGTGACTCTGCCTATGTCAGCCCCACCCATCTTCACTGGACCCAAACAGGAGGAAGGCCTTTGGGGTACCTGGTGGTGATGCTGTGGAGGGAGGAGCCCAAAATGGTAAGCTCAAATTTGAATGTGTAGGGCCAATGCATTGTCAGTCAGTGAAGCAACCGTGCTTGAGGCAAGCTTTCCTCGGCCTAAGACATTTGGGGAGCCAAGAAAGACACTCTGGAATCCACTATGGACAGGTAAAAGGACAGTGCCTTTTGGGTAGCTTCATTGGTTTTTCTGCCAGAGCAAATCTGAGTAATGAGATTGGTACCTATCCTTTTCCTAGCACTATCTGCTTTACAAGATCTGCCTGGTCAACATGCAGATTTATTTCTCTGGTTCTGTCTCATCTTCTGTTCAGATCTCTCTCTCTTCCATATTCAGAAGAACTTTTATGACCATGTGTTGACTTGTTCTGAGATTTTACTGCAGTTATAACTAATTTGTGGTAATTATGTCAACATAGTAAATGGTTATAGACTCAAATCATGAAAAGAAAATAGCAATACTACACTAAAACAGTAGTGGCAATTGTAGTAATAATTTTATAAGTATTCAACTGTAAAAATCACTTGAAGATAAACTTTCCTAGGGAGATTCTACTGAATAACTTAGTTACCTAGTGAGGAAATTTTTTTTTAAATGCCAATATTCAAAATTAATTACTTAAAAGTCACTATGACTGTGTGTATAATAAGGAGGAAAATTCAGTCAAGTAAATTATTTAATGTTGTATGTCAAATTGTTAGGCAGTTAATGGCATTTTTACTACCTAGTCTTTCAATCTCTTTAGATGTGGCTGAACTTACTTCTTCTATGTGTATTCTGTAAGATTTTTCACAATGTCTTTGCATCCAGTTTATGTCAGTTAAGTTACTGTCACAGAACTTAGTCTATTCCCGCTTTTATGATTATTACAAATGTTATGAGGATGATACCTAATCTATATACTTTATCTCAATTTACCTCTGTTACAAAGAATGTACACAACACAATTAAGATTTTTAACGGCAGAGTAAGTGTTCTTCAGAAAATTTTCTTTCTTCTTTTTTTTTTTTAACTCTCATCCAAGGATATTTTTTTTCATTGATTTCCAGAGAGAGTGGAAGGGAGAGGGGAGGGGAGGAGAGACAGAGAGAGAGAGAAACATTGATGTGAAAGAGACACACTAATTAGTTGCTTCTTGCATGCACCCCTACTGGGGCTGAGGAACCTACAACTGAGGTATGTGGCCTGGCATGCTAACCATTGAGGGAACCAGCCAGGGCAGAAAATTTTCTTGAGAGCAAAATTGTTGAATGAATGTCTGCTCAGTTTCAGTGACATTTTGAAAACTGATCTAAGGTGCAGGTCAGAGGTAAAGGACTTAGTAGAGATACTTGTGTATAATGAAATGCAAAACAGTGGTAAAATCAGTAGTAGAAATTCAGAGAAAGACAAATAAAAAGGGAGAAAAAATCAATTCAACAGGAGGAAAAGGGAAATATGTAATTATCATCCAGGAAAATAATATCTGCAGAGCCCATTAGTTACAGTACAGGGCAGGAGAGGAGGGCTTTGTCACGATTATTTTTAACCCGTCTGCCTCCAGGTTTGCACTGCTGGGGATGCAGCTAGTGTTCTGCCTGAAGGAGCACAGCTGTTCAAACAGCTGTCAATCTGGAGGCCTAAAAAACTGCCTCTGCAAAGTCCTTTGTGCCCAGAAAAGAAACCAAGAGAACAAGGTGCCAGAAACAGGCTCCTTTCTACAGCTGAAGGGAAGTGATGGATCAAGAAAGTTAAATAGGTCAAGATCATGCAATTCACTTCATTGTGATAGGTAACTTCTGACAGAAACAGTGAAGAGCTGTTGCATTTTCCTGTGGCGTGGGAAGTGAAAGTCCATCTGAATTCCTTTACCGCTGTCATGTCATTTTCTATAACTTTCAGAACACTTTGTCCGCATGGTAAGGGGTCCCTGCCACACTGCCTTCAGTGCATGATATAGTTACCTTACCCCTCCTCCTGCCCCACTCCAGCCTTTCTCCTCCACGCAGCCCAGAAGGGTAGGTTAAAGGTAAAAGGAACTTATTAGTACGAGATGATGCTTAATCTATTTAAAACTGATTGGGCCACAAAGAGAGGATATTTTTTCTTTCTCTTCAGTATTTATTAAGCACTTGTTATGTATTCAACTTATATATGCTATGGGTTATTATATGATAAGTATGTAACAACAGTAATAGCAATGATTATCGTAATAAATCACTTTCATTTTAAATAAATCCAATTAGTATCAGATCTTTGTTACCATCCATTTCAGATCCCTGCCAAATATGCATTTTTAAATCTAAAATAATATAACTGCCTGATTTTTCTATTGTTTGCCATACATAATGTGTATATTGGCGATAAATCTAGTTCTCTGCTGCGGGATTTAAAGAGTATTCCAATAAGCTCCATGTGTATGAATTAAGACATTTAAATTGTGACAGCTATAAAAAGCTCTTGTCTTTGTTTATTAACTTAATAAGATTGACAATTGAGTACTTAACTTTTAACTTCAGGGTCTACCACATGTCTTACTTTATTAAAGTAAATATTCTCAACAAAGAATGTCCACACAAAGACTGGAATATGAATGTTTGCAGAAGCTTTATGCACAATAGCCCCAATGTAGAAACAATCCACAGGTCCATCAACAGGCGAATGAACCAACAAAATGTGCTATATCCCTGTGATGGAGTACCACTGTGCGCTGGAAAGGAGCAAACTATTGATACATGCAACATCATGAATTAATCTCAAAGTCATTAAGCCAAATGAAAGAAATCAGACACAAAGGAAGGGACAATGTATGCATCATATGAAATTCTGGAAAATGAAAAGTAGTTTATAGTTACAGAAATCGGATTATCGGTTGCCTGTGGGAGAAGGGAAGAACCGATGGGAAAAAGAGAATGGGGAAACTTTGGGGGAGGGGTACACTAGCCATGTTCTGGATCTTGGTTGTGGTAGCACCTTGGGGTATTTACATCTACCAGTATTCATAGAACTGTACATTTTAAATGGGTGAAATATGTAAATTATACTTCAATGTAAAAAAATAAAAAGGAAAAAAAAGTTTCAATTCTCTTGCCAGCAAACGGTATTCAAATCCCTGGCTGGGTGTTTATTTTTACAAATTCTTTGCACTTCTGCTTAATGCCATTAGGTGGCAGCATTATTTTCACAAATTGGATAAATACATCTTTGAAAAAGATTAGGACAAAAACCAGACACTTTTAGTAGCTTGGGAACAACCACACTGTATTGTGTGTGTTATGTTCATAACTGCAAAAAATTTTGAGTTAGCAGAGAGCATTTCTACATATTCAATTCAATATAGTGCTTATGATATGCAAGACACTGTCCTAGGAACTAGGTAACAGAAAAAGAACTGGTCCCTGTGTGTGAACACAGCATAATATTTAGATCACATTTCCAAGTTAAAAAAGCAGCAGAATACAAAATTACACATGAAATCAGTCTTATCAAAATCATGTATATGTAATCGTGCAAAAGACCAGGAGAAACATAATTTTAACAGTAATTGTCATTAGACACTGATATTCCACATTGTAAAATTCTTTAATATTTTAAATTTTATAACTTTCTAGTTTTTTGTAGTATTCAAGGTAACAACCATCAAATATTGCTTTTATACTTTTAACTATACATATATACATATAATATATATATATATATGTTTTTTATATTTTTATTCATAAAGTGACATTTTCAAAACAGAGTCTAGCCTGGCTGGTTGTCTCGGTGGTTGAGCATTGACCCATGAATCAGGAGTGCCAGGTTCAATTCCCCGTCAGAGCACATGCCTAGGTTTAGGGTTCAATGACCAGTAGGGGGCATACAATAAGCAGTGGATCAATGATTCTCTCTCATCATTGATGCTTCTATCTCTCTCTCCCTTCTCCTCTCTGAAATCAATAAAAACTATTTTTTTAAAAAACAGAATCTAATTGGAGAGACAGATATCAGCAAGCAATTGATAACAAAGGAGGAATGTTTTGATAGCAACAAGGTGGGGAACAAAGGGGAACTGCAGAAGGCTTTCTTGTTATCATTTGATTTTTGCCTAGTAATCTTGGGATAGTGGTGGTAAGAAAGATCTTACTAGAACAGTTGAAACTGTGGCTTTGAAGGACATGTAGGTTTTGCCCAATAGAAAAGGGTAGGGAAGCTCTTAGAGGAAGTGCCATCAGCAAGATGTCTAGAAATAAAGAGGAAAGGACATTAGTGACCAGGGTCCTGGTGCACTAGGGAGCCTAACGTGGTGGGGAAAGGGGGAAAATATTAGGAAAGAGGTCAGAAATGTAGATTAATGTCATGTTGGGGTCCAGCCCCAGCAGGTCCAGGGGTTCCCCAAGGTGTGGACGGAGTTGGCGAAGAAGGAAGGACTCGGAGTCGGAGGAGGAAGCGTTCAGGTGATTATCACCAGGTTCCTCTTTATTGTCCTGTTACATCTGTATTTATACTATTTGATCTTAATCCTATCCATTCTATTCCAAAGGTTAGGGCGTTTCTTATCTCCATTCCAAGGTTCCTCTCTATTGTTCTATTAAGCTACAAGGAAGTAACTGAAGGAGATCATTCTAAGTAAAGATTATGTAGTTTAAGCCTGATTGTTCGTAGTTAAAGTGATTAACTACCCGCCTGGCACTTAGTTAAGGGGTTTTACTGATAAAAATCCTCACCTGGGGAAACAACCTTTCTCGGAGAGGTGACCTTAGTTAAAACACATAGCACTTAAGAAGGGGAGCAAACATATTAAGAACAGTATGCCACATACGCCAGGTCCCTTGAAACATAAGCTGTGCAGGTACAAATTTAAGAAATACCTGGAGGTTTGACTCAATACATTTAGATCATTAAATACGAGGAGTGAAGAGGGAGAAAAAACAAAGATGATCCCAGTATTATCTGAGATGGGGAAGTCAGAGGAGAGGCAGGACACGCAGGAAGAGGGCTGGTTAGGAATACTATTTTGACCATCTTGAGTTTGAATTTTAGGTTAAGATTGCAAAGGAAACCTGAAAATACAATTATGGGACTGAGGAACAAGTCTGTCATTCCAAGTTATCAGCATCTAGAAGACAGCTGTGGGAGGAGATGGTCCTGTGGGCGTTGGGGTTCTCTCTCTCTCTCTCTCTCTCCCCCCCCCCCCCCGGGTCACATATAAGCATGAGAAGGAGTTTATGATGGATTCCAAGCTCAGTAGGTCTCAGGCTTCCAGTAAATGAAACAAGAGCATCTTCTCTGCTTTGGCCCAAGTAATTGCGGATCTTAAAACAGCTGAAGGAAAGCCTTGCGTGACCAGAGAATGAGCTGTACTCCTGCATTCTCTTCCCTCCTCTCTCCCACAGCCTCCTGATGAAGCAGAGGAAGTTCCTTTACCACTTCAAAAACGTCCGCTGGGCAAGGGGTCGCCATGAGACCTACTTGTGCTATGTGGTGAAGCGGCGAGACAGTGCCACCTCCTTTTCATTGGACTTTGGTCACCTTCGAAACAAGGTATCGATTAACATTTGCTTCCCAGACAATTAAAAGCTAGCACTTTTAATTAGTGTGAGCACTTTTAGAGCCGCCTAACCTGATGACGGTACTACTTTTAGTCTGTTTTGCATTTGTCCCCACTAGATGCCTCCAATCTTCTTTTGTTTTCTTTTTTACATGTCCCTGTAACCATAATAGTTATGCCCCCAAAGATGTCATTTAATGTCCTCTTCATCATGTCCGGCACATTAATGCCACACCTTCTTTCAATGCCAAGAATAACTGCCCCCAAACATTCCTTCCCTAACCCCAGCATCCAAATTGCCTTTGAGATTAAGGAAGAAATCAAAGGTAAGAGCCTTTTGATCTGGGGGGATATTATCAGCTCATTCAAGCTAAATTTTAAATGTGAAAAACAAATTGTGTCTTTTGAATTTTTTAAAATTAAGGGAGGAAATGTTACAAAAAATGATTGAGGACCAATTCTGTTTTCCAAATGATTTCTATTCTCTCCTGCTCACACGGAGCATAGGCCAGTGAGTACGTTGAGCATGGCACACCCCAGAAACAGGGAAGCCTCAACTGGTTGATTAAATCAATCTCTCAGCATCTAGAACATTTGAGAATTACACTTCCAAGGAAACTTCTTCACCCCAATCCCAAAGGGTTTACATAATCTTCTACCAATGAATACTTCCTCCCTCGTAACATCTGGTCTTGTTGGAGTCCCAGAGAAGAACCCATGGGTGGAATGGCACTGATTAGCACTTACTTTACTATTTAATTCTCTTTGCCTCCCTTGATTATGTAAATTATCTCATCACAATTGTTTTACATTCTAATCTCTTCTATTTGGTGATATGACTAACTATATAAGGCTTTGTTGTTACCAATCCTTCACTTCTCTCTCCTGTAATCCTTACAACACCAACTCAGCCTATTTTATTTACTTTTTAAAATTACAATTTACTTACTTTATTTTAAACAATTTTATTTTTAATTTTTATTATTGAAAGCATTACATATGTCCCCATTTTTTCCCCCTTTAACTCCTTCTATCCTGCACATACCTGCCCCAGGCCTTCACCAGGCTATTGTCTGTGTCCATGGCTTATGCATATGTGCATACAAGTTTGTTGGTTAATCTTTTCTCACCAGCCCAACCTATTTTACTGATAAGATTAGAAGATCCAAGAATTGGGCAACTTGTCTTAGTCACATGAGGGGTAATGGAACCAAGGTCTTCAGATTCTGGGACTTACCACTTCTCTGCAATACTAAGTGGACTTGCTATGTCTCACTATCGCGGATATTATTACAATCACAGGGCTCATACAATGAGCGAACATATTATTTAATTTGCTCTTGCAACACTCACTGTCTGCCTCACCATAATCCATCTTACCTTTTCCAGCCCTCCTGCCCATATATTTCCCACCAAGTGGTCCTGTGTATTTCGTGTGTGTGTGTGTGTGTGTGTGTACACTTCATGTGTGTGTTTGTAACATCACTAGGCACTTACAAGCCATTTTCCTCCTCCTCAAAGGCACAAAACTAACTTCACAAACACAAATTAAATCTCTACTGAGATAGTGGGTTGCTACTCCATTCAAACTCAACTCATTTGGTCCTCCCCACGCGACAGAAAACCCACAGCCTTTCCCCCTCTCTGCAGGGCCAAGCTCACCCCTGTGCTTTTTCGGGCAGTTGTTTAACCTTTCAGTAACCTAAGGACAAAACTGTAGATGCTCCAACAAAGATCGCCGTGGGAGGGAGGTGAGTTAATGCCTGCAAAGCTATCAGCTCAGTAAACGTGAGCCCAGCCCTCCCTCTCTCCCCAGTCGGGTTGCCACGTGGAATTGCTCTTCCTGCGCTACATCTCCGACTGGGACCTGGACCCTGGCCGGTGCTATCGCGTCACCTGGTTCACCTCTTGGAGTCCCTGCTACGACTGTGCCCGGCACGTGGCCGACTTCCTGAGGGGGAACCCCAACCTCAGTCTTCGGATCTTCACCGCGCGCCTCTACTTCTGCGAAGATTACAAGGCCGAGCCCGAGGGCCTGCGGAGGCTGCACCGCGCCGGGGCCCAAATCGCCATCATGACCTTCAAAGGTAGGAGGGGACCCTTCTGCCGGGCCCAGGGCAGCAGCTGTCACCCAGGATGGCAATTCAGACTCAGAGGAGTGAGGGGGAAGCTCGAGGGACGGAAAATTGTACCAGGATTCAAGTTCACTTTAGGAGCCCAAAATTATCAGCTAGAATTGGAGGGAAAGAATGGATGGCTTGGACACAAGGATGAGAATTAAAAGGGGGCTGGGGATTCCTTGATTTCCTTTAGATTTGGAATCTGAGTATATTGGCCCCCCTCCCCCTTCCTTTTACAGATTACTTTTATTGCTGGAATACTTTTGTGGAAAATCGTGAAAGAACTTTCAGAGCCTGGGAGGGGCTGCATGAAAACTCAGTGCGTCTGTCCAGGCAGCTTCGACGCATCCTTCTGGTAAGGGGCTCCTTCGCTTCTCGTTTTCTTTCTTTCTCAGTCATCTTTTCCTGGAGCTATTTTCTTTGCTTCTGTTTCTTACGTTTTCATGTGTGTGTGTATGTACACTTCATGTGGGTGTTTGTACATTTATCACTCTTCTTATTTTTCTTCTTATGAAAACCTTATTTTCTCTGTGTGTTTTTTTAATTATTGTTGTCATTTCTCCTACCATTGACTCTGCTCTTCTGTTTTACAATTCAGAGCCCTCTGCGAAGAGGCCTTGCCCTTCCCTTCTCTTTCCTCACTCCCGTGTCTTTATTCTGTTAGACTCTCCTCAGCATTTATTTCCCTCCAGGCAAAAGTCCTTCCTCTCCTCTTCCTGGCTCCTCTTCCTCCTCCCTCCCAACTCAGTTTCTTCCAAAATGTCACAAAGCCATCCACCCAGTTTATTTCTCTCTTTCTCTACAGCCCCTATATGAGGTTGATGACTTACGAGACGCATTTCGTACTTTGGGACTTTGATACCAGCCTCCGAGAATGTCAAGTACAATGAGATATCCCTGAAGATAGTGGGTAAAAGAACAGTCCTTCGAGAATTCTCTTTCTTCAACTCTTAATGTTTTAGAGTTTAGAGACATAATATTCATATATCTGACTTTAAAAATATATATGTCTTGAAAATAGAGAAGGAATACAGGCCCAGCTGAGCAATGCTGCAACTGGTGCTGTTTCTAATGCAACTGTGTCCCCTACTGGGAAATGACAGAACTGCAGAGTCTGGGAGCACCTACCGTGTCAATGTTCTATGACATGTTAGGCAAGGAGAGAGCAGAAGATAAATCCTTAAAAGCATGGTGAGAGGATAAAGTGTTTTCAGAATCAATATCCTTTTTTATTTGATTCATTCTGTTTTCAATGATATCAGATTTTTCCACTCTTTTCCTGTGGGGGGCACTTTCAAGTGAACAGGCTATCGGGCCACGGTCTACAGAACCTCTTAAGGAGAAGCTCTGGGTGACTGTAACTCCAAGCTATCTCCTTAAAGAATTAATACTCAAGCATGTGCTGTATGTTTTAATTGTCTGAGGCATATTTTTTATGTTTGCTTATAAGAGGATTTTTTCTTGGTATGGAATATCATGGTCACCTTCAGGCTATCCTCCTATATAATAAAAAGCTAATATGAACTGTGGAAGGACCAGTCACTATGATGCACACTGACCACCAGGGGGCAGATGCTCAATGCAGGAGCTGCCCCCTGGTGGTCAATGCACTCCCACAGGGGGAACGCTGCTCAGCCAGAAGCCCGGTTCACGGTTGGCGAATGCAGCGGCAATGGCGGGAGCCTCTCCCACCTCTTTGGCAGGACAAAGGACCCCTAGGGGGATGTCCGACTGCCGACGTTTTTTTTTTTTTTAATATATTTTATTGATTTTTTACAGAGAGGAAGGGAGAGAGATAGAGAGTTAGAAACATCGATCAGCTGCCTCCTGCACATCCCCCACTGGGGAAGTGCCCGCAACCCAGGTACATGCCCTTGACCGGAATCGAACCTGGGACCTTTCAGTCTGCAGGCCGACACTCTATCCGCTGAGCCAAATGGGCTTTGGCCTGACTGCCGACTTTTTAAGAAGCTGGCAGTCGGACATCCCCCAAGGGGTCCCAGACTGTGAGAGGGCGCAGGCCAGGTTGAGAGACACTCCTCTCCCCCCCACCCCCCCAATGCATGAATGTCATGCACCGGCTTCTAGTCATATAATAAAGACCTTAAAATGAATATGAGGATTGTGAAAATGATATCCAAAATGAGCTGATGCTTCCAATGACAAATCTGGAAAACAGACATCCTTTTAAAAAGTTTAGAAACCAAAACTTCACACATAATAATTAATGAATGCTTAGAAGGGAAAGGCTTGAATATTGACAAGAGAAAAATCTACTTTCTGCTATGGGTCTTTAACCTCAGCAATGTCAACCAGGTCATGGTTTTCTGCTTTTTATATGTATATGATGCTTCTCTCAAAGAAATGTTCACTATGTAAGAGAATATAACAGAAGAGAATAATATTTGAGAGGGCAGAGAATATCAAATGCACAATTATGTTGTTTTATTCTTATTGTATCTGTTTTTCATGTATCCATTCATATTGTGCTATATTATGCTATATTATGCTATATAGTGTCTAATATTTTTGTTATAATTTTCTTTTCAGATATATTGAAATTGATTCCTTAATGTCTCATAAATTTATACCTTTAGAAATGAGTGTAAAAAATTATATAATTATAACATATCTACCATGTCATAATGTTGCTATAAAACCATTTTCTTGATTTTTAGTAAATTTTTCCACAGCAAATTTGATTCTGTAAATTTTAGTAAATTTCTGTAAATTTTTCCACAGCAAATTGGATCCTCCCGTTCATTTCAATCAACTGAATAAATGACAAATAATGTTGGAAGCTTTGGAGATAAAATGTTTCATAAAATAATTCTATAAATGATTTATAAAGTTAAACTTAAAAGTCAGTATGATGACATAGACTTCAGAGTCCAGAAATTAGTCCATTCATTTATGTTCAACTGATTTCTGACAAGGGTGCCAGGACCATTTAATGGGGAAAAAAAAAAGTCCTTTTAACAAATGGTGCTGGGACAACTAGATATCTGTATGCAAAAAATGAATTTGGGCCCTAGCTGGTTTGGCTCAGTGGATAGAGCGTCGGCCTATGGACTGAAGGGTCCCAGGTTCGACTCCAGCCAAGGGCACATGCCTGGGTTGTGGGCTCAATCCCCAGTAGGGGGCGTGCAGGAGGCAGCCGATCAATGATTCCCTCATCATTGATGTTTCTATCTCTCTTTCCCTCTCCCTTCCTCTCTAAAATCAATAAAAATATATTTTAAAAAATGAATTTGGGCCTCTACCACATGCCATATAAAAACATTAACTCAATATTTATCAAATACCTAAATGTCAGAACTAAAACCATAAAAATCTTAGAAGGAAATATAGGTTGAAGTCTTCATGACTTTGGAATGAGTCTTAAATGAACCAAAAAGCACAAGCAACAAAAGAAAAAAACAGAGAAATCGAACTTCATCAAAAATTTTTGTGCATCCAGGGACAATAGTATGAAAGTGAAAAGACAAGCCCGGCTGGCGTGACTCAGTGGTTGAGTGTCTTCCTATAAACCAGGAAGTCATGGTTCGATTCCCAGTCAGGGCACATGCCTGGATTGTGGGCTCAATCCCCAATGTGGGGCGTGAGGCTGCCAGGCTGCCAATCAATGATTGTCTCTCATTACTGATGTTTCTATCTCTCTATCCCTCTCCCTTCCTCTCTGAAATCAATAAAAATATATACAGGTTTTTAAATGGTAAGGAATTCAACAGTAGTGACTGTGCTTAAAAAATCACATAATTGTATATTTTAAAATAGTAAAAATTCACATAGATGTAAAGTTTATCTCAATATTTTAAAAAGTCAATATAACTTTGGAGTCCGACCATCCTGTATTTGTGTTCTGGTTCCATACAACAGTTGGACCGCTATAAAGCCTTCATTTCCCATTTGAAATATGGGTATGATAATGTTATCTTTTCATATACAGATGGTCCCCAAGTGATGACAGTTTGACTTAGGATTTTTTACTTTCAATATGCATTCAGTAGAAACCATACTTCAAATTCTGAATTTTCACCTTTTCCCAGGCTAACAATGTGCACTATGATACTCAGGAAGCTGAGGAACTCTCAGTCAGCCACACGATCATGAGGGTAAACAACCGATCTTCTGTAGTGAACTGTGTTGCCAGCATTTTGAAAATATTATTCTGAGCACATTTAAGGTAGGTTAGGCTAAGCTATGATGTGTGATAGGTTAGGTGTCCTAAATGCATTGCTGACTGACGATAGTATTTTCAACTTTCAATGGGTTTATCGAGAGGTAGCCCCATTATAAGTTGAGGAGCATCTGCATTTTTGGTATTAAATTGGAAGATAATACAAAGCTGGTACTATCTTAGTGAACAGCATTGCCATCCTCTCTGTTTACAAGACAGAAACCTAGAAATTACCCCTGGCATCACTCCTTCCCCTCCCCTCCCTATCCAGTCTTGTAGATATTGTGTGCAGGATGTTTTCTTGGATTTATTTACTTTTCTCTAAATTCTCTACTAGCACTTGAGGGGGGAGAGGGGGAGAAGCCACCCCTGATAGTCAAAAGCTGGCCTGACAATCATAACAAAGCCATATTATTTTCCAGTTGGACATACACAATCTCATAGACTACCAACCTCAGACAAGATTACTCTGAACCCATAATAAAATGAGAGAGAGTAAAGCTACTTTATACTTTGTCTTGAGCCACCATAAAATACCAAATACCCCCCCTCTTGTGTAAATGAATAACTACCACTTCTTAGATTTTTTACATACCCAGTCATAGAATATCTAATATCTCACAATATCTAATCTAAAGCAAATCCCTGTTTTCCTAAATGTTCCTCCCAACTCACCAACACAAAGCCCAAATTCTATAATTGAATGTATAGTCATGAAGTGTCTTACTAAGAGAAACACCCTCTCACTGAGACAGTTCATGACTGATTGTTCCCTAGGTATTCTCCCTCACTGCAAGAGTAATAACCCACCCAGCCAGCATGGCTCAATGGTTGAGCATCGAACGATGTTTCTATCTTTCCCTCTCCCTTCCTCTCTGAAATCAAAAATTTAAAAAATAAAAATATATTTTAAAAGAGTAATAAATCCAACTTGTTCAACTACAGGGGTATTCTTCCAGGTCTTTGGCTAGAGATCACACCTTAATTGGAGCTCTTTATATCTCTTGCTAAGTCTACTCCAGTAGTTATGGTGTTCACTAATTCCTATTACATTTTACAGAGAATTATTCTGTGGTGGTGATGATAATTGTTTTCAAGAAAATTTCATAAGCAACAAATACCCCATCTGTTCATTCATTGTTCCTAATATTTACTAGGTACATAGCATTGTGACTCACAAGTCTAGACTTTATAGAGCTGTATTTATTCTACTTAAAATAATAGAATTTAATATCTAACATGGACTGGGAATTCAGGACAATAGTGCAGTTGCTTATCCATCAGAGATTGCATACCAGAACACAGAATCTGAGAACTGCATAGTTCCAGCACTGTTAGAGTAAGAATGAACCCATGGGCCCTTTTCTTTTATTTTTTTAAGAAACACTGGGAGCCGAAACCGGTTTGGCTCAGTGGATAGAGCGTCGGCCTGCGGACTGAAAGGTCCCAGGTTCGATTCCGGTCAAGGGCATGTACCTGGGTTGCGGGCACATCCCCAGTGGGGGATGTGCAGGAGGCGGCTGGTCGATGTTTCTCTCTCATCGATGTTTCTGACTCTCTATCTCTCTCTCTTCCTCTCTGTAAAAAAATCAATAAAATATATTTAAAAAAAAAAGAAACACTGGGAAACAAACCCACAACCACGATGCTCCAACCAGCAGAGCCACCCACCAGGGTTCCATGGGCCCTTTGATAAGACTGATTTCTCAACAAGAAATTCCCAACTATCCTCAACAACTACATTTTATTTTTTTTAAAAGTTTAAAATGTTTAATGAAAAAGACAAAGAGCAAAGCATTATTTACACATAGGTAAGAAAAGAAGACAGAACCCAAGACAGAATCCTGGTCTTGTTGCAAGGTACCACTACAGACTTGTTTTCCCCTTTGCAAGAACTTTGTGTGCCTTCCTATATCTTTCTCCCCATGAGCTGCGGGTATTCCTACGCCCTGACAATGTGGTCAGAGGGGTTAAGATTCAATTCCCATGTGTGCCATAATCTCTTTAAACAGAAACTGCTCTGAGAGAAACCAAGATGGCAGCATAGGTAAACACTGGAAATTGCTGCTTCACACAACCACTTCAAAAATACAACTAAAAGACAAAATGGACATCATCCAGAACCACAGGAAGGCTGGCTGAGTGGAAATTCTACAACTAGAAGGAAAGAGAAAAGCACACTGAGACTCAGAGGAGGTGCGGAAGTAAAGCGCGGAGGTACGGAGGCGCACACGGAAAGGGCTGGCAACTGAGGACGCGGTTGTCTTTTTCAATCGGGAGGGAGACACAAGCTCCCAACTGCTCTGAACTCCAGTTCCGGGCGAGTCTCTGGGGACCCAGACTCATACGGGGAGAATCTGGATTCTCTGGCATCGGTTGAAACTCAAGGGTGGTTTTCTCTCAGAGGTGCTTGCAGCAATTACCAGGACAGTGAGACGCAGGGCTCCTTCGGGCAGGGCTGAGGATCAGCCATAGCTGCTTGCTCCGCCCTGTTGATTCCCTGAGACCCCGCCCCACCCAAGTTGCGGCAGAGGCTTTTGCATATGAATGCCCTGGCCCTTTGCAATCTGAAAATTACCTAACAAACTGCAGCTGGGCCAGACAGACCCAAAACTTCCAAGAGAAGGCCCAAGGCCCCACAGCAGCTTGCATTGCTTCACAGCTGGGCCTCATTTGGGCACCTCCAAACCCCAAACAAGGAAGGGGAATCTGCAGGTCTCTTCATAGCTCCTGCTGGGTAGCCTCAGGCAGAGGCTAAATTAGCACCTCCTTAGATCCAAGAAGCAGTGTACCCAGTGGTCAGAGTGGGACCATCCAATTACAACTCCTCAGATCCATAAGGGACACACTCAGGGAGCAGACTCAGTGAGCACCAAAGCCCCACTGAAGCAAGTCTTGCCCCATAAGGGTGTCTTCAGCACAGAAGTTCTCCCACTGTAGACACAGCTGATTCTCACAGCCAATTGGCCTGGAGGTAAATTCCTCCCAGCGATACCTACAACAATCAAGACTTAACTACAACAAGACTGTGCACAAAGCTCACAGAGGGGTGCACTAAGAGTGTTCACCTCAGGTAATTGGGGAGGCTGAGCCACTGGGCCCTATAGGACACCTAGCACACAAAGCCACTCTATCAACACAGGGAAGCATAAAAAATGCTGAGACAAAGAAACAGGACACAAATGACAGAAATGGAGGAAAGCAAACTACTGGATATAGAGTTCAAAACCACACTTTTAACACATTGTTTGCGGGTAGTTTTTATCGTGCGCTAACAAGTGGCGCGGGCCATTTTTGCCAATTTTTTGCGCAAATGGCAACGTTCAGTAAAATTACGATAACTTTAGTTTACATATTTATACGTTACCCGCATTCTACTGCTGGTCTATAAAAAACGTATTAATACGTGTCCGGCGCTCTACTACCAGTCAACACAAAACGTATAAATACGTTTCCTGCATACAATGTGTTAAGGTTTTTCAAGAATTTTCTAGAAACCACCGATAAATTTAGTGAGACCCTCAAGAAATCTAGTAAGACCCTCGAGGATATGAACAAGGACCAACTAGAAATTAAGCATAGATTGACTGAAATAAAGATTATACAGACTCCCAACAGCAGGCCAGAGGAGCGCAAGAATCAAGTCAAAGGTTTGAAATACGAAAAAGCAAAAATCACCCAACCGGAAAAACAAAAAGAAAAAAAGAGTCCAAAAATATGAAGATAGTGTAAGGAGCCTCTGGGACAACTTCAAGCATACCAACATCCGAATTATGGGGGTGACAGAAGAAGAGAGAGAGCAAGATATTGAAAACCTATTTGAAGAAATAATGACAGAAAACTTCCCCTACCTGGTGAAAGAAATAGACTTACAAGTTCAGGAAGCGCAGAGAACCCCAAACAAAAGGAATCCAAAGAGGACCACACCAAGACACATCATAATTAAAATGCCAAGAGCAAAAGACAAAGAGAGAATCTTAAAAGCAGCAAGAGAAAGAAACTCAGTTACCTACAAGGGAGTACCCATACGACTGTCAGCTGATTTCTCAACAGAAACTATGCAGGCCAGAAGGGAGTGGCAAGAAATATTCAAAGTGATGAATAGCAAGAAGCTACAACCAAGATTACTTTACCCAGCAAAGCTATCATTCAGAAGTGAAGGTCAGATAAAGAGCTTCACAGGTAAGGAAAAGCTAAAGGAGTTCATCACCACCAAACCAGTATTATATGAAATGCTGAAAGGTATCCTTTAAGAAGAGGAAGAAGGAGAAAAAGGTAAAGATACAAATTATGAACAACAAATACACATCTATCAACAAGTGAATCTAAAAATCAAGTGAATAAATAATCTGATGAACAGAATAAACTGGTGAATATAATAGAATCTGGGGCATAGAAAGGGAGTGGACTGACTATTCTGGCGGGGGGAAGGGGTGTGGCGGGTGAGTGAAGAGACTGGACAAAAATCCTACACCTATGGATGGGGGCGGGGGTAAGGGCAGAGGGTGGGGTGGGAACCGGGTGGAGGGGAGCTATGGGGGGAGAAAAAAAGGAACAACTGTAATAATCTGAAAATAAAGATTTAATTAAAAAACAAAAACAGAAACTGCTCTGGACAGTCCTGAGGGGACAGAGCCGGCCAACTCGTCCCCAGCACAGCGACGCCTCACATCAGATCGGCAACGTTCATGGGCATCTCGTCGATCTGCGTGGCGTAGTACTGCTCAATGTCCCGCAGGATGCGGACGTCATCGTCCTTCATGAAGTTGATGGCCACGCCCTTCTGGCCTTACCGCCCCGACCTTCGGATTCTGTGGATGTAGAGCTCCCGGTTGTTGGGCAGGTTGTAGTTGATGACCAGGGACATCTGAGGGACGTCCAGGCCCTGGGTCCAGACGTCGGTGGAGATGAGCACCCGGCTGGCGCCGGGCGGAACTCCTTCATGATGGACTCCCGCTCCTTCTGCGGCATGTCCCCGTGCATCGACGACACCGTGAAGTTGGCTTCTCTCATTTTCTCCATCAGCCAGTCCACCTTCCTCTTGATGTTGCAGAAGATGATGGCTTGTGTGATGGTCAGCGTGTCGTAGAGGTCACAGAGAGTGTCAAATTTCCACTCTCCTCTTTCCACCGCCACGAAAAACTGCTTGATGCCTTCCAGCGTCAGCTCGTCACGCTTCACCAGGATGCGGATGGGGTCCGTCATGAACTTGCGGGTCATCTCCAGGATCTCGTGGGGCAGCGTGGCGCTGAGGAGCACCACCTGCGTGGCCGGGGGCAGGTACCTGTACACGTCGTAAATATGCTCTTTGAAACCTTGATTCAGCATCTCATCGGCCTCATCCAAAACCAACATCTGGATCGCACCTGTCCTCAGACTCCTTCGCCGAATCATATCGAAGACACGGCCGGCCACCACGTGCTGCCCGTGGTCCAGCTTCCGGATGTCCTCCCCCACGTGGGTGCCCCCGATGCAGGCGTGACACTGCACCTTCATGTAGTCGCCCAGCGCGAGCAGACCCTTCTGGATCTGCACGGCCAGCTCTCTCGTGGGGGCCAAGATCAGAGCCTGGGTCTCACGGACCTGGCTGTCCAGACACTGCAGGACAGAAATGCTGAAGGTGGCGGTCTTGCCCGTGCCAGACTGAGCCTGCGCGATGACGTCTCTCCCTCTAATGATCTGCTGGATGGCGCGCTGCTGGATGGCTGATGGCTTTTCAAACCCGTAGGCTTAGATGCTGCGCAGCAGTTCCTCCCTCAGGCCCATGGTGTCGAACGTGGGCGTCACGTCCACTTCCTCGCTGGTCTCGAATTCCACTTGGGTCCTGTCCTCCTCTTTGCCCCGCCTCTTCCGTGCCGTCCCGTAGTTCGTCATCGTGGAGGTGGCCGCCATCCTGCGTCTAACAACTAAATTTTAGTTACCAGATGTGGATAGATGAAATTCAGCACTCCCTACCAAGTTGCAACTAACTTACTGATTGGATTTAACTAATTGCCTCACTGATTGATTTGATGTTGGATTCTCTTCGGGAGAGCTGTTCCTCCTGTGATACCACCACCGAGCACGGCCCCGCCTCTGCCCTGGGCCCCGGAGCCCCAGACAAAGGGGCAGCGAGCCCCGCCAGGGCCCGAGGAGCAGGGCCAGGTGCGGGGCTGCGGGGCTCCGTCTCCACACAAGATGGTGCCCTTCGCGCCGCCACCGCACACTCTGCAGGGACCGCCATGCGCATCTGAGCCAAGCCGGGACCCGAGCCCCTGACCCAACTGTCTTTGGGGGGGAAAGCCCATAAAAGGCGTCCAGGAAGCCGACCCGGGTTCAGCAGCCGTGTCCCCACAGCGCGACGCGGGCAGCTCACTCCCGGGCGCGGGACTCCACGTTGCAGAGACCGAGAACTCTAGTTGCCGACGCCGGCGAGAAGCCCCCCCCCCGAGCGCAGCGAGCACCCTCCCCTCCCGCGGGCACCCTCCCCACCCTCGGCCCCGCGTCGGAACCGCGCGCGCTTTCGAGAGACCGAAGCTGGGCCGGAGCCAGGCCGGCGGCGACGCGTGCCGGTCCCTGCGCGCTGAGCGCACCTCCCCGGGCTGCGCTCCGCTTCCCAGCCGCCCGCACCCCCACCCCCACCTCCCCTACCCCCCCCCCCCCACCTCCACCCCACCCGGTAGTTTCCTGGGCGCGCAGGTCGGGTCCCATTGCAAACTTGTGAAAAACTACAGAAAGAAAATTTAAAGACTTAGAACTTAATAGGAATTCATTATTTTACATTCTCCGGTGTTTCCTTACTAATACATAGAATATCCCACAGCTTTAAGGAGTCGATAAGTTTTCAGTAAAGTAAGTCTAGCAGAGGCAATGCCACGGATCTCTCTGTGACATCTAGAAACTTACATCCTAAGTTGGGGGAAATGAAGAAACTTTTCTCCGACTACCAATGAGGCACTCCGAGGCTTGGGCAATTTGCAGGAGAGAGAGTCTATCAGTCAGGGTCCCACCAGAGTCAGAAAAACCAGTAGGAGGTACATTTTAAGGAATCGGCTTACTTGAGTGCAGGAGCTAGCAGAGCAAGTCCAGAATCTGCAGGACGGCTGTCAGGAAGAGCGGCTGGAACACGAGGGCAGGAGTCCTGAGGTGAAACTGTTCTGTGGAGAGCCTCAGTTCTGCCTTAAATACTCGAAACTAATCGGATTAGACCCCCCCAGATTATGTAGAATAGTTCTAGTCAATTGGATTTAGACAGAACTACAAAATACCCCAGAGCAACGCCCAGATTAATCAATTGATTAAATAACCGGGGCCTACCCAAGATGACACAGACAACAGGTATTGAAGTATGGTAGCAATCATCTCAGGTAGAAACTATAGTTTAACTTTAACCCTGCTGTTTAGTTTCTGTACTTATTTGCTTGCTAAAATAATAGAAAAGTTATTTTGATTTTCTGAATTATATAAATCACCCCATTCAATTAAATACCCTATTGATTGTAATGTGAATATCCCATTGGTTGTGGTCATACTGGTCTTAGAAAGCACATTTTCCTTTACCTGGGAAGAACAGCACAGTTATCCCAAGGTCAGAGGGCTCCAGTTAACATGTCGCCATTGACTCAGTATTCCGGAGACCCAAAAACTGTAATTTAGATAACATGCTGCTTTTGCAAACTGCTTTTTTGGCAAATCAGGCTCCTCATTCCAAACCTTAGGATGTAATCAATACCTTTGTGATCTTTGCCTATATAAATCTGGTGTTGGGGCTGGGGCGGGCACTATGAGATCTGGGAGAGCAAAATGCTCCCTCATAGTCCCGGACTTGCAATAGATGTGACTCTTTAATTCGACTTCTTGAGGCGTCCTTGTGTGATTCGCGGGGTACGTTACAACATTACATGGAGGAGTTTAGTTTTTAAGCTGAAGGTTATGGAGACTATCTGAAAGGATTTTTTTTTTTTAAGGGAGAATAACTTGATCCAATTTTCTGGCCACAGCACGGAGGATAAATTAGAGAATCAATTTGAGACTAGGATGTTTCCTACACTATTGCAGTTAGGCCAGGATAAAAGGGTTGGAGGCTTTAAGGCAGGACTGGAGTCATAAATAAGGGAAGGAGCTAGTGATACCGGGGAGTAGCTAATTAGTCCTGGAACAGAATGTAGCTGAGGATAACTCAACTTTCTTGAGGTTTCCATTTTGAAGAATAACCTGATGGTAATCCCATTACCAAGAGAGAAAATAGAGGAAGGAAAGAATAAGGCAATAGAGACAAGGAGTTAATCTTGGGACCTGTCAAAGCATGTACATGGCTGTACAGGGGGTGGGCAAAAGTAAGGTTACAGTTGTAATATAAAGAAACAATACAAAAATTAATTAATATAAGAATAAATTGTATTTCATGTACTCATAACTTTAAACTTACTTTTGCCAACCCCTGTATATAAAAGTCTGAGTTGGAAAAAGTGAGTTTGGTATATTCAACTCACTGATACATCCATCAGTATTAGTAAAGGAATACATGCATGTATATGAGTTCCCAAAGGAGGAAAGTATATTGAGTAATGAGAGAACTGAGAAGCACAGACAGAGGGTGCAGGAAGAAAAAGAAAAACCTACCAATGAGTGTCAGAAGGCACATGCAGAGAAAAAAAGAAAAAAGGGAAATCAAAGGAGTGGCATAAATGAAGATAAAATAGGAAGTGGTTAGAGAGATAAGATAATAAGGGCTTCAGTGAAATGGTGGGTTGAAGAATAAATGGGCAATAAAAAAAGGGGGCAGTAAAAAATTGGGAATGAGTAGCAACAATCAGAAATTACACTTTCTTAGCTACAACAAGACTGCGCACAAAGACCACAAGGGGGTGCACCAAGAGTGTCTACCTCAGGTAATTGGGACACTTAGCACAGAAAGCCACTCTAGCGACACAGCGAAGCATAAAAAATGCCGAGACAAAGAAACAGGACACAAATGACAGAACTGGAGGAAGGCAGGCTGCTGGATATAGAGTTCAAAACCACACTTTTGAGGTCTTTCAAGAGTCTTCTAGAGACTGCCGATAAACTTAATGAGATGTACAAGAAATCTAATGAGACCCTCGATGTTGTGATAAAGGACCAACTAGAAATTAAGCATACACTGACTGAAATAAAGAATATTATACAGACTCCCAACAGCAGACCAGAGGAGCTCAAGAATCAAGTCAAAGATTTGAAATGCGAAGAAGCAAAAAACACCCAACTGGAAAAGCAAAATGAAAAAAGAATCCAGAAATACGAAGATAGTGTAAGGAGCCTCTGGGACAGCTTCAAGCGTACCAACATCCGAATTATGGGGGGTGCCAGAAGAAGAGAGAGAGCAAGATATTGAAAACCTATTTGAAGAAATAATGACAGAAAACTTCCCCTACCTGGTGAAAGAAATAGACTTACAAGTTCAGGAAGCGCAGAGAACCCCAAACAAAAGGAATCCAAAGAGGACCACACCAAGACACATCATAATTAAAATGCCAAGAGCAAAAGACAAAGAGAGAATCTTAAAAGCAGCAAGAGAAAGAAACTCAGTTACCTACAAGGGAGTACCCATACGACTGTCAGCTGATTTCTCAACAGAAACTATGCAGGCCAGAAGGGAATGGCAAGAAATATTCAAAGTGATGAATGCCAAGAACCTACAACCAAGATTACTTTACCCAGCAAAGCTATCATTCAGAAGTGAAGGTCAGATAAAGAGCTTCATAGGTAAGGAAAAGCTAAAGGAGTTCATCACCACCAAACTAGTATTATATGAAATGCTGAAAGGTATCCTTTAAGAAGAGGAAGAAGAAGAAAAAGGTAAAGATAAAATTATGAACAACAAATACACCTCTATCAACAAGTGAATCTAAGAATCAAGTGAATAAATAATCTGATGAACAGAATGAACTGGTGATTATAATAGAATCAGGGACATAGAAAGGGAATGGACTGACTATTGTTGGGGGAGGGGAAGGGGTGTGGGGGATGGGGGAAGAGATTGGACAAAAATCGTGCACCTATGGATGAGGACTGTGGGTGGGGAGTGAGGGCGGAAGGTGGGGTGGGAACTGGGAGGAGGGGAGTTATGGGGGGAAAAAAGAGGAACAAATGTAATAATCTGAACAATAAAGATTTAATTAAAAAAAAGAAATTATACTTTCATGAAGTTTGATTGTGTATGAGAGAAAATTATAGGATTTTTATTGCTTTGATTTGCCCACTATTTGCCCTTAGAAGGTTATCTGAATATAATAAGCCCTTGATACATGTGCTGTTCTGATTGATTCAGCATCTTAAACTGGGCTACAAGTCAAGCTCATCAACAGATCCTTAATTCTACTGAGATTGCTTGCAACCGTACTGTAATTTCTCTTGCCTGGGAGGCCACAAATAGTAAATATCTGCTGGTTCCAGGGAAGGCAAGGCAGCTGTGTTTGTTCTGTGATGGACTAGGTCAGTTGATGCCAGGAAATTATGCAGTACATTCGTCACGGGCAATTTTGTCTGGTCTTACTGAGTGGAGGGGCAATAAGATACTCATCAAAATTTGAGGGTTACCAGAATCCATCACTCAAAAAATGCCAAGGTAGATTAAGGATAATTTTTTTATTATTGGTTTCAGAGAGGAAGGGAGAGGGAGAGAGATAGAAACATCAATGATGAGAGACAAACATTGGCCAGCTGCCTCTGGCAAGCCCCCACAACTGGGGATTGAGCCCACAACCCAGGCATGTGCCCTTGACTGGAATTGAACCTGGGACCTTCAGTCTGAAGGCTGACACACTCTATCCACTGAGCAAAACCAGCCAGGGCAGATTAAAGATAATTTTTTTAATTGATTTTTTACAGAGAGGAAGGGAGAGGGATAGAGAGCTAGAAACATCGATGAGAGAGAAACATCGATCAGCCTCCTCCTGCACACTCCCACTGGGGATGTGCCCGCCATCAAGGCACATGCCCTTGACCGGAATCGAACCCGGGACACTTGAGTCTGCAGGCTGACGCCCCATCCACTGAGCCAAACCGGTTAGGGCAGATTAAGGATAATTTGATAGACTAGGTTATAGCCTGGCACCTGAACTATCCTAAGGATTATGAGTTTTTCAAGGGTCTAAAAACATATTTGAGACTGAAAAGTAACCAAACACTTCTAAAATACCCAAATCCCCATTGCTAAGTTCCTGCAGAATCAAAGTAAATAAATGTGGGGGTTTTTGTTTTGTTTTTTGTTAATCCTCACCTGAGGATATTTTTTCTATTGATATTTAGAGAGAGAGTGGAAGGGAGAGAGGGAGGGAGGGGGAGAGAGAGAGAAACATTGATGTGAGAGAGACACATGGATTGGTTGCCTCCTGCACATGCCAACCCAGGGACTGAACCTTCGACCCAGGTACTTGTCCTTGACTGGAGTTGAACCCGTGACCCTTTGGTGGGCAGGCTGGTGCTCTAACCACTGACCCACACCAGCCAGTGCAATAAATGTCTAATTAAGTGTCAAGAAAACATAACATGCCAATTAGCCAATTGTAACTCAATTTATATGCAAATTTAATGTTACATATATATATACACACATAAATATAAATATAGACTATTGATGTGTAGTAGGGTCCCTTGTCTTGTCTATATTTAATTTTTTTTCTGTATTATGTTTTGACCCCTTAAACAACCTTTCTGACCCTCCTGGGGCTAGCCAATTCTGAGAGATAGCAAGAACTCAGCTGGCCCTTGATATGCAAACTAACTAGTTCACAGCCATCCTTCCTCAGTTTGGCCTGTACACCCCCTGGAAGCAATATTCTTCTTCCTTCATCATCCCAGGCCTAAGTACCAGGCAACTAGGAATCATCCCTATAGGTTAGAGCCCAGTGAAATTATTTAAACTAGCTAATCTTAAACTATTTATCTTGCCCTGCCTTGCCCTTCTCCCTGGAAACCCCAATAAAGGCTGTGTCCTAAACCTTCTGTTCCCTCCTGTCTTCTGTCTCCTGAGTGCTCTTCCATGTGGTTCTATGTGGCATGCAGTGCCTCCTGTCTCTAGGACCTTTGAGTATAGTAAACTTTTCCTAAATCTCTTTCCTCTTGTGGTTGCACTTGACTGATCATCTCATAAAAGAATATAAAATACCCTCCCCTACCCAAGGGCCCAGACGGTATGGCTCAGTGGTTGAGTGCTGGAAGCCGGTCCATCCTTGCTGCTTGACACAGTCGCTGCAGGGAAGAAACATCTGCACAGCATATGTTTCAAGGGACCTGGTGTATATGGCATACTGTTCTTAATATGTTTGTTCACCTTCTTGGCACTATGTGTTTTAACCAAGGTCACGTCTCCGAGAAAGGTTGCTTCCCCAGGTAGGGATTTTTCCCTGAAGTTAGGCAGGGAATAAAACCCCTTAACTAAGTGCCAGGAGGGTAGTTAATCACTTTAACTACAAACAATCACGTTTAAGCTACATAATCTTAACTCCCTGGAATGGAGATAAGAAACGCCCTAACCTTTGGAATAGAAATTGATAGGATTAAAATCAACTGGTATAAATACAGATTTAACAAGACAATAAAACACAGAACATGGCTAGAGAACCTGGACAGAACTTGGCTGGAGATCCTGGGTAGAGATCCTGGCTAGGCTGCTGATCAACTGAACACTGTCTCCGTGTCCTTCATTCTTCGCTAACTCCGTCCACACCTTGGGGAACCCCTGGACCTGCTGGGGCTGGCACCCAACAGTTGAGCATTGATCTGGAGGTCACAGTTCAATTCCTGGTCAGGGCATATGCCCAGGTTATGGGCTCAATCCCCAGTGTGGGGCATGCAGGAGACAGCCAATAAATGTTTCACTCTGCTCATTGATGTTTCTATTTCTCTCTCCCCCTCCCTTCCTCTCTGAAATCAATATATATATATATTTTAAAAGGATACTCTGACTCTCCTTTGTCTCCTAGAATGCAGGAGATAAATCTCTCATGTGAAAAGTAACCTGCCTATACTAACAGAGTAGAAGGTGGGAGGCATCCTTATCACTAGGGCAGGGAATTAGGGCCCAGAAAGCTGTATAAACAAATTTGTTACTTCAATTTACTCCCCAAACCCAAATCCCATTTGTTTTGTCAATTATTCACAAATATATTGTTCCTCTGTCTAAAGATTTAAAGTTTCCTGTGCTGGTCACTTCTTAAGTCACCTCTATATATATAAAAGCCTAATATGGAAAGTGTCCCCTCAGGAATTCGACTGACTGGGAGTTCGATTGCTCGCTATGACGTGCACTGATCACCAGGGGGCAGCGTAGAATGAAGGAAGGCCCTGCCGGCAGCCGCTAGAGACCCTACCCATGCACAAATTTCATGCACTGGGCCTCTAGTAGTTTTACAAAGCTCCATACATAACAACATTTGTTTTTCTCCTGCTAATCTGCCTTATGTCAATTTTTTAAAATATATTTTTATTTATTTCAGAGAGTAAGTGAGAAAGAGAGAGAGAGAGAAAATCATCAATGATGAGAGCGAATCATTGATTGGCTGCCTCCTGCACGCCCCCCTACTGGGAATAGAGCCCACAACCCGGGTATGTGCCTTTGATCAGAATCGAACCTGGGACCCTTCAGTCCATGGGCTGACACTCTAGCCACTGAGCCAAACAGGCTAAAGAATGTCTTATGTCAATTTAATTATCAGACCAACCATAGAACCTAGAAGGGAAGAAGGAAAAATTTTTCCACTCTTAGAAGACTAAATTTCTATGATATGCAATACATTTTTTATTTTGTTTTTGCATAAAGTCTTAAGCTAGTGTAAATGAATCTGTATTTTAGTATGACTTTATTGTTCTTTATTCCTCATCTATGGGTAACTTCCATTTCTTTATGGGGAAAAGTTTTGAAATAATATATAAAACTTTAAGTAAGGTTGAAAAGTTTACTACCTTGTGGTATGAGGATATTCACAGGAAACATGTGACCTTTTGTGGAAATGTGACTTGGGATACAGCTAGGAAATTGTACAAACATTTTCATATTCAGAGACTGGGTATTCAGGAAGATATAGGGTAATTTTTCTTATTACTTTAAGACAGATTATTTTATCTCTACTGTCCACCTGGATATATATAATCTCTCATGCAGCTCTCATTTTATATCATTACTAGAGGCCCAGTGCACAACATTCATGCACTGGCGGGGGGGGGGGGGTGTCCCCTCAACCCAGCCTGCACCCTCTCACAGTCCGAGGGGTCCTTAGCACTGCCGTGGAGGTGGTGGGAAAGACTCCAGCCACCTCCACTGCACTCACTAG
Organism: Myotis myotis; assembly: GCF_014108235.1. Taxonomy (NCBI): domain Eukaryota; kingdom Metazoa; phylum Chordata; class Mammalia; order Chiroptera; family Vespertilionidae; genus Myotis; species Myotis myotis. The sequence continues at coordinate 191,487,513 of NW_023416335.1, forward strand.
CCGTGAACCCGGCTTCTGGCTGAGAAGCGCTCCCCCTACCCCCCATGAGAGCGCACTCACCACCAGAGGGCAGCTCCTGCATTGAGCGTCTGTCCTTGGTGGTCAGTGCATGTTATAGTGACTGGTCATTTCGCCATTCGGTCAATTTCCATATTAGCCTTTTATTATATAGGATTCTAGAAAGCACTGTTCAAGTCCTCTACCTGATAACCAGTCAGAATCTGGGAGGATATTTCTGGCATTTTCCTATCAGAGGATATGGCTGACCCACCAACATCACCTTCACAAAAATTCCATAGGACAATTTACTCCTCTCCCAAGAGTATATCATACTACAGTAGCCATGCTTTATCCTAGCAACTTGCTCACGTGTACTATCACAAGCCCAGGAAGAGCTGCAGATAAGATACTTGATAAGTTTTGGTATAAAGTAAATGCATCACATACCAAGAGACAACCCAAGCTACAGATATTGGCTGGTTTGTTTCTTCTTCTTCTTCTTCTTCTCCTCCTCCTCCTCCTCCTCCTCTCCTCCTCTCTCTTCTTCTTCTTCTTCTTCTTCTTCTTCTTCTTCTTCTTCTTCTTCTTCTTCTTCTTCTTCTTCTTCCTCAATATTTTTATTGATTTCAGAGAGGAAGGGAGAGGGAGAGAGAGATAGAAACATCAGTGATGAGAAAGAAACATGGGATTGGCTGCCTCCTGCACGCCCCATACTGGGGATTGAGTGCACAACTCAGGCATGAACCGTGACTTCCTGGTTCATGGGTCAATGCTCAACCACTGAGCAACACCAGCTGGGCTGGTTTGCTTCTTGTTATCTCTCTTATCTCCAACCCAAACTGGAAGCCTGCCCTCCCCCTTTTTTTAAAGCTACTTAAGGTGATAGAGTTAATAAACCTTTTAGATTCTCAACTTCAAGAACCACTCTCTCTTCAGATATACCCTTCCTGGATCTTCTAGGTCACAAACCAGCATCCAGCCCGAATAGAAATATAAAGTCAATGTCCGAGGAGTGCTGGCTGGCCTTCCTCTGATTCCTTGCCATGTCTAATGCTTGATGCAGTGGGAAGGGTATGTGACCCAAAGACAGGTTCTGGGTACTTGCACTCCATAGTTGGGTGCACAACAGTTGTATCTAGGTTCTATTTCATACAGGTATCCAAGCTTCATTCCTGGTTCTGTAGACCATAACAACTCACTGATACATCATCACCTGCTGATCCACAAAGACAATCACTAAATATTGCCAATGTCTCCAAAATATAGGAAATAGAATATATTTCCTATTGATCTCATAAAAACATTCAGAATCCTGGCAAGAACAGATGGCACAATTGAACTATTCACAAGGGCTTAAGGAACCAAAAAGAGATAGTGGCATGTTCTGGGGTTAGTAACAGCTCAGAAGCTGTCCCATCTCTTGGCCAAGAGACCAGGGGCAGCTGTGAATTTCCAGGACCTGGCACAGATTGGGACAGAGCTTGTCTGAAGTCACACATCACTGGGGAGGCAGACACAAAGCCTGGTTAGCTTGATGCATAGCAAGCTGTTCTAATCTTTGAACCATGAAGTCTGCACAGCACCAACAACCGCCTCTGAGTGTTAATCAAATAAAATCTGCCCTTAGGGTTTTAAAGCTGGTGTGGCCCATAAAAATTGGTTCTTTCTTCCTTCTAATTTACAACCTATGGTGGCTTCATGTACTCTTTATCATAGACAAGATCTAAATTCAAAATTGAGCCAAGAGAGATCAAATATATTCAAATCAGTGAGCCACAGAAGTTTGTGAAGGCCTGCATAAAGACTGGTGAAGTTGAACTAGAGTCTTAAAAACACCAAATCAGTACATGATAGAATGATAAAATTAGAAGGAACCTACGGTGATCATCTACTTGGAATACAAACTTACACACTTTTTTGTCTTAAGAAGTTTTCAATGGCTATGTATTCCTAATGCAATGTGGGTTTTTATGGTTGCTGTTTTTTAATCCTCACCCGAGGATGTTTTTATTGATTTTTAGGGGAGGGGAGAAGGGGGGAAGAGAGAGATGTGAGAGAGAAGCATTGTTCAGTTGCCTTCCATACATTCCTCCCACACATACCCCGAATCAAACCAACAACCTAGGTATGTGCCCTGACCAGGGAAATCAAACCTGCCATCTTTTGGTGTAGGGGACGACACTCTAATCAATGGAACTACCCGGCCAGGGCTAATGCTATGTCTTAACATTGATTTATACAAAGAGGAGATTTCATAGTACATACTACAAAGTAAATATGGCAATAATTTATATAGCAATGAAAACTTGAGCTCAGAATTCCATCCTGTGTTCCAGGATGGCTCAACTCTCTCATAATTTTAATTTATTCAAGTTACTGTGAATTTTTCTTGGGCACAGGGCCTGGTGGTTTCATTCAGGCTTCTCTTAACATTGGTTATTCTCAGTTATAAAACAGTTATTCAAGATGATCCAATGGAGTCTTGCATGAAAGATTGTGATTTTCCCTGATAATTTAAGAACCATAGTTTGATAAACACTGTCTTGGCATTTCAAAGGATGCCAATTCTCAGTAAGTTTAGGATCTCACTGAAGTGCAGTGACTATTTTTAGCTCTAGACACACAAATAGCATCCTTCTTATTAGATTGTGGACAGGTCAAAATCCATCATCCAGGCCTATAGACTGGTAGACACATCCGTGTTTTCACTGCTCTGAGTTCTGGGACAAGGAGTTTGTTAACTCAAGTTTGTTTGTTCCTCTGTCTCCAGCTTTGTCTCTGACTCCCATGGTGCCTATTTACTCTTTGGTGACAATTTCACTAGGCAATAAGGCAAGGCTGTCCAAGCACACAGAAAACTCATTTTAATTTAAAGTGAAAAATATATCTTTCATGATAAAAGATCAGATGTTTTCAAATATAAGATGAGAAAACAAGTCAGCATTAGGGGATTGATTCCAAGTATAAGGGAAGGATGATTGTTACATTAAATACTAGAATGAGGGTCCACAGCTTGCTTCCTCCAGATGCAGCGGTTCTCAGTCTGTGGGTCGCGGACAATGAAAATACATCCTGCATATCAGATGTTTACATTACGATTCATAACAGTAGCAAAATTACAGTTATGAAGTAGCAACGAAAATAATTTTATGGTTGGGGTCACCACAACATGAGGAACTGCATTAAAGGGCCGCGGCATTAGGAAGGTTGAGAACCACTGCTCCAGAGGCTATTTCCCAAATTGTAAAATATGGAGCAAAATAGAGATCTAATATGTAAAGAAAATTGTAAGAAATGCTCCTTTTCCCCTGGCCAGGTAACTCAGTTGGTTAGAGCATTGTCCCAATACACCAAGGTTGTGGGTTCAGTCCCCTGTTATGGCACATACAAGAATCATCCGATAAATGCATAAATAAGTGGAACAATAAATTGATGTTTCTCCTTCCCTTTCTCTCTGTCTTTAAATCAATAAATAAGTAAATCATTTCTTTAAAATGCTCTTTTTGTTACAAACTAATGCTTTTTTGGGGGTGAGATGGTACAGTGGTGTGACACGAAGCTTAAACTCTGGAGACAAAATGGTTTAAAACTCGTAGCTATATGGCTTTGCTCAAATCACTTGAACCTTCTGTGCCTCAGTTTTCTTATTTATAAAGTGAGGATAATGATAGTATTCATCTGGTGGAGCAGTTAAGATGAAATTGATTCACACATATGAACCACCTCTAACAGAGGACATAATGAGTCATATCATATATGTTTCCTGTTTTTATTCTTTCTCCCCATCAAACCCAGTACATATAAAATTTAATTGTCCCTATTTGTTTACAAGGCTGCTCCTCCCAATAATACTGAACCTTGTAGGTTTCCCAAGAGCCTATAGTATATTTGGAGGAAAAACCACTTAATCTATAACTTTGGAAAGAAAAAGGAGTCAGGACTAGAGACAAAGCTGTGGGATAATGAATAGTAATAGCTATCATTTATTGAATGCTTAGCATATTCTATCCAAGTTGGTTTAAATACTTTATATGTATTATCTGATTTGATTCTCATAACAACCCTATGCTAAAGTACTTTATTGTCCATTTTATAGAGGAGGGAACAGAAGCACAAACACATGAAGTAACTCGCCCAGGTCACAGAGCAGAAAGTAAAGAACTTGAACAGTAGAGGTTCCAGTCTGTTCTCTTCACCACCAGAAATCATATTATAATATGCATACAGTATAAGTTGGGCTGGTATTCAACCAGTACAATAGAGTGCAGCCAGACTGGTTATATGATCAGTTGATGCCCTTTTCTGATTTTGTTGGTGCTTGGATAATAGCGGTTGTTGATGACAATCACTCCTGATTACAGGTGGTAGTTGAAGCCATGGAAATGGGTGAGATCTCCGGGGAGTGTGTTTATACAGTATGAAAATGCTGGTACTTAAGCACCATGAAAGCAGAGATAGGCTTTGTTTTATCCATTGCTCTATCCCCAGATTGGTTTTATCCAGTCTCTTGAACAAATAAGTGACTGAGAGGTGATAATCTTGCAAAACACTGATATTTTAGGAGTAGAAAGACTAAGAAAAAACTAAGAAGAAAACTGAGAAGAAGAGATCCAGAAGACAATGTGTCATCGATGTCAAAGAGTTCCAAGAATAATGTGGCCAAATACATAAATACTACAAGTGGGTAAAGGAAGATAAAGATTGAAGAGACCCCATAAGTGTCTTTAAAAGTTTTCCAAAGAGCTGAGGAGCAGAAAATAAGGAAATAGAATAATGAGTACACACTCTTATTATAAAAACTTTAGCTGGAAAGAAATGGAAACACAAGAGTAAGAGATAATTGGAGAGAAAAGGGAGGGTTACCTTTCCTGTCTGGCATATAGAGTTTCATTAATGACATTTTGAAAGTTCTGATAGATATTTAGAAACTCCACAAAATTATTCTAAAGTTCATCTAGAAGAAGAAACATTTGAGAACACCAAGAAAATTCTTAAAAACAAGACAAATGAAGGGGCTTACCTCTTAGTTCCTTAGCCTCCTTCTTTCAACTTTTCTATTCTAACTCAGCTACAGACTCTTGGTGATGTTATCAATTAAAGCTATTTTGCTTTCAAAATAATTAATCCATTCTGATTCTGACTGTAACATACTATTCTTCAAGCTCGATTGTTTGAATATACCACTGCACCTATTTAATGATCTTATCAAGATTTCCAGCTCATTGGCTTTCAGACTTTTCCCAATCCAACAGCCCTCTCCTTTTTTTATTTTTAAAAAAAATCCATCTCAGAAGCATACTAATCTGAAGCTTCCTCCCCCCATCCCCACCCCATTCTTTTTATTGCTATCCTCTGCCAAAGTCCTAAACCTGGCTAACCCTAACCATCAGCATTCTCCATGCCTGCACCTTATCATCTCAGTGCAACTGAAGAATGACACACAAGAGGGCAAATTAACGACCATAAATGCATGACCACTATAAATTCATAACCACTGTTGCAAATAGGCCCATATAACCATAGGGAATCTACTCAATTTCTCTTGTCACCTCACTCTCCCCACCTTGAGTGTGAGGAGATGGAGATTGGTGAATATATTTATACTTTGGTAGAGAGAAAAGTCTAAGCATTGTCAAACACAAAAATAAGACAATTTAGTTACAACTTTGATGTCCTTTATTTGGGGGGGGGGGGCGGGACAATTTATGGACTGGGGAGTACAGTGCCTTACAAACAGCGGAGCACCTTTCATGAAGGATGTTTTATAGAATATTAGAAGCAACAAAATGAAAACAGGGTGCAATTGGCTAAAAGGTCTGGGATTTCTTAGAGAGCTAGCAGGTCCCATTTTCTAGGTATGTGCACGAGGCCAACACTCTACCACTGACCAACACAGGCCAAGGCTGGCTCAAATACATTTTTATTTTTTAAGCTTTTTTGTTTGTTTGTTTTTTAGAGAAAGTGGAAGGGATGGGGAAAGACGCAGAGAGAGAAACATCAATGTGAGAGAGACACATCGATTGGTTGCCTCCACGCTTGCAACCAACGTATGTGCCCTTGGCCAGAATCGAACCTGGGGCCCTTCAGTCTGCAGGCAACGCTATTCCACTGAGCCAATCAGCTATGGCTAAAATACATGATTATAAAAATTCAAAAATATTCTTAAAATCAAAATAAATAAAAATCAAAACTGACGACTACAATAAATAAAATGAAAAATACACAAAAGAAATCAAAGGCAAAAGAACAGATCAGTGACATCAAAGATAAGGTAATAGAAACTACCCAACTGAAACAGCAAAAAAGAAAAAAGAATTTTAAAAAGTGAGAAGATATTAACAGACCTTAGGGACAACATCAAGTACACTAGCATTTGCACCATAGGAATCCTAGAAGAGAGAGAGAGAGAAAAAAGACAGAAAAAAAGCCCATAGTTACATCTCAGAGAATACCATCATTTAAGGGACAAGAAGAGGAAGAGGAAGCTCAAAGAAACCAAGGAAAAACAGAAAGATAAGTATGCACTTCCTCTAGCTACCCATGTTGCTCTTCCAACAAGAAACCAATGTTGCTCAACTGGTATGGCTATGTGGTTGAGCACTGACCTATTAGCCAAGAGGTCACGGCTCAATTCCCAGTCAGGGGACATGCCTGGGTTGCAGGCTCGATCCCCAGATGGGGGCATGCAGGATGCAGCCAATCAATGATTCTCTCTCATCATTTATGTTTCTATCTCTTTCCCTCTGAAATCAATTTAAACATATTTTTTTAAAAATCTTAGTGCTTTCTTAAAAAAAAAATAAACCAATGTTACGTATTATTTTTTTAAGACATGAGTATATTCTTTTAGAGAGATTTAATGAATACTTAAGAAAATATCTAACATCTATATTGCAATTAGCTGTTATGTTATGATGACAACCTATGAAGAGGCCCACATGGCAAGGAATTGGGTCCACTTGCCAACAGCCATGTGAGTGAGCCATCTTGGAAGCAGATCCTCTGGCCCCAGTTCAACCCTCAGATGAGCACAGACCCTCTTGGGACTGAAACCAATGAGAGATCCAGAGCAACCACCCAGCGAAGCCACTCCCAAATTCCCAACACAGAAACTAAGAGAGTAAATGTGTCTTGACTCAGCCACTAAATTTGGGGGTAATTTGTCATACCACAATAGATAACTCATACCATAGAGAAAAATAGAAGTTTCTGGCTCCAAATTTCCTATTCCATAAACCATATCATTTTTATCTTTTCTTGTGGGGAGCCGATATAGGATTAAGCCTCGGACTGACCTGTTGGCAAAGTCACAAACAAGTCCCAGCTTAGAGGGCACAGTCCTCTTAAGCATAATTAGGCTTGACCTTATGAGGCTCCCCAGATCTTATCTGGGAAGCTAATGGGCTGAGGGAAGTGCAGGAAGTGGTCAAAACAAGTGAAACTCACAAGAACAGTGTAATTATGGTAACCACTACCTTGTTTACCTCTGACTATAAAATAAAGGCTCAGTTTGCCTCAGGATCTTTCTCTGTGGCCTCAGCCAGGCACAGGAAGATCCACGGAGAATAAAGAGAGCTGGAGAGTTCTGAACGCTGTCTCCATGTAAAACATTCTTCGCCGACTCCGTCCACACCTTTGGGAACGCCTGGACCCCGGCACCCCAATATTTCCAAATTATCTCTTGTCTCTTCTCTTTCATTTGTGTGCGGCTCCTCTTCCAGATCCTGAACCCTGAACCACGTGGGACATGGAGGGAAACATTTACAACATTTTCCCTTTCCTTAAGCCATAGTCATCAAAATTTTGATGATAGATGAGTAAATTAAGGCCTAGATAAGTTAATATAGTTGTCCAAGGTTACAGTGTTTAGGTGACAGAATGATGAATATATTTAGGTTTTCTGACATATAGACAGTGCTCCTTATATCCCCTCATGGTACTTTTACTAATTCTAAATAATTTATTTTTCATAAATTAAGCAGGTCCTATAATACCCACTCACTTAAGTTCTGATGATATAAAGATACATGAGGCAAATCAAGTAGAAAGCAGAACTATTTAATGTTATCTATTTATTTAAAATTTTAGGCCCTTCCTATAGTATTTCATAACTTTATCACATAGTTTTTAATTGCTACCATTAAAAATTTTTTAAGACTTATCCATACTAACTTCTCAAATCATAAATACAATTATTCAAATTAACAGAAACCTTTAAACAAGAAATAAATGACTGGAGGTAAGTAGTGGGATGTGGAGTATGGAGAAAAATGTTCAGATATAAGACAAAGCTCTCAGCTTCCTAAAAACTGAAACAAATGAGACTTTTAAAAACATGAATGATTTCCACTATTTTTCTTGTAAAATAAATAAGTATTATAAGTTCATGTGAGAAACTGTCTCCTATCTTTAAGAGTTTTTTCTAATATAAATCTTTTTATAAGAACAACTTTTACAAGAGTTTTAAAAAGGCACAAATATTCTTCATATAGACATCTAATAAATCCCCAGCCTGTATTTATGCCCCAGAGAGAGACTGCCTATCCCTATGCCAACCCAGGAAGGCAAGCCAGGCAAATGACTGGGCGAGTCTGACTCCATGAAAGTCAGTGATACGTTGATTACTGATATATCCTGAATACCTCAGAAAAAAAAAAAAAGACACTGATTTTTAATTCCACCTCTGCCATGACATTCCCTACTGACCCTGGACAAGTAGCATAATGTCTCGTGTCCTATTTTCCTCATTGTGACAGGCACTTTATGTGTTCATCAAAGCCCATTTTCATTTCTTCTTGGGCACAGGACTGGACTGAATTTCTCAGCCTCCCTTACAGTTAGGTAGGGCCACATAACTGATTTTTGATTAGTGAATGGGTGCAGGGTTGATGTTTGCCATAGCCAGTCAAGCCTTAATTCTAAGAAAGCATTCTTTCATACTACTTAATGCCTTCTCTCTCTTTCCCTCCCTTCTCCTCTCTCTTCTTCTTCTTCCTCTTCTCCTCCTCCTCTTCATCCTCCTTCTCCTCTCTCTCTCTCCCTCCTTCTCTCTCTCTCTCTCTCTCTCTCTCTCTCTCTCTCTCTCTCTCTCTCTCTCTCTCCTCTGTGTGCTGGATAAATGAAATGTAGAGAATTCAGTAGAGGACTCCAAGGCCATAGGAAAGATGGAGTCATCAGATGAAAAGAATTGGGGTCCCTCAATGACATTCCCACCCAACTTGCATTAGACTGCAGTGTAAGCAAAATAATAACCTGTGTGTGTGTGTGTGTGTGTGTGTGTGTGTGTGTGTGTGTGTGTAGCTACTCAATTACAACAATAAATCATCCTATAAATTCTGAATAATAAATCATCAATTAAATCTTATGATGTTCTGATTCAGAAACAAATAAAAATAGAAGCTACTTTGTTCTTTGTTTCCCTTTAGCTTCTTCTTAGAAATTGGCTTCATATCATTATTTTTCCTGAAAAACACAGTGGAAGCTCCTACATGTAAAACCCAAGATGGCCTCCAATGATTGCCATCTCCTGGGATCCAAGTCCTTGTGTAGTCCCCTCCCACATGGTATCATGGCTGGATGGGGTGTGACCAATAGAATACAGCAGAATAAATAATGTGTAATTCCAAAACCTAGTCATTAAAGACATGGCAAGTTGCACCTTGCTTTCTCTTAGACCATTTGCTCCGTAGGTAACTAATTGCAAAGTCGTAAAAATATTCAGCAGCCCCAGGGAGAGTACTACATGGCAAGACATTGAGACCTCCCCCCACTTGCCGGCCATGTGATGTGTCATCTGCGAAGCACATTCTGGAGCTTCAGTCAAGCCTTGAGAGGACTGCAGCCCTTGCTGATAGTTTGCACACGAAGTTGCTCCTAAATTCCTGACCCAGATAAACTGTGACATAATCAATATTGTTGTTTTAATCCACAAAGTGTTGGGGTGATTTGCGAAACAGTAGTAGAAAACACAATCCATGATCCTGAGTGGTATGAGTTCATTACATATTTTGGATATTTGCCCTGTTTCAGACATATGGTTTACAAATATTTTCTCTCATTTCGTAGGTTGCCTTTTCATTTTGTTGACTGTTTCTTTTTCTGTGCGGAAGCTTTTTAGTTTGCTATAGTCCCACTTGTTTATTTTTGCTTTTGTTGCTTTCACTTTTGGTATAATATCCATAAAATTATTGCAAGGCTAAGGTCAAGGGGATTTTCCCCATGTTTTCATCTAGGAGTTTTATGGTTTCAAGACTTACATTTAAGTCTTTAAACCATTTTAAAATCATGTCTGTGAGGGATGTAATATAGAAGTCCCATTTCATTCTTTTGTATGTGAATATCATTTACTGAAGGAACTACCTTTTCCCCATTGTGTTCCTGATTTCCTTGCCAAATGTTAACCACATATATATGTGTCTATTTCTGGGCTCTTTATTCTGTTCCACTGGTCTATGTTTTTGTGCCAATACCATATTCTTTTGATTACGATAGATATGTAATATAGTTTGAAATCAGGACTTGTAATGCCTCCAGCTTTGTTCTTCTTTTTCAGGACTGCTTTGGCTATTCAGGTCTTTTATGGTTCCATATGAATTTTAGAATTGTATTTTTTTTATGTGAAAAAATTCTATTGGAATCTTGATAGAGTTGCATTGAATCTATAGATGGTTTTCGGGAGTATGGATGTTTTTATAATATTAGTTATTTGAATCCATGAACATGGGATATCCTTCCATTTATTTGTGTCTTCTTCAATTTTTTTCATCAAGATCTTATAGTTTTCAGTCTTTACCTCCTTAGTTAAATTTATTCCTATGTATTTTTATGCTATTGTAAATGGGATAGTCCTTTATTTTTCAGATAATTTATAATTTGTAAATTTATAGTAACAGAAACAAAAAAAATTCTAGATTCTAACTAATGACATTCAATCATTAGTGAATCATCATTGCCTGCAAAGAATCATTCTATTCATCTCCAAGTCACAGGAAGTTATATCCATGCTGTAGCTAAAAGGATATGGTGTGGAATCTGTTGGTAATGGCAATTTTGAAGATTAAGCCTGTAGCATGTAAGCTGTTTCTGACATCTTCTTGAAATCATTAAACAGGGAGGAAGACTCTGAAATAAAATAAATAAAATAAAATAAAATAGTAAGCTAATATTTTTCTTAATTCTACTATTACCACAAACATTTTATAGCACCAGTTAAAGGACCATTGAACTATTCTCAAGAGAGTACAAATGGAACACATTTCTTCAATAGAATGATACACACCAATATGGTAAAGGAGAATATCTGCAATTCTGTAAAGCCAGTATGTATTGTAGTAACAATAGTATCTAATTAATAGGGAGTCCACATATATCTTAGACCAGTTCATCCATGTCCCTTTCCTACTTATTTTCCACAAAGAGATTGTCTTACATTTTCTTAAAATAGGTCAAGAAGTTAAATAACTAATATAAATGACAAATGATGAGGAGAGTACATGTCAAAATTATCCAGAAAGAAGTTTGAAGGAGGATGCTATTCTTTTTTTTTTTTTGCATAAGAATCTTTGGCTCTTAAAATAACTTACTAAAATTATGCAGTGGAGTTCCAGTGCATATAGCTTCATCCACAGAGGGGGATATATTGGGCAGTGAGTGTCTTTCCCAGGTGGGTAGTTGACAAAATTCCTCCAGCAGTAATCATACTCTAAGGAAACACAAATCATTCAACAAATACCAAAAAAAGTTACTTAAAGAAAGCTGAACTTAAATACTGGGTGTCTCCCAAACATGTATACACACTTTCAATAATTATTAATTCCAATGGGTTAAATCTGAAAAGAAAGAAACATCAATTGAGGAGACCGTTTTGAAGTAGTGGCTGCATCAACATGTCCCGTGGTTCCAGCGCTGGTTTTGACTGTCATATTACCATTTTTTCACCCAAGGGCCGGCTTTACCAAATAGAATATGTTTTTAAGGCTATTAATCAGGGTGGCCTTACATCAGTAGCTGTCAGAGGGAAAGACCATGCAGTAACTGTCACACAGAAAAAAGTACCTGACAAATTATTGGATTCCAGCACAGTGACTCACTTATTCAAGATAACTGAAAACATTGGCTGTATGATGACAGGAATGACAGCTGACAGCAGATCCCAGGTACAGAGGGCACGCTATGAGGCAGCTAATTGGAAATACAAGTATGGCTATTGAGATTCCTGGGGACATGCTGTGTAAAAGAATTGCTGATATTTCTCAGGTCTACACACAGAATGCTGAAATGAGGCCCCTTGTTTGTTGTATGATTTTAATTGGTATAGATGAAGAACAAGGCCCTCAGGTGTACAAGTGTGATCCGGCAGGTTACTACTGTGGGTTTAAAGCCACTGCAGCAGGCATTAAACAAACCGAGTCAACCAGCTTTCTTGAAAAAAAAGTGAAGAAGAAATTTGATTGGACATTTGAACAGACAGTGTAAACTGCGATTACCTGCCTGCCTACTGTTCTATCAATTGATTTCAAAATGTCAGAAATAGAAGTTGGAGTAGTTACAGTTGAAAATCCTAAATTCAGGATTCTTACAGAAGCAGAGATTGACGCTCATCTTCTTGCTCTCACAGAGAGAGACTAAACATTGTAGTCAGTTTACCAAATCCATTACGCCACTTGCCTGTGTGTTTGGTAATAACAGATGAACATTATGGAGGCCCTTGGATTGAAAAAGGAACCTCTCCCACTCCTCCTGTCACTGAAGTGGTTAGGGTTCTATATAAATAAAAACAGTGCTTTTGGAATAAAAAGAAAAGAAACATCAATTGAGCAGCTATTAAGTGTGAATACATTGGGGGGGGGGGTCACTATATATCCTATATAATAAAAGGCTAATATGCAAATAGATTGAACAGTGGAACAACTGGAACAACTGAACAACAGGTTACTATGACGTGCACTGACCACCAGGGGGTGTGCGTGGAACATGGTGGGCGTCGGCCACCGCGGTATGGTGGAGCAGGTGAGCGGGGGCACCAGACCAAGGTGGGGTGCTAGTCGCTGTCATCAGGGCAAGCCTCTGGTGGTTACTAAAAATTCTTTGCTCCCATGTGCTGCAGTCCCACCCAGTGCTTGCACCCGCTGCCAGTGCCAGACCCGCTCACACCTGCTGCTGGCTCCAGAGCTGCTGTTGGTGCCCGGCACTGGTCCCAATTGCTTGGCGCCATCAGTGGGTGCAAGGGGTGGCTGCCAGCCATGATCACCCCAGAAGGCTTCTCCACCTTCCCCATCTCCTGAGGGGCAATCCGGGCAGCAGCCACCACTTGCACCTGCTACTGGCACCAGCCCCAATTGTTCCATGCCATAGGGAGGCACCATCAGTGCATGGGAGCAGGGACGGAGGGAGCGGGGCTGCCGGCAGACATGGGACCAGGAGCCACGGCAGGAGGGGCCGGGCAGGGGCGCAGAGGATGGACCGAGACCCACCTCTGTGCCTACTGCAGCCTCACGGCCCACAGTGCCTTTCAAGGTGCACAAATTCGTGCACTGGACCCCTAGTACATATAACATATCTAAAGCCCTCTGGCCCATTTGCTACTTCAGATGGACTAGGCTCTCCCTGAATCCCTGAAAAGAACAAAACAGTTCATTCAAAGATGGCTGAGAGGCCATAATGGCAAAGTAGAAAATAAAGTTGTATTCTTTTGATACTTTCCCTGCTATGAATTTCAGACCTGGTGCTTTCTATATTATTTTAAACTTTTACTTCTGAGACTTCTACTCTGGGATAATCAATCTCCTGGCTGCCACCACAGTCTCTCATAAACACTTAAGTTCTTGGTTTATTGTTTTTTACCTGGGGTTGTCATGATCTGGACAGTCACACCACTCTTAATGAGGTCCCTGAGTCCTTGTCGGTTTTGTTCATCCATGTGGTGATAAAGCCGTGCCACATAAATAACTAAAGTCACACCAGGCCGTTGACGCAAAAATTCTGTAATAGCCTTGGAGCATTCCCAGCAGGGACTCCAGGATAAGAACCAGATGATGGAGCAGCTGGTGGACGAGCAAAATTGTCTTTCTGAAGTGATTTTTTCTATAAAATTGACTTCAGCGTGCCTGGTGGTGTTTTTGCCTGAGTGTCGCCAGATCTTGTGGCACGTGCCCCACTTGATTTCATAGAGCAGACAGGCCTCTTTACGGAGTTCTCTGGGGTCAAAGATTGCTTCAAAGTCCCAGGGTTCGATTCTTCTCCTAAAATATTGTCATGCAATTTTTAGAGGAAATTTAAAAATCATTTAATGCTCCCTTTTTCTATAAGGCAAATCTAAAACATGAATCTCAGGACACTTTTTTTTCTCTATGTCTAAAAGTTATTTGGGGAGTTCCACTTGAATTATCAGAGTTTCTGTCACAAACACAGTAAAGATATTTTTTCCCAACTCTTGTTATTTGGTTACCACTCCCTCTATACCATTGCTTATTAGTCTTAAATTCAGGTATAAATGTGTCCTTTTTCTCCTTATATCCTAATCTTTCTGTCTCACTCTTAGAGGTGCCATGTTCCAATTGTTAATATTTACTATTCCTCAATGAACTCCAACTAGGTTTTCTCAGGCGTAGAAGCCTCAAATCTTTACTAATAAAAGGGTAATATGCTAATTAGACCAGACGTCCTTCTGGACAAAGCCATAGTGTCAGGGCCAAGGCAGAGGCAGTTAGGAATGATGATCAGGCTGGCAGGGGAGAGCAGTTAGTTGGATCAGGCCAGCAGGGGAGAGCAGTTAGGGGGATCAGGTTGGCAGGCAGGTGAGCGGTTAGGAGCCAGCAGTCCCGGATTGTGAGAGGGATGTCTGATTGCTGGTTTAGGCCCCATAAGAATTGGTTTATGCAATTTTTTCTTAGGGATGGGTAGTTGGAGAATTTTTGTGTCTATTTTTGTTAACCCATTGGAATTAACAAAGAATTTTTAGTAACCACCAGTAACCCATAGAGATCGGGCCTAAACCGGCAGTCAGACATCCCCCAAGGGGTCCCGGATTAGAGAGGGTACAGGCCGGGCTGAGGGACACCTCCCCCCCCATCCTGTGCACAAATTTCATGCACCAGGCCTCTAGTCAATAATAAAATTCTATTGCCAAGCCTAAGAGGAGAGTAATTTGGCCTCAGGATTCCTCCATGTTAAATTCTATACACTAATACCTCATAAGAAAGAAATTCAACTTGTTGTCAATGGCATCTCCGTGTGTCCAAGCTGTGACTTAGGAAACTCAGGATTGTGCTGAGGACCCTCCTTTCCAATAAGCTTGTTACACTCTAATATTTCTCATTCACCCCTAAAGTATCACATTCATTTATTACATAAGTAAGTCCTTCTACCATCATAAGATAATATATTCCTTGACCAAAAGTCCCCTGTTATAATGCTATGTGTGGAAAATGGGCATATAATATAAAACAGGAATTGAAACAAAAGTGACAAATCCATTCCTTGGACCTTTCACTAATCGCTATAAAAACATGTGATCTAAAGAGAAAAGAGCATTAGTAAGGCAATAACAGAACAAAGCTGGAAGGTCATTTATTTCAACAGAAACCAAAAGACAGGAACAAACACAAAGAAAGCAATAATCATAGAGAATAAAGTTGGAAAATGGGGAGAAAGAATGGGAACATGGTAAAAGAGGAACGGAACAATAAGGTTAACTATAGTCCTCCAGCTCTTAATACCCACTTATTCTTGGTTGAATTAAATGCACAATATGACAGTATTATTCTTTTTAAATTTTTAAATTAGTTTTTGGAGAGAGAGAGAGAGATTGATTTGTTGTTCCACTTATTTATGCATTAATTGACTGATCCTTGCATGTGCCCTGACTGGGGAACAAACCCATAACCTTGGCATATTGGGGTGATGCTCTAACTAACAGCTACTGGGCCAGGGCTGACAGTATTATTCTTACCTCAGGGTGGGATCACCAGCTGAAGAACCTGTTGACCAAGAGATGAGTATGTCAAGTAATATATACAAATTGAGTTGCACTTTTAAAGTATATTTTTATTGATTTCAGAGAGGAAGGGAGAGGGAGAGAGATAGAAACATCAATGATATAGAAGCATCAAACAGACTGTCCAACCTATGAGGCAAAGCAGGGGGGTGGGAGTAAGAGATCAACCAAATGCATGAATATGAGCATAACCAATGGACACAGACAGTAGCGGGGTTAGGGTATGTGCTGGGGGGTGGGAGCAGCTGGGGGAGGTCAATGCAGCGGGGAAGGAGACTCATGTAGTACTTTAAGCAATAAAGAATTTAAATCTAAATAAAAGAAACATCAGTGGTGAGAGAAAATCATTGATCAGCTGCCTCCAGCAAGTCCCACACTGGAGAACAAGCCTGCAACCCGGGCATGTGCACCGGCCAGGATATGAATCGTGAATTCCCAGTTTACAGGCCAATGCTCAATCACTGAGCCATAATGGCTGGGCTTTAGTTGCACTTTAAAATGACAAAATTTTAGAAGGACAGATAAATAGTTATCAAGGATTAGGAACAGGGGTGAAGCGGGAAGAAGGAGTGTTTGGCTATAAAGGGGCAATAAATCAGATCTGTACTGTGGGAACTGTTTAAATCTGACTGTGGTGGCAGATCCACAAACCTATACAGGTGACAAAATTGCATAAAGCTAAACACACACACAAATGAGTACAAGTGAAACTGGGGAAATCTGAATAAAATTGATGGATTGTGTCAATGTTAACATCCTGGTTGTGATATTATTCTACAGTTTTGCAGAATGTAACTATTGGTGGAAACTAAGCAAAATGTACAGGGAGTCTGTATTATTTCGTAAAGCTTTATGTTTTAAGTTACGATGATCTCAATTAAGATTATAACTTACAGAAAGAGTCATTGGTAGTGTGGAGAGAAGCTAGGACACCATTGGCTTAATGTGCATATATATTTTTAAACCACAATTCAAGAGAAAGGAGAAAAGACATCTGCATAAGTGATGAGTTAAAAAAAAAAAAAAAGGCAGCATTGTCAAAGAGCATGTAGAAAAATATTATTGAACTAGTGAAAGAGAACCAGCTTTTGATTGGAGCCCAGTGGTTACTGAGGCATTGATATCAAAATCCTGCTGCATAGAAGATCTCAAGGGTGGCAAAATTCTCCCATGACTGATATCTGTATTATTTCCAATCACATCATGCCCACACTCTTACAACAGTCTTCTTACTGGTCTCCTTGCTTCCAGTCTTTTCTGCTTCCAGTCCAGAAGACATCAAATGCCAGGTGAAAGTGTTTAAAGCTTTATTTCAATCGTGTCTATGCTATTCGCAAGTTCTCCAGAGATTTGCTTTTACCAAAAGGTCGACCTCAATTTCCTTAGCCTGGCATTCAAAGCCCTCTCTGTAATAGCCCTTCAAATTTGCCTTCTAATTTCACTATAGATTATTTCCACAAACTCTTCTCTAGCCTCACCAGTGCACTCAGTATATTCAAAACACAATCTTTGTCAATTCTCTCAAAATCTTTGTGTCAATCAACCTGGAAATGCCTTCCCTTTGCCAACCTAAATTCTACCTCTTTAGAATCCAAACTCAAATTCCACCTCATCTGAAAATTATTTCCTTCTACAGCCTGAAGTGTTCTACCTCTCCCATGAATTTTTCTAAAGTTAACTAACCCTTAAATAATTAGCATGCCCTTGTGGTATCACTTCGGTTGTTATTTTAAATTATTATTTAACAGTTGTATATTTAATTTTTTATTGTAGTGAAACAAGCATTGATTTAATGTCATTTGTTTAAAATTATTTGTGGATGTCAATAGTTAGTATTAATAATTATAACAAATCTTATTTAACCAAGCACAGCCAGTCACCATTCAGCAGATTAATCTCCTTTAAAAAAATAATGTCTACAGGGAGGCAGACAATTTTCAAATAAAGTGAAATTATGTATTTTTAAAAATAGCATTAATGTAGTAATAAATAGGAAAGTTGGAAAATACCCAAGAACACACGTAAGACACACACATACACACACAGAGTTTCTACACTTTTCAAGACTATGAGGCTTACAGGACCTCGATCCATTTTACCTGCGTCAGAAGCCATGGCGCCGTGTGCCACTGATTTTCTCCCCTGGAGCTATATATTGTGCTGATTGCTCCTGTCAACAACATGCCTTAAGATTGTTTCTTCAGGAGTGACTGCTGCCACCTGATTGAGCAGAGAATGACTCATTCCTGAGTCTCAGGCACTTACTGGGTGTCTAGACTGTACAAACAGGTAGTAGATTAAGAGAGAATTTGGTGTGAGGTTAGCATCAATGGGTTGACAAGAAAGCTTTTGGTGCAAATGATAAATGCTGTGGAGTAAATCCCTTAGGATATCTGAATTACAAAGTTCTTTCCTAATATTATATGAATTTTTTAAACTTCCCCTTCCCTTTAAATTAAGGTTAAGACAAGACTGACACATCATTCTTTCTTGGAGAGAACAGAGAAAGAACAACTAGAAGAGAGAATTTATTTATAACTTCCTCTTACTTTGCTCTTTGCCCCAAATCTTGTTGGAAAGGGGAGGGGCACTGACAGATGCAAAATCAGAAGGACTTTGACTTCTGACTCAGGTAATTAGGTGACAAGTCTTAAGTGATCTCTCTTCCTTCTTGAAACCAGAGCTGAATGTAAGGCCAAGTCCACTTATGTTTTTTTTATCCTCCCCTAACAAGTGAACACTGCCCTAGCTGGTTTGGCTCAATGGCTAGGCAGCGGTCCTCAAACTTTTTAAGGGGGCCAGTTCACTGTCCCTCAGACCGTTGGAGGGCCGGACTATAGTTTAAAAAAAAACTATGAACAAATTCCTATGCACACTGCACATATCTTATTTTGAAGTAAAAAGACAAAACGGGAACAAATACAATATTTGTATTTGCATGTGGCCCGTGGGCCATAGTTTGAGGACCCCTGGGCTAGAGTGTCAGCCTGCGGACTGAAGGATCCCAGGTTCGATTCTGGTCAAGGGCACATGCCCAGGTTGTGGGCTCAATCCCCGGTGGGGGGCGTGCAGGAGGCAGCCAATCAATGATTCTCTCTCATCATTGATGTTTCTATCTCTCTCTTCAACTCCCTTCCTCTCTGAAATCAATAAAAAATATAATTAAAAAAAATAAAAAGTGAATACTATACTTATTCCCTATTGCCATTGTCCCCTATTGTCCAAAACCTGGGTCAAGCTCTCTGAATTTTAGCATACACTCCCAGAATTGGGGTCCCTCTCAAGACCTAAAGCTCCCTCTAGGTTCTCAAATCTACAGCCCCTGAACTTTGAATCTCAAATCCTATGGAGACAACACCCGAGCCCTAAATATAAGACTTTCCTGAACTATGAAAGTCAAGCTGGAGCTTCCACAAGATGAAGCAGTTGCTTCAAGTGGCAGGTGAGAGTTGAAGAAGGAGCAGAAGTGCCACATCATACATGAAGGTCATTTAGAAGCCAAGGGTTTCATGATAGGTAGAGTAATGACCCCCCATCTCCTCCACACACAGACACACAGATGTTCACCTCCTAATCCCTGGAACCTGTAAGTATAAAGGCAAAAGTAACTTTGAAGAGGTAATTAAAGTAAGGATCTGGAGGTAGGAAGATAATCTGGGATTGTCTGGGTAGTCCCAGTCCAATCACATAGGCCCTTAAAAGAGGGAGGCAAAAGAGAAGGACATGTGAAGATGGAAGCAGAGATGTGAATGATGTAATTACTGGCTGGAAGGGGACCATGATTCAAGGAACAAGGACAGCAGCTGGAAAAATCGAGGAAATGGATTGTTCCCTAGAGCCTTGTGAAGCAATTCTGCCCTGATGACATCTTGAGTTTAGCCCAGTGAGACCCTGTTTTGTACTTCTGACCACCAGAGTTGTAAGATAATTTATGTTGTTTTACACCAAGTTCATGGAAATTTGTTACAGCAGCTATAGGAAACTAATACAATAAAACACAGTCATAGGAGGCATATAGGCAACAGTGAAGATAGTATATAATTTAAATTTGTGTCTACAAGAATTCCTATTGAATGTTTGATCCATCTTCTATTCTGTTTTAGAAAACTCAGAACTGCTCGGCCGGCATGGCTCAGTGATTGAGCACTGACCTATGAATCAGGAGTTCACAGTTTGATTTCCCATCAGGGCACATGCCTGGATTTCGGGCTCAACCCCCAGTAGGGAGCATGCAGGAAGCAGCCAATCAATGATTCTCTCATCATTGATGTTTTTATCTCTCTCTCTTCCTCTCTGAAATCAAAATATTATTATATATAAAAGGATTTGCACTCTAATCTCTATAGCCTCTTCATTCTCTTTATAAGTTGCCCATATACACTGCTGCCCTACACTGAAATCCTAGCTAGACAAATAGATTGTTAAGAGTTTTGTGTCCAGCCCTAACCAGTTTGGCTCAGTGGATAGAGCATCGGCCTGCGGACTGAAGGGTCCCAGGTTGGATTCCAGTCAAGGGCATGTACCTTGGTTGGAGGCACAACCCCAGTAGGGAGTGTGCAGGAGGCAGCTGATCGATGTTTCTCTCTCATCGATGTTTCTAAATCTCTATCCCTCTCTCTTCCTCTCTGTAAAAAATCAATAAAATATATATTTTTTTTAAAAATTTGTGTCCATTTTATGGAATGATTCTAGCAGTTTGAATGTCCCCAGTGTCCAATAACAGAATAATGAATAAATTAATTGTATAATATGCTTGTAGTGGGTTACTATTCAGCATTTTAAAAAAATCAATTATATCCATACATGTATCAACCTGTAATAATCCTACATAATAATAGATAAACATGGTAATTGACCGTACCTTCGCTATGCCTACCATTGGATAATCAGCATGATATGCAAATTAACCGTCAACAAAGATGGCGGCTAATTTGCATACTGCAGGAAGGGTGGGACAGCGCCATCCCGCCTGCCCTGCCGCCATCCAGGCATGCTATCTGCGACCTAGGGCAGCGGGCGTCCATGTGCGACCCGACCTGGGGTGGCGCCCCAACCCCTGGATGGGCCCTGCTGTGTGCGCGACCTGGGGAGGCGGGGCAGGCACTGAGGGATCGGGCCTGCCATCTGCCACCCGGGGAGCGGGCCTAAGCCAGCAGGTGGTTATCTCCTGAGGGGTCCCAGACTGTGAGAGGGCTGAGGGACATCCCCCCCCCTCCCCCACCAGTGCACAAATTTTTGTGCACCAAGCCTCTAGTCTCTGAAATAATAAACTGAGAGAAAAATAAACCCCAATATTGTTTCTATAAAGTTTACATATTTGTGAAGCAATGCTTTATACTGTTAATGGATCCAAGCACATGTAATAAAATTAAAAAGAAATGAATGGGAAAGATGGATACCAAATTCAGGATGGTGATTTCACTAGAAGGATGAGAAAAGGGACTGGGAGGGTTATGCAGGCATCTTCACATATATTTGTAATACAGTTAAATTATAATAATCTACATTTTAAAAAGTAATGTTGGAGAGAGAGAGACAGAAAAGGAGAGAGAAACATTGATGTGAGAAACATCGACCAGGAAAAGTCCCTTCTGCATGGGAAGATGAGGGTCCAGTCTGTAGAGCCAACTGGCCTGGCTCTGTCCTGGTCTCCTGCCTCCAGCCCCGACACTCTCCTGAGACCTCAGGCCTCTGGCTTCTGCCTTTCAGCCTCAGCTCCTAATAAGTACCTTCTGTGTCCCCGAGGCCTGGGGTGAGAGACAGACCCTCCTGGTGAACCTGGGGTGGCTGGCCCTGGCTAGAATGGCTGGGACTCCAGCAGGCTTTTTTCTCCTGGGGGGAGGGGGGGGGGGCGGGCGGCTGTGGCCCCTTGAGCCTCTAAAGTCCTGTCTGCGGTGCTGCCCGCCTGCCTGTCTCTCCCAGGGAGCCGCAGCCCTTCACTGGGCCCGGGGATGCCGGATGGATTGTCTGCACTGACTCAGGCAGCCCAGCTGGGGGCCACCCCTCCTGCTCCACCCAGCCCCTTGTCTCCACCCTCTGACTGAGCTTTGCATGTTCCACTAACCCGGGCAGGTGCCAGGTGGAGTCACCAGGCTTCCAGGTGCCTCGGAACAGAACACTAACCTGACATGGGTGGGCCTGCAGCTCCCACCCCAATAAAAGCAATTCCATCCTAAAAAGAAAAAGCAACGCTGACCGGTTGCCTCCGTTATGTGTCCTAGCTGGGTATGTTTCTTCACCAGAAATTGAAGCCGTAACCTTTTGGCGTACAAGCAACACTCCAACCAATAGAGCCACCTGACCAAGGTATAGTCTACATTTTTTAAAACCCAAAAATAAAAACAAAAGATCATACTAAAAGTAGTAGCAATAATCCAGGGGGAATGGTGAGATTGATTTAAGGTAGTAACAAACTTTTCCACTTTCGTTCTCCTAACAAGAGAGGTAAGTAACCTCTTACTTCCTGATATAACCCAAAGTATCCTACAATGTGTAAAGTGCTATATTTGAAGTCCATGTGAATTTTGCATTTTACCCCATAATATATGCATGCTTGTTTTAATATCAATATATTTTATACTAATTATAGAAGAGTCAAGTTATGCTTTTAACTGAAAATTTTCAAAGATATGAACGATACCACTATTCCACCATGAAAATTGTAAACACAATGTCTAATGACAAACATTTTCTTAAGTAAAATAGGTATCTAAATAATTATATCTCTTGCAGCCATTAAATTAACTGTAGATATTGGTGATTTTTTAAAAATTCCTATAGCCCTGGTTGAGTAGCTTAGTTGATTACAGCATTGTCCTGATATGCCAAGGTTGCTGATTCAATCTCCAGTCAGGGCACATACAGGAAGCAACCAATTAATGCATAAATAAGTGGAACAAATCTCTCTCTCTCTTTCTCTCCCTTCCTCTGTATCTCTCTGAAAACAATATCAATTAAAAAATTCCTATGGTGCTTGCTTAGGCAGCACATATACTAAAATTGGAACAATACAAAGAAGATTAGCATGGCCCATGCTCAAGTATGACACAGAAATTCATGAAGTATACCATATTTTTAAATAAAATAAAATAAATAAAAATAAAAGATTCCTATGCCCTAGCCAGTATGACTCAGTGGATAGAGCATTTGCCCAAAGACTGAAGAGTCTCAGGTTTGATTCTAGTCAAGGGCATGTACCTCAGTTGCAGGTTCAATCTCCGGCCCTGGTTGCAGCATGTGTGGGAGGCAACCAATCGATGTGTCTCTCTCACACCAATGTTTCTCTCTCTGTGTCTCTTCCCTTCCCTTCCACTCTCTCTAAAAAAAAATAAATGGAAAAATACCCTTACGTGAGGATTAACAAAAAAAAAAAATTTAAATTCCTATACTCATTAAGGCTGTGTGTGAGTGTGTGAGAGAGAGAGAGAGTGTGTGTGTGTGTGTAATTTGGGACATCATCAATCATGATGGATTTTCCAGAAAGACAAATTATAACCATATTGATATTTCATATCCAAGGGCTCATAAACCAGTTAGGTAGTTTTATTAAAAGCTTTACCCTAAGAACACTCCTTGGATTCCTATTTCGGACAGCCTACCCACACCCACATTCATCAACTACCATATCTTCATAATGTCGTAGAATGACATTGTCATCATTGTCCTGGTAAAGCATGGAAATGGGAGACAGCTTGGTGGGAATACAGACAGCCTGGGGAATCGCCGGGTCAACCGCATGCATCAGTGCTTGCATGAACGCGTAATTGGAGCCGTTGAGGGAAGTGGTCAATGAGAAAGGACAATCTCCATGGCAGTAATTTGCCATGAACCCCTTGGGGGCAATGATCCACTTGTGCCAGCCCAGGTCCCGGAAGTTGATGAATAGCTGGTGACGATGGCAGAGGTTCTTGCAAGAAACTTTAGGGGCAGGGATGGCTGCCCTCCTTTTTCGGGAAGAAGAGTGGCACTGCTTAGGGTTGAGGGTCACAACTAGCAGGGAAGCATGAAGAGAACATCTCAGGCTGGCACAGGTGTCCTCAAGCTGAAAATTCACCCCAGAGTCTCTCTGTCCTTTGACCAGTATCTCTAGGAACAAGCCTAAGTTCTTCTGAGGGTTATTACTCCAATCCTTAGCCACGTCCAACAGGTTGAAGTGAAGGACACCTTGAGGCCATGGTACTGACTGCAATACAAACATTTTACCCGGCTTAGGAATGGACCGGTCCCACACATGAGGCTCCTGGACCAGGGACAGAACCAACTCCAAATCTGGCCCCAGGTTATAGTAAGTGTTGGGCCCCAAGTCCAGGCCCAGCTGGGCCATCGTTAACCGCTCCTCGTCTTTAACTGCAGACAGGTTGAAGTAGAGGAGCTTCTGTAGGCAAGGGGAGGCCTGGGGAAGGTTCTTGGAGTAAAGAAAGAAACCTAGATAAGAACAGAAAGATGTGAGGGTCACTGTAATATGTTTTACTATATCCACCTATGATATAAATGTTAAATGTATATCACATATACAAAGTAAGGGCAGGAAATAATCAGTTGTACTCAAAAGGAGGATTTATTTATTTCACTCCTCATTTTTTAATATATTTTTAAACTATAGTTGACATACAATATTATATTAGTCTCAGGTGTACAACATAGCAATTGGACACTTGCATACCTTATGAAGTGATCAGAAGGCAACTAATTGATATATCTCTCTCACATCAAAGTTTCTCTCTCTCTCTCTCTCTCTCTCCTTCCCTCCCTCTCCCTCTCTCTGAAAATCAATGGGAAAAAATATCCTTGGCCCTAGCTGGTTTGGCTCAGTGGATAGTGTTGGCCTGCGAATTGAAGGGTCCCAGGTTTCATTCTAGTCAAGGGCTCATGCCCAGGTTGAGGGCTCAATCCCTGTGGGGGGCATGCAGGAGGCAGCTGATCAATGGTTCTCTCTCATCATTGATGTTTCTATCCCTCTCTCCCCCTCCCTTCCTCTCTGATATCAATAAAAATATATCTTTTAAAAAATATCCTTGGCTAAGAACTAACAAACATTTTTTAAAAAATAAAAAATAGCCCTAGCCAGTTTGGTTCAGTGGATAGAGCATCAGCCTACAGACCGAAGGGTCTCAGGTTCAATTCTGGTCAAGGGCACATGCCTGGGTTGCGGCTCAATCCAATGTGCAGGAGGCAGCCAGTCAATGATTCTTTCTCATCATTGATGCTTCTATCTCTCTCTTCCTCTCCCTTCCTCTCAGAAATCAATAAAAATATTTTTTTAAAAAATATTAATTAATAGCCAAAACCAGTTTGGCTCAGTGGATAGAGCGTCGGCCTGTGGACTGAAAGGTCCCAGGTTCGATTCCGGTCAAGGGCATGTACCTGGGTTGCGGGCATATCCCCAGTAGGAGATGTGCAGGAGGCAGCTGATCGATGTTTCTCTCTCATCGATGTTTCTAACTCTCTATCTCTCTCCCTTTCTCTCTGTAAAAAATCAATAAAATATATTTAAAAAAAAATATTAGTTAATAAATAAAATGCATTTCAAATTACCCACTTTTCTCTTCAAGCCCAATGTATCATCTCTCCCTTTCTTCTCATTGACCATCTTTTTAAAAGCTCAGTCTACATTTGCTATCTCTACTTATTACTTACTAGAGGCCTGGTGCATGCATTCGCGCATGGGTGGGGTCCAGCTGGCCCGCCCCGAATGGGGCCAATCTGGCCAGGCTGACTGGGGAGAGTGGCCGTGGGTGGTTGGCAGTCCGGCCCCGTCTCTTGGTTGAACTCCCGGTCAAGGAGATAATTTGCATATTAGCCTTTTATTAGATAGGATAGCCTCCTGCTATTTTCCTACTCTTTTGCCCCTACTACTCCACTGAAACACCTTTCTTAAAGGTTGTTAACTGTCAGATGCAGGGGTGTAGTCACAGTACTTATCCTTCTCAACCTCTCTGAACTGTTGATCTCCCTTATTTTGGGGTCTAATTCTAGAATATTGGCCTCCATTTTTATTCATATCACTAAGTCACATTCCTTAGGCATGTGAAGACAACACAAGACAAAAGCCAGAATGGACAGATTTGAAAAGATGAAAATGCAAAACTACTATATGCATGCAGGAGGCAGTCAACCAATATCTCTCTCTCTCTTCCTCTCTCTTCCTCTCTCTCTCTCTCTCTCTCTCCCCCCCCCTCCTGTCTCCCCATTCCTCTCTCTAAAGTCAATAATTAATTAATTAATTAATTTAAAAGGCATTATTCCACCTTATTAAAAAATTAAAATTAAAACAATGACATTGTGTTTTGCTCCCAGGTTAACAAAAATTAAAAGCTAAAAGTGTACCTAGTGGGCATCCAATGTAGCATAGATAAGTACATTGTCATATGTTATTAGAATGAAATACTATACCTCAATGGAATGAACTACAAATAAATGCAGCATGGATAAATCTCATAAATATAATGTTGAGTGAAAGAAGCCAGACACAAAAAAATGTTACATTCCACATTTACATGAAGTTCAAAAAAAGACAAAACTAAAATGTAATGTTAGATATCAGAATAGAAGTTACCCCTATAGAGGAGTAGTGATTAATCAGAGGGAGCATGAAGGATCCTCTGGGGTTGCTGGTCATATTCTGTTTCTTGATCTTGGTGCTGGTTTTCTGTGAAAAGTCATTAAGCTGTTCTCTATGATATAAGCACTTTTCTGAATGTATGTTACACTTCAATAAGTTCCTATTTTTATTTCTTTTTAGTTTTTTTGTGTGTGTGTTTGTGTGTGTGTGTGTGTGTGTGTGTGTGTGTGAAAGAGAAACATCGATTGGTTGCCTCCTGCATGCCCCTACTGGGGATTAAGCCCACAACCTGGGCTTGTGACCTGACGGAATCGAACTGGCAACCTTTCCATGCATAGGACAACACCCAACCAACTGAGACATACTGGCCAGGGCAATAAGGATTTAAAAGGATTGCTGTCAATTGTGGGGAAGTGAGGGGGTGGAGGGTAAAAGGGGGGGGAGGAGGACATACATAATACTTTCAATAATATTTAGATTTTTAAAATAATAAATTAATAAAAATATTTTAAAATGTAAAAATAATTGTGGGAAAGTGAGAATTCTCTTATACTCATGGTATAAATTTTGGAGGACATTTGCTATATACTGTAAGTATAAATGTGTCTGCTCTTAGATGCAACAATCCCCTTCTAAGAATTTATCCTAAGGAAATAATAGAAAAAGTGTACGCGCACAAAAAAGTGGATGTAAAGATGTAAAACTACATTATTTATTACATACCCATGCCCATCAACAGGGCATCAGTTACATAAATTATAGCATATCCATACAATGGAATATCATGCAACCATTAAAATGAAAATAAATTGACAATTTGTTTTGAATTATGTGAGATGTTCCTAATACAAAGGAATGAATGTACAGTATGACCCCATTTTTTTTTTTTTTAGATTACAAGTTTCCATTATTAGTATTATGTATGCAAAAAAGAAAAGTCTGGAAGAATATACAACTGCTAATGCTGGTTTTCTCTAGGGGAAGAGTTAGGGGGAGATGATAGTGAGATTATGTTGTCCCCCGCCCCACTACACACACACACACACCATTATTTGATATGATTTATTATCACAAAAATCAGTTTAATTTCCATTGAGGAAGGAAGTAACCTCCGCTGTTTTCTACTCTCTCAAAGAAAAACCCTTCAAACAAGCTCCTCTTACCTCTTAACCCTTCAGAAATTTTCCCTGAACCCACACCCCCAAGGCCCTAAGCCTCTAATGTAATACTTAATACAAATGTATTTATGGAAGTCATCTGTCTGCCTTCCTTTTATAAGCTAATAGAGCAGATTTTATCTTTACCCTCCGTATTGTCGTGGCCATACACTGTTCCCGGTACACAGCTTCGTGGACAAATAAATATTCAAATCTCAATCTTTAGTTGCTGTACAACTAACTATTAGGCCTCTCACGGCCGCCTTTGAACCACCTGGGAGGCCATATAGAAATGCAGATTGCAGCACTCATTTCTGACTTTGAATAAGAATTGGGTGGAAGAGTGAAGGGCAAGAACTAGGCAGGATAATAAACTTTTAACAGCTGATCTGGGTCATTTTGATGGTTGGTTAGTTTGGCAAATTATTAAATGGCACTCAATCAGATCCTTATATAGAGTATGAGAATGGCATATGCTATTGCTCTGTATTCATAAGCCAAAAATAGCCTTTTTCATCCAACAAAAGCAGTGGGAGGTATGAGAAGAGAAGCTAGGTGCATGGGCAAACTGAGCTCAACATTTTAGTCCCCTGCTTGCCATACCAAAGACACCAAGATGTCTAAATTGTGGGCTAAAGAGTGGAAGACTGAGTCCTAATTGCACCCTCACCCCTCCCACCTAAACTGCAGCACAAAGCTGTTGATTCAGAAAAACAAAACTTATTTTAAATCCTCACTTTCCTTACACATTGGCTGTATGATCTTGAATAGGTTTCAGGTTCTACTGTCTGAGCCTACCTTTCAGGATTTTTGTTGGGATTAAATGAGATAAAGTCCATAAAATACCAGCACACAATTTTCTATGAACCCCTCAGTAACTGTTACATCTTCTTTCCTTTCTTCACGCCATCCCCTGCCCCCACCCACCCCACCCCCCAAAAAGCCAGATTTTTCCTCTAGGAAACACTCCAATATCCTTACCTTGATCTGGGAGAAGTCGAAGTATGTTCCCCTGGACTCCCAGCTCCTTTACGAAGCATAGATCTCGTGAGATCCCAATGGTGGCTGCTGTCTCTTGATCGTGGAAAATTTTCTTCAAGATATAAGGCACGGGTTGGAATTTCTGAGGTGAAGGCACCTTGTCTAGACCCAGAAATTGGAGGAAGGCATGTTCTTGAAATTGGAATGTCTGGCCCAAGGCCAGAGTTAAGGAGAGGCTGAGAGCCAATACTGGCAGGGAAGGAAGCATGGCCTCTGAGCTGAGACAAAGCTGGCTAGTGAGGCTGAAGAGAGCTCTAGCTCCTGACTGCCCAGCAATTCAGGTGCTGCTAATTTATCTGATGTAAGATAATCAAGTGTGAATTGCTCTCTTCCCAGCTCCTCAGAGGCAATTGGATGTAAAAAGACACAATCTTTTTTTTCTCTTCCCTAGCTCCACTGTTCCAGAAAATGAGTACACAAAGCAAAGATTACCAGTGTGTGGGCCTAACTCTACAACAATCTGAGGTTTGTCAGCAGTAGACAGAGTGGAATGGAGACACGCATTTATTCATTCCGCTAGTATTTATTAAGCATCTATTACAGTGGTTCTCCACCGTGGCTGCACATTAGAGTCACCTGGGAATCTTTTTAAAATTCTGATTTCCGGGCCTCATCCTCCGGAAATTCTGTTTCTTAGTTACTAATGTGGTGGCCCCACCCCATAACAAACAGAATTTCCGGAGGATGAGGCCCAGAAATCAGGATTTTAAAAAGATTCCCAGGTGACTCTAATGTGCAGCCAAGGCTGAGAACCACTGATCTATTATGTGCAAGGTGCTGAGACAGGTGCTAGCAACCTCGAAATAAGTAATTCAAAGTCTTGTCATTCATAGCCTAATTAGACAAATATATAGATAGATGTGTGGGAAGTTAATTCAGGGAGCAAGAAATCCTCCCAAGGAAGTTGGTCTACACACTTTGTCAGCTGTCAGCTCTAAGAGGGGCTGAAGTTTGTTCATCTACCTTTGTTCTCCTCATTGAAAGTCAAAAGTCAGACTAACTGGGTTCATTCTGGTTCCATTACTTATTAGCTATCAGACATTGGGCATGTCCCTTAACCTTCCTAAAAATGTATTTTTTTTCTCAACTGGAAATAAAAACTGACCTTCTAATTTGCCATAGGAATCTGCTAAGATGATGTGTTTAACGTGCTCTGCACAATGCCTGCCAAATGGTAAGTACACCCAAAGTGTTCTCAGAGGAGAAAGTTTCAGAGTTTAAGTCGACATTTTTCAGTAAGACAATCAGGCATCCAGGACTGAAGAAATTACATGTGAAAAGACATGGAGTTATTGAAAAGCTTAGTAGGGCAGCATATATCAATTTTTTGTTTTGTTTTGTTTTGTTTTGACAAAGTACTGTGAGATTTTCAAATACAGAATCTTTTCCTCTTACTCTGCTATTGAGGAAGCCGTCTGACATTCAATAAATATAAATAGTGCAATAAATAAGTGAATGTATGAATTGGTGCTATTTCCAATTAGCTTGTTTGTTGCCAAAATAATATTCAAGCTTTTTGAGAAGAGAGATTTAGATGCTTCTTCTTTCTCCCACTGAGGCTTGAGTAGGGATTCTTTATGGCACTTATCACAGTGCATTTCACTGTGTCTTGCCTATTTCCCTCCTAGACCATAAAGTCACTGGGAACTGAAATCATATTTCTTCCTCTGAAAATCTCCACTGGATCTTTTCCTCTGACTGACTCCATTGCCCAGGAAAGTATCTGGCAGGTAGAAGACATTCAATAGTATATGTGCAATAGCCTGGCTGGTATGGCTCATCGGTTAAGTGCCAACCCATGAACCAGATCATGGTTTGATTCCCGGTCAGGGTACATGCCCGAGTTGCGGGCTCGATCCCCAGTGTGGGGTGTGCAGGATGCAGCCAAACAATGACTCCCTCTCATCATTGATGTTTCTATCTCTCTATCCCTCTCCCTTCTTCTTTCTGAAATTAATAAAAGCATATGAAAAATAAATAAATATATGTGCAATAAATAAGTGAACAAGTGAATTGGTACTATTTCTAGAGGTCTTACTCTTCCAGATAGCCAAGTTTTCTCCATTCCCATTTCTCCTATCTCTTCCTACTTGCATCCTAGTTGGCACTTTATATATATATATATATATATATATATATATATATATATATATACTTTTTAATTATTAATTTCAGAGATAAAGGGAGAGGGAGAGATAGAAACATCAATGATGAGAGAGAACCATCATTCAGCTGCATCCTGCATGCCCCCTACTGGGGATTGAGCCTGCAACCCAGGCATGTGTCCTGACTCGGAATCAAACTGTGACCTCCTGGTTAGTGGGTTGACACTCAACCACTGAGCCACACCTGCTGGGCTTAGCTAACACTTTTAACCTATAAGCCCCACCTGTTTTCAACAGCAAGTATAGGTTGCATTTTATTTAACTTACCTGACTTAAAATCAAAAATCAGACTAACTGGTTTAAATTCTGGTTCCACCACTTAGCAGCTGTAAGACCATGGACAAGTCACTCAACTGTAAAGTGAGAACAAAGCTTTCTTTGCTAAGGTACAAAGAGGATTTGATGAGCATATGCAAGGCTCAGGACAATGTCTGCCAAAGAGTAACCACTTGATAAAAGTTTAGCTGATATTAATTATTATTATTTATTAAAGTGGAGCTTGATCAAGGGAAAGAAAGCAATAATTGAGAGTGTGCAGTCACCTACAGCAGAAAAAACACCAAATCAGGAGTCAGGGAATCTGAGTTAATTAGGCTCCTCCAATAACCATGTAATCTTGAACAATTCACTCGGTCTTTTATGATATACTAGAGTCCTGGTGCATGAAATGCATGCATGGGTAGGGTCCCTAGGCCTAGCCAAGGATCAGGGTTGATCTGTGGGGCAATCGGCAGGGTGATCAGGGGCCCCCCACTGGCACCTGCCTTGGCTGGCCTGGAGCCTGCAAGCTGGGGGCAGCTCCTGCGTTGAGTGTCTGCCCCCTGGTGGTCAGTGTGCATCATAGCAAACAGTCATTCCACCATTTGGTCAATTTGCATGTTAAGCTTTTATTATATAGGCTACTCAGGCATGGAAATTTTATATATTGTTTTAACTAATTTTTTTCTTCTATTTATTTGAGAGAGAGAGAGAGATTGATTTGTTGTTCCACTTATTTATGCATTCATTAGTTGATTCTTGTATGTGCCCTGACCAGGTATCAAACCCAAAATCTCACACACAAAAAAAAAGCAAAACAAAAAACACCCAAATCTCATCACGTCAAGACGATACTCTAACCAACTTAGCTACCCAGACAGGCCTGGAATTATTATTTTTTAAAATTATTTTTTAATAGAAGGATATGAATGATCTGAGATGTCATAAAAGGCTAATCTATTTGGGCCTCCCTTTCTTTATCTAAAATCACAGGGTTAAATTAGATATTCATTTAGGGTTCTACAAACAAAATCATGTAATTTTGGACTCTCAGCCCAAATTAGAAAGTCAAAAGCAAGGCAAAATGGCTAATATAGAACTACTTATAGAAAGATTTGCACTTGTTTTATAAATACTGTATAAGGCTTATATTTTGAAATATATTTAAAAATGCTCTTCTAAGTTATACCGTGGCCTTAGCCAGTTTGGCTCAGTGAATAGAGTGTTGGCCTGTGGACTAAAGAGTCCCAGTTCAATTCCAGTCAAGGACATAGGCCCAGGTTGTGGGCTCAATCCCCAGTTGGGGTGTGCAGGAAGCAGCCAATCAATGATTCTCCCTCATCATTGATCTATCTATCTATCTATCTATCTATCTATCTATCTATCTCCCTTCCTATCTGAAATCAATAAAAATATATTATAAATAAATAAATAAAAAGTTGTACAATGCCCTGACCACAGTGGCTCAGTTGGTTGAGTGTTATCTTGTGTACCAAATGGTTACTGGTTTGATTCCTGGTCAGGGCACATGCCCAGGTTTCTGGTTCAGTCCCCAGTCTGGTTGTGTACCAGAGGCAACTGACCAATGTTTCTCACATTGCTGTGTCTCTCTCTCTCCACCTCCCTTCCTTTCTCTAAAGTCAATAAAAACATATATGAAAATAAACAAATAAATTATACAGTTTACATCCTGTGGTGTGAGATATTAACTTGATGCAACAGTAGCCTCCAGTCATGCTATCCAAGAAGTCACAGGACAGAAAGGCTCACAAACCAAATTAAGATGTTCAAACCACATTTATCAAATCAATTGGAAGCATAGTGAGAATCAAGGTAAAAGAGATGGAGCCACTTAAAACACCTTAAGTGGGGTGAAAAGTAGGGTGGAAGGACCACACTACTTGAAGCCTAGGTTACTCAATGTTGATATGTCTTGTCTCTCACTCTCGCTCCCAGCCACATCAGCTTTTCCACTGATGGTGCGGACCACAGTTGAGCTTTGAGCAAGGAGACTGAGCAGATGCCTGGAGCCAACATATACTTGAACTGTCAGCTATCACTTAGCCTGCTGGGGCAGAGCCCCAGAGGGAACAGAGTGGAACCATAATGGGTGTCATCAGTGGGTTACCAATTTGAGGATGACATAGCTGTCAACCTCGAGTTATCAGGATTTCTATGTATACTTGGTCTTTCCATCCCCTTCAACAATAAGTGTAAAAAATTTCCAGCCTTGACTGGGTAGCTCAGTTAGTTAGAGTATAAGAGTGTAACTTACAAACACTTTTGTTTGTTCCATCATATATTCCATTTATTCTATCACCTTTAATATGCCTTACAGGTTGCCTGGCCGGCGTGGTTCAGTGGTTGAGCATCGACCTATGAACCAGGAGATTACAGTTCTATTCCCGGTCAGGTGACATGGTGGGTTGTGGGCTCAGTCCCCAATATGGGGTGTGTAAGAGGCAGTCTATCAATGATTCTCTCTCATCTTTGGTGTTTTTATCTCTCTTCCTCTCTGAAATAACTTTAAAATTTTTTTTAATATGTTCTACAGGTTAACTTACTTAATATTTAGCACATCTAATAAATTCTACCTATGTCTTACAAGTCTCTTGTTTATTATGTATAGTAACACTTCCTGGGAGTCTTGTCCATATCTGATATGCCATTATGTCATATACACATATACTTAAGATATATACTGTAAGCTATTTATAAGTTGCTATATGGTGATAGGGTTCAAGACACATTCCCCTAGCCCAGCCCATGTCAGGGCACATACCTGGGTTTGGGACTCAATACCCAGTAGGGGGCTTGCAGGATGCAGCCGATTGATAATTCTCCCTCATCATTGATGTTTCTATCCCTCTCCCTTCCTTTCTCTGAAATCAATAAAAACATATTTTAAAAAAGGACACACTCCCCAAAATATAGCAATTTAGCAGATTGAATATTTTACATAAAAGGAATTTGAGGAAAAAATGGCAGAAGCAGGATGGTCACTCTGACCTTCTCCCAAACTCCCCCCAAAACAGGTCATAAAACCCTCATGAGAGAGAAGCCCTCCCTATACCAGGAGGAAATGAGCACCCTTATCTCTGATGACAAAGGAATGCCAAGAAGAATCTGAACAAACAGGCCTTTCTAAATGTTCCCTAGTTAACTACACATTCCTCATGCACCTTAACCATCATCCTATATAATAAAAGAAAAACATGCAAATTAACTGTCCCTCCACTACACTCAAGCCACACCCACCAGCCATGTCCACCAGCCAATGAGGAATGAGTGTGCACATTAACCCGACAAAGATGGAGGGTAATTTGCATACACAGAGCAGAGTGGGAGAGCCGGCAGCTTGCGGGGATGTGGCTCCCTCAGTCACTGGACAGAGAGCAGAGCAGGAGAGCTGGAGGGTTGGGGGGATGTGGCTCCCTTGGCTGGGGAAAACCCAGAGTGTGGGGAGCACCAGGAATTCTGGGAATAGTAGTTTTGGTGACAGCCCCAGGACCAGAAACAGAAGCCCAGAGCACAGGGAGCACCAGGAATGCTGGGAATCATAGTTCTGGTGGCAGATGGATCTAGACCAGGGGTGGGCAAACTTTTTGAGTAGAGGGCCACAATGGGTTCTTAAACTGGACCGGAGGGCTGGAACAAAAGCATGGATGGAGTGTTTGTGTGAACTAATATAAATTCAAAGTAAACATCATTACATAAAAGGGTACGGTCTTTTTTTTTTTTTTTAGTTTTATTCATTTCAAATGGGCCGGATTCGGCCCGCGGGCCATAGTTTGCCCACGGCTGATCTAAACACTAGAGCAGTGGTTCTCAACCTTCTGGCCCTTTAAATACAGTTCCTCATGTTGAGACCCCAACCATAAAATTATTTTTGTTGCTACTTCATAACTAATTTTGCTACTATTATGAATCGTAATGTAAATATCTGATATGCAGGATGGTCTTAGGTGACCCCTGTGAAAGGGTGGTTTGACCGCCAAAGGGGTCGCAACCCACAGGTTGAGAACCACTGCACTAGAGTAAAGTGAGCCTGGAGCAAGTT
Source organism: Myotis myotis (assembly GCF_014108235.1). Classification (NCBI taxonomy): domain Eukaryota; kingdom Metazoa; phylum Chordata; class Mammalia; order Chiroptera; family Vespertilionidae; genus Myotis; species Myotis myotis. The sequence goes on from NW_023416335.1 coordinate 191,522,749, forward strand.
ACTGTTGCAGTAGGGAATGGAAGGAAAGCAAAGGTGAGCGACATAAGTAAAATCAGAGTGTCTAGAAAAAATTAAAGGGAAGATATCCTAAAACTTCCAGGAAATCTCCACCAATGAAGCAAAGAAAAAAAAAATGCCTCTATTATTCTGTAAGGAACAAACCAAACTGGGTTGGGGGGTCTCAGACAATTTGCTCATATGATTGCAAACACAGACAGAAACTCCTGGATTGGAGAGGGCTACCCTGAGGGCTCCCAGATTGGAGAGGGTGAAGGTCGGGCTGAGAGACCCCCACCACCCTCCCCACCCCCACCCCCCAGTGCATGAATCTTCGTGCACTGGGCCCCTAGTACTAGTATATCTGCCATCAACTATAGCATAAAAATACTGCAGCCTGTTTCTTCAGGTCTTCATTTCCTTATGAAGGCTCCCATGTCATGTAAAACATATTAAATACATTTGTATGCTTTTCTCCTGTTAATTTGTCTGTTTAACACATCACCCAAAGTCTTTAAAAATATCAGTGAACACATTCACTCATCTCAAAACCCGCCACTGGCTCTTTGTTTCACTCAGAGGACAAGTCAATGCCTACTCACTCCGCTCCAGACACACTGGTTTTGCTGCTACTGCAATTCTTCATGTACTAGCTGCTCCCTCTGCTGGGAAGACTCTGGCTAGATGTCCCCATGTCTGACTTCCTGACCTCCCTCACCCTCTCCTTAAAGCTTATTCTTGCCATTCTAATTTCCAACTTGTACCTCTCTCCCACCATCTGCATTCTTTTTCCCCTGTTATATTTTGTTCATAGCATGTACAAGATACTAATAATTCTACTCATCCACTCAACAAATATTTGTGCCAGGCATTATTTTAAGAAGTTGGGATGTGAGACCCTAGCCCTGTAGCTCAGTTGGTTAGAGCATCGTCGCAATATGTCAAGGTTGCAGGTTCAAACCCCCGTCAGGGTACATACAAGAAGCAACAATGAATGCATACGTGGAACAAACAACAAATCAATGTTTCTCTATTTCTTCTGCTCTTTAAAATCAATAAGTAAAAATTAAGAGCATTTAATCTTATCAAAGAAATTCCTACCTTTCATCTATAAATTCATATACTGTGAATATTTTCATACTCAGAATAACACACCTCAAAGTATTAGACATCTATATATATAAAAGCCTAAGTGACTGGCTGACTGGCTGGAGCTCATGCAGGAGCTGCCCCCTGGTGGTCAGTGCACTCCCATAGCAGGAGCGGCGCTCAGCTAACAGATGGGCATCAAACACCGGGCTCACGGATGGCGAGTGCAGCTGGGGCAGTGTGAGCCTCTCCTGAGGACACTCTCCCTGGGTGCCAGAGTGGTGGCAGCGGCAGGTGCAGCAGGGCTGGGATGAACGGGAGAGGCACGGACAGCGGGCTGGAGCCCGATGAGCTGGTGGGTAAGGCCGGGTTGCGGCAGTGCGGAAGTGCACTGATCCCCGTGGGTGAGGCCAAGGGACCCCACTGCTGCACGGATCCATGCACTGGGCCTCTAGTATATAAATACTAATCCAGGAATAAAAATAAGTATAAGCATATAGCAATAGAATTACTCTAGACAAGGTAAATAAAATTAAAAAATAAAAAATACTGAACACAGAGTAGAATAACTGTAAATTAAAATTAGGTGGCCCTGACCGGTTTGGCTCAATGGATAGAGCGTCGGCCTGCGGACTCGAGGGTCCCGGGTCCGATTCCAGTCAAGGGCATGTACCTTGGTTGCAGGCACATACCCAGTAGGGGGTGTGCAGGAGGCAGCTGATCAATGTTTCTCTCTCATCGATGTTTCTAACTCTCTATCCCTCTCCCTTCCTCTCTGTAAAAAATCAATAAAATATATTTTTAAAAAAAGAAACAAGTTCTTCAATGGCAAAGTAAATCTTAAATAAATGTTTGTAAACAATTCCTCTTCTGAATAACAGACTTTTGAGTCTTTTTGGTCTCCAAAGGCAAGGGTAATGCCATATTAATGCTTAAATGTCTAAATTGTCCTCTTATCTGTAAGACTACCCTTAATGTTTGGGCCTAGAGCAAAGAAACAAAAAAATAGTCCTCCTTTCTTCCAAGAGCATAAATTTGCAATTGATAAGGTCAAGTTTTGTTATGTCTTAGATAGCAAATTTTTAAAAGTATTCTCCTTTAAGCAGTCAGAAGACAATAGAAAAGATGTTGCTCATGACCTTTCCTCTTGGGATTAACCTCTTTGACCTCTTCAGATTTAGGATCTCTAAATTTTTCTGCTATTTCAAAAATATCGACAGGGGAAAAAAATAGTGGCGGGATTTACAAGTTTTAAGGGAGAGGAAAAAGAGAACAAAACTAAAATAATCTTGGAAGCAAATGGACGTATTTATTCTTCCTGAATACTTGTGACTTATCATGTACGAATATAAAATGTATATGCCCACGTGGCAACGAAAGCACTTCTTTTCATTGATGGTTCGTTCTCTTGGGGATCATATGCACCCCCAGCCTATTCCAGCTTCTAAATGCTGTCCTCATTCCTGGCTCCAGGCTCCCCCTCACTTTACCTTTTCTGTCTCTGCTTCTGTTGTCACAGTCTTTTCTGTCTGACCCTCCAACTTCCCTCTTACAAGGAGCTTTGTGGTTACCTGGATAATCCAGGATAATCCTCTGATCTCAAATCTGTTGATGTAAAGACTTTCAAACCTGCAGACAATTTTTATAAAAATTCATTTGAGCCAAAGAGAGGACATGCCTGGAAGTAAGATTTCAATGGCCTGAGAAAAATGCTCCTGAGAATGGTAGTTTGCAGAATCTTTTATGCATTTGAAATTAAGGAAGCAACAGAAGGAAGATTACGTGGAGGCAGGAGAAAGCAAAGTGGGGATTGGATTACAGGATACTTAAGATTATGTGCTCTCTTAAGGGTTAATACACCCTTTGAGGTGTATTATTTCTGGTACTTCACAGGTATCTTTTTTAATTTATTATTATTTTTTAATGTTTTTATTGATTTTAGAGACAGGAAGGGAGGGGAGATAGAAACATCAATGATGAGAGAGAATTATTGATCATCTACCTGCTGCATGCCCCCCACTGGGAATCGAGCCCAAAACCATGTGCCCTCACTAGGAATCAAACTGTGACCTCCTGGTTCCTAGGTCAATGCTCAACCACTGAGCAACACTGGCTGGGAAAAAAATGCTTTTATAAATTAATTTTAGTATCTTGTCAAAACAGGTTTAGCTCAGTGGATAGAGCGTCAGCCTGCGGACTGAAAGGTCCCAGGTTCGATACTGGTCAAAGGCATGTACCTGGGTTTCGGGCACATCCCCGGTAGGAGATGTGCAGGAGGCAGCTGATCAATGTTTCTCTCTCATCGATGTTTCTAGTTCTCTATCTCTCTCCCTTCCTCTCTGTAAAAAATCAATAAAATTTAAAAAAAAATTTAAAAAAAAAAAAAAAAGAATCTTGAGTCTCAGATGCCCAACAGGCTACTGCTGGCCAGAGAGGGTAGCGGTGCCAGAGGAAGGGGCCAAGGTCCTACCTGGCTCTGAGTCTGGAGAGAACCAGAACCGGGGTCGCCTCCATCAAATCATGTAACGAGGGCTGGGCCCGGGAGCACTAGAATCCCCAGGGGCCTGTGTCCACCTGCATACATGATGGGGCTTCGCAGGGACCAGCACCTGGGCCGTTGGGGAGGCTCCCTGGTGGGTGGGGGCAGGACGCACGGTGCTGGGCCTCCGCAGAGGGGGGCAGGGAGCATTCCTGGGGGCAGCAGTGGCCACAAGGAGGCCCAGAGCTGGTGAGCTCCTTTGGGTCCCAGGACTCCCTTCCTCTCCAAACCTAGGGCCCAGCGGGCACAGGGCCGGGTCCTCACTCCATGGGGTGAGTGACATGGGCGGCTCGGTCCCCTTCTTCCAGAGCCTCTGGCAGTGAGAATGCTCCCCAGGCCTCCTGGGCAGAGGGAGGCGGCAGGTGGGACGGAGTCAGGCTTGGAATCAAGAGGCCTGGCTTCTGGCTTTGGCTGTGACCTTGGGAAGTCTCTTCACTCTTTGAGTCCTTGCTCTCAGCTGCAAAATAGGGACGATGCCTTCTCCTCACAGGATGGTGGGAAGATTAAACTGAAGTATGGTAGCAATCATCTCAGGTAGAAACTATAGTTTACCTTTAACCCTGCGGTTTGGCTTCTGTGCTTATTTGCTTTGTTTAACAATAGAAAAGTTATTTTGATTTTCTGAATTATATAAATCATCCCATTTGATTGAATACCCTACTGATTGTAATGTGAATATCCCATTTGTAGTGGTCATACTGGTCTTAGAAAGCACATTTTCCTTTACCTGGGAAGGACAGCACAGTTATCCCAAGGTCAGAGGGCTCCAGTTAACGTGTCCTTGTTGACTCAGTGTTCCTGAGACCCAAAACTGTAATTTAGATAACATGCCTAAGTTTAACCCAGGTTCCTCATTCCAGACCCGAGGGCTCTAGATAATGTCTTTCTGTCAATTCAGTGACCCCGAGACCCAAAACTATAATTAACATGCTGCTCTGCTTCTGTAAACTGCTTTTTTGCAAACCAGGTTCCTCATTCCAAACCTTGAGATGTAATCAATACCTTTGTGATCTTTGCCTATATAAGTCTGGCTTTGCCACCATCTTATCACTATGAGATTTGGGAATGACCCCTCATAGTCCCGGATTGCAATAAATGTGACTCTTTAATTCGACTTCTTGAGGCGTCCTTCTGTGATTCACGGGGTACATTACAACAAACACAGCAAGAAACGGGGGGCGGGGGGCTAGCTACGCACAAAGGTGACACGTGTTTACACCGAGCAGATGAAGTTGCAGGCATCCCCACCCCTTTTGGGGGTTCTGAACCTCTGCTGTTCACTGCTGCCCCTCGGGCCTGAGCCTGCCGCCCTGGTCCCCGGCCCCTGCCACTGTGGAAACTCCGCTCCGCGCCCCCACATCTCACAGTGGGGACACAAGGAGTCCCTCCTCCATCCCCAGCCAATGAGACATTTCCCAGTAGCTCAGCAGGAGCTGCCCAGGGTATGAGGTCTAGGGAGGGAGAGGACCTGTGTCCTGTGAGTGTCTGTGCCCCGTGAGGGCTCTGGGCCTGTGATGTGTTCTGCATGTTTCTGTGCAGGAGCTGGGGATCTTTCCAAAGCCCAAATTTGCTCCTGCCAGGCACTTGCTTACACCCCCACTGGCTGCCCATCCCCAAATCCCAGGTCTTTGCAAGTTGAGCCCAGGGTACCAGGATTCAGCCTCACCTCCTGCCCGGCCCTGGGTCACTGCACTCCTGCAGGCAGCCTCCATCCGCCCCTGTAGGACCCTCCTCTCAGTTCTGCTCAGGACTTCAGTTCCAAGCCCTCCAGGAAGCATTCCAAAAACTTCGGAGTAGATTAGCTGCCCCGCCCCGGGACCTCCTAAAGCCTGGGGAGCAGATCCTCTCCCAAACTTGTACCTGGCTGCTCACTGCCTCCTCGAGGCTCCGCGGGGAGGCTGAACTCTTGGGGCCTGTGGCTTGGTCAGCCCTGGACTCTGCAGACTCTGAGGTGGAATTGCTGGCTGGAGAGAGCCCGAGTGAATTCCTACCCTGCTGGTGCTGGCAGCAGGCCCCTTAGAGCAATGGGCCCTAGGGAGAACCCCTCACGGAGAGGGGGCTGCTCACCGGGCCTCCCTCTCCACCTCACCCCCCAGCTACCGCTGTCCAGCAGCCACCTGAATGTGTACAGTGGTGACCCTCACGTCACAGATTCCCTGGTGGGTGTCACCAGCAGCTTCTGCCCAGCTGACCTGACCCAGAAGCGTGAGCTTACAGATGCTCAGAGCCGGGCCCTGGCCAAGGAGCGGCAGAAGAAGGACAATCACAACCTAATTGAAAGGAGACGGAGGTTAATGACTGCATCAAGGAGTTGGGAATGCTGGTCCCCAAGGCCAGTGACCTGGACGTGCACTAGAACAAGGGCACCATCCTCAAGGCCTCTGTTGATCACATCCGGAGGATGCAGAAGGAAATGCAGAAGTCCCGGGAGCTTGAGAACCACTCTCGACGCCTAGAGGTGACCAATAAGCAGCTCTGGCTGCGAATCCAGGAGCTGGAGATGCAGGCTCGAGTGCATGGCCTCCCCACCACCTCCCCGTCCGTCCGGCATGAACATGGCCGAGCGGGCCCAGCAGGTGGTAAAGCAGGGGCTGCCTAATGAGGAGGGCCCGGGGGAGGCCTTGCTATTGGGGGCCAATCTCCCCGACCCTGAGTCACTGCTGGCTCTGCCACCCCAGGCCCCGCTGCCCCCGCTGGCCCAGCCACCCCAGCCACCATCCCCATTCCACCATCTGGACTTAAGTCACAGCCTGAGCTTCGGGGGTGGGGGCGACAAAGCCCCCCCCCCCCCCCGGCTACCCTGAACTGATGGGGCAAGATCACGGCTCCCTGTTCCCCAACCTGCCCAAGAAGTACCTGGACCTCATGCTCCTGGACAACTCCCTGCTGCCACTGGCCTCCGACCCCCTCTTCTCCACCATGTCCCTCGAGGCCTCCAAGGCCAGCGGCTGCAGGAGCAGCTTCAGCATGGAAGAGGGCGATGTGCTGTGACCCTGGGACGGGCAGGCCCGCCTCCCTCCCCCCTTCAGGCTGCACTTGCATGTTAAGTAGCCACCTGCCCTGCCTCACTCCTCCCTTTGGCCCCTTGTTTGGACTTAGTGCCCGCTTGGCAGCCTGTGGGGTCCGGAGAAGCCCCCACCCAGCTCAGTACTCCACTCCTGGGGGGGGGGCGGGGGGAGCATCCCTCTAATGGGCTGAGCAGGAGGAGGTCGTGAACCTGGCCCCAGGGGGTGTGCTGGAGGTGAGAGGAGGCCCTGGAGGGTCCTGTCTTCTGAGCCTGAGCTCCCACCCCAACCAGTGAAAGACTCAATGGAGCAGGGGGTTCAGCAAGTTCCTTCTCTGAAGCAGTGACTGGTCCAGGGGCAGCCCAAACCTTCTTTTCTGGAACTCAGATGGCAACAAGCTCATCCTCCAGCCTGGCCGCCCCCTTCACACAGGTGGGGCGCCCCCAGCCCCCCTTTGGTGCTAACAGCTCTCCACCAGGCGGTGTGAGGGTGGGGGTGGCCGGCAGAGGGTGCCGGGTTCAGGCTAGTGTGGGGTCTCTGCTGGAAGAGCAGCTCCCCTCCAGTCTCCCCACTTTGTGCCTTTAGTAAACACTGTGCTTTGTAAAATAATAATAATAATAATTTTAAATGGTAAAAAAAGAAACAAAGAAAAAGTTTATTTGAGCCAAACTGACAACATATGCTTGGGAGCAAGATCTCAAATGCTCCAGAGAATAACAGTTTTGCAGCTTCTTTGACGTATTTGAAATTAAGGCGGGAACATAAGGAAGATTACCTGTAGGTGGGGAAAAGCAAGGTGAGGACTGGATTATAGGATAGTTTACAAGACTTTGTGCTCTCTTGAGGGCTAATACCCACTTTGAGGGAGATTAGTTTTGGTGTTTCTAAGGTGTGTTAACCTAGACTTGGAAGAATAATGGACAAGGCCAGCTTAAACCCTTTCACTAAAAAAGTTACAGGCGGGGGTGGGTGGCTCTCCACCATGGCCTGCCCAGCTAGGAATGTATGATCAGCCCGTGACACTACTTTCCATAGAACTATGGTGGGCAGTTAGACAGACACGGGCAGAACAAGGACCATGGGCCAGTTACAGAAGGTCTCCAGGGCAGAATGCCCCGAACACCTAGCAATGGAAAAAACTGGTAGAACAAGTATTGGAGAGAAGTATTGTTAATCAGGATCTCGCCCCTAAGACCCTCCTCTGCACCCTCTCTTCCCGTCACACAGGTGGGATTCTCCTGACCTTTTCTCCCCTGGCATGTGGTGAAACCATGTGATAGGCCCCCCTCCCATGCCCTAAAGACAAGGGGGCTGGAGGAAAGCCCCATCTCACGCCCATCAAGAACAGAAGATGAGTGGACAGACCCCGATGTGTCAGTCTGAAGGAGAAAGCCGTTACCCTCCTCCCTCCGAGGGGTTAAAAGGAGCCCTTAGCCCTCTCTCCAGGGCAGCTCCTTGAGCCGCCCGCTGGACATTAATCTCCCGGTGTACTTTCTCTTTACTTGCCTAATAAGTCTCTAGCGACTTTGAGTTTGGCCCTGAATTCTTTTCTTAGCCAGAACCCCAGTACCAGATTGCTGACCCCAGGTCTGGTGTGGCACCAGCGCCTATAACAGAACCCCTGTTTTTTTTTGTCCACAGGCTAAACTGTAGATTCTCCAAAAGCGAAGGCAGGGCAGTAAGTGAGGGAAACGACAGGCACCCGGCTTGCCTCTCATCTCTGCACTGGATCCCCAGAGCCACTTGGTGCCCTAACAGCATTGCTGTGGGTCCCGTGGCACCCCACAACTAGAGGAAGAAACCAGTCTTTCCTGAAATCTCATCCCACACCACACTGCGCATGCTGACAGTATTCGCTACTCTGTTCTGATAAACCTCACTGACTAGTTAACCAGTTCATCTATGACTCCAGCTAGCTCTACTCACACCGAAAACAGAAATCTGTCCCTCACACTGCCCTCTGCCCATGAACCCTGACCTGCACGCTGCTCTCTAGCGGGCTGTCATATTGCAAAGTCATTCCATGTTTTCCGCTAGGACGTTAAATCATTCACAATAGAGGCAAGATTCCACCCCTGGGAATATTGAGTCTTCATTGTGGAATGTCAAGAACTAGGGTGGATCCCCAGAAAGGAAGGCAACTTTAGACGGGGGTGGGGGGGAGGGAGGAGGGGGGGGCGGGGGAGACGGAGCTGCCCACACGCGGCTCGCCCCACCTTGCCTGTCGGGCTTCACGGGCGGCAATGAGGAAAGGCCCTGGAAGGCTGGGGAACCTCCTGCTGGGACAGCTCCAGGCTCGGCGGGCGGCCCCCGCGAAGGGCATCCAGGGCAAGTGGACCCGCCGGGGCGGAGTGTCCCAGGCCCCCTGGGGCCGCCCCGCCAGACGCGGTCAGAGAGCAGTGGAGGGTACGCCTCCTATGATTCATTAACCCGGGGTCTGGACAATGTTCCAAAACGAGGGCCTCCTGTCTCCCTTCCCAGGCTTTCCCTCTTTGGAATACTTTTCACTAACAGACCCTGTATTTTGGATCTATGATTTGTTGTCGTCTGTTCCCACCAGAATGCATGCTCGTTGAGATCAAAACTTGGATTTTTGCCTGCGAATCTCTCCCCAGACCTGAAGCCAACCAGGTACCTGGGGTGAAAAGATTTCTCATCTAAAGAAGACACCTGGAGAGCATTCAATAAATACTTGTTAAATGAAGAAGAAGAAAAAAAAGACACCTGGAGAGAAAAGGTGGGGTCAGCTGATAAGAGAGAAAGTGCAGCCAAGATCCCTGAGGTCCTAGATCACAACTCTGGGGCAGGTTAGAATTTTAAAGGTACATCCTCTGGTTTAAAGCCTCAGGCAGATGAAGCCACTTCACTGATTAACATTCCTGGAGGGTAAATTTGCTAGAAAGTCCTTCTCAGAGGTTAGTGAAAAGTTATTACGTTTAGCTTCAACTACAGCTTTAAAACTTCCTTGTCTTCTGTTATTTTCTTCCAGCACTGACCTTTTTTTTTTTTTTTTTTTAAATGGGAAAACGCTGATAGGAAACCAGTGCAGGCTCCTAGTCCAGTCTATCCAAAGTGGATTCTGACTCCCGGGTCCCCGAGATGAGTCTTGGGGCTCCACCTTCTGTGCGCAGTTGACAGTTTTCACACTTAGCGATTTCCCTTTTTGCCTTCCTGTTTTGTCACTGGGGACAGCTACAGTCCTTTCTCTTCTGGTTTGAGGAGTTTTTGCTTCATTATATTCCTCCTTCAAGGGCTGGATTAATACAAATAATCTGGATCTCCCTTTGTAAAAAAGGTTCAAAACCTGTAAAGAATTGTTGGGATTATTTGAGCCAAACTGTTGTCGACTATACAGGGAAGCAAAATCTCAAAGAGAATGGCCGTTATAAACCTTATTTTATATATTGCATTGGTGATAGATTAGGAAGATGGGAGAAAGCAAAGAGGGGAAACCTCTAGGATTGGATGAAAACGAAAATGACAGACGTAGGTGGGTACTGGATGGTTAACAGTCAACAATTAGCGTGATAAGAATAACAATGAGAGGATTAATGGTCTCCGCCTTGGTGCATTGCCCTAAGGGGTTTGAAAAAAGGAGTTGCCCTGACATTCCAAAGGAAGGCTATTGTAGATGCAAAAGACACAGAAAGGCTTAGTTAAGGTAAAGATTGACTTTTGTCAGGGAAGATTCTAGCCTAGGATGTGACTATCTGCCATAAAATGCTTTTAGTTAAAAAATTTTAATTTCATGCCCTAGTGCAGTGATGCAGCTTTTTGAGCTCGGCATGTCAGCATTTTGAAAAACCCTAACTTAACTCTGGTGCCGTGTCACATATAGAAATTTTTTGATCTTTGCAACCATAGTAAAACAAAGATTTATATTTTTGATTTTATTTTATATATTTAAATGCCATTTAACAAAGAAAAATCAACCAAAAAAATGAGTTTGCGTGTCACCTCTGACACGCATGTCATAGGTTCGCCATCACTGTGCCTAGTTGGATAGAGCATCAGCCTGCGGACAAAGGTCCCGGGTTCGATTCCGGGTAGAACATGTACTGCAGTTGCAAGTTCCTCTCTGACCAGAGGCAACCAATGGATGTGTTTCTCAAATCGATGTTTCTGTCTTTCCTTTCCTCTCTGAAATCAATAAGCATTAAGGCACTAAGAGCAAATCATGTGCAACTAGTAGATAAATAAATTCTGAAGATCTAATGCACAGAATAGAGACTCAAAGTTGCTACCAGAGAGTGGGTTTTTTTCAACTACAATTGACATTCAATATTATTTTATACTACCTGGTGCACGGGTAGGGTCCCTAGGCCTGGCTGGCGATCAAGGCCGATCAGGTTCCTCGCCTCCCCGCCTCCTCCTTCCTTTGCTCCCTCAGCACCCTGCTGCCACTGGTCACCCGCCATGTTTTGTGCCACCCCTGGTGGTCAGCACACATCATAGCAAGCAATTGAAATCCTGGTCTCCTGGTTGAACTCCTGAGGGGACACTTTGCATACTAGCTATATATATATATATATATATATATATATATATATATATATATATGTAATTAGTTTTAGGTGTATGCATAGTGGTTAGACATTTATATAATTTACAAAGTGATCTCCAGAAAATCTAGTACCCACTTGGTCCCACCCAGTTATAATACTAGAGGCCCAGTGCACAGATTCGTGCACTGATGGGGGGGCGTGGCCTGCAGGGATTGGCCCTCTGTGGGAGGACCACTCATCCTGCTCAGCAGAGCAGCTCTCCCACTGTGGGAGTGCACTGACCACCAGGGGGCAGACGCTTAATGCAGGAACTGCCCCCTGGTGGTCAGTGCACATCATAGTGACTAGTCAACTGGTAGTTCTGCCATTTGGTCGCTGGGCTTTTATTATATAGGATTAGTGACTATTTCCTATGTTGTACTTTATATCCCAGTGACTATTTTGTAACTACCAATTTGTATTTTTTTTAAATATATTTTTATTGATTAAGATATTACATATGTGTCCTTGTCCCCATGTTTCCCTCTACCCCCCCCTCCCCCGTTGTCCGTGTCCATTGGTTAGGCCTATATGCCTGCATGTAAGTCCTTTGGTTGATCTTTCCCCCTTACCCCCACCCTCCCCTACCCTCCCTCCAAAGCCCGACAGTCCAATCAATGCCTCTCCGTCTCTGGATCAGTCCTTGTTCATCAGGTTATGTTGTTCATTATATTCCACAAATGAGTGAGATCATGTGGTATTTATCCGCTCTCCAGTTCCATCCATGCTGTGGCAAATGGTAAGAGTTCCTTTTTCTTCTTCCTCTTCTTAAAGAATACCTTTCAGCATTTCATATAATGCTGGTTTGGTGGTGATGAACTCCTTCAGCTTTTTCTTATCCGTGAAGCTCTTTCTCTGACCTTCTATTCTGAATGATAGCTTTGCTGGATAAAGTAACCTTGGTTGCAGGTTCATGCTATTCATCACTTTGAATATTTCTTGCCACTCCCTTCTGGCCTGCATGGTTTCTGTTGAGAAATCAGCTGACAGTCGTATGGGTACTCCCTTGTAGGTAACTGACTGTCTTTCTCTTGCTGCTTTTAAGATTCTCTCTTTGTCTTTTGCTCTTGGCATTTTAATTATGATGTGTCTTGGTGTGGTCCTCTTTGGATTCCTTTTGTTTGGGGTTCTCTGCGCTTCCTGGACTTGGAAGTCTATTTCTTTGACCAGGTGGGGGAAGTTTTCTGTCATTATTTCTTCAAATAGGTTTTCAATATCTTGCCCTCTCTCTTCTTCTGGTACCCCTATAATTCTGATGTTGGTACGCTTGAAGCTGTCCCAGAGGCTCCTTACACTATCTTCATATTTTTGGAATCTCTTTTCTTTTTTCTTTTTCAGTTGGGTATTTTTTGTTTCTTTGTATTTCAAATCTTTGACTTGATTCTTGGGATCCTCTTGTCTGCTGTTGGATCTCCGTAGATTATTCTTTATTTCAGTCAGTGTATGCTTAATTTCTAGTTGGTCCTTTTTCATGTCCTCCATGGTCTCACTATACTTATTGAGGGACTCATTAAATTTATCGGCGGTTTCCATAAAATTCTTGAAAAACCTTATAAACGTGGCCTTGAACTCTATATCCAGTCGTTTGCTTTCCTCCATTTCTGCCATTTGTGACCTGTTTCTTTGTCTCCGCATTTTGGCTGCTTCCCTGTGTTGATAAAGTGGCTTTGTGTGCTAGGTGTCCTGTAGGGCCCAGTGGCTCAGCCTCCCCAGTTACCTGAGGTGGACACTCTTGGTGCACCCCCTCGTGGGCTTTGTGCACAGTCTTGTTGTAGCTATGCCTTGGTTGTTGTAGGCAATTTGTATTTCTTAATCTCTTCACCTTTTTCGCCTACTCCCCAACTCTCCTCCTATCTGACAATCCTGTTAGTTCTTTGTATCTATGAGCTTGCTTTTGTTTTGTTTGTTCATTTATTTTGTTCTTTAGATTCCACATATAAGTGAACTTATATGGGCCAGTCAGCCTGAGGACTGAAGGGTCCCGGGTTCGATTCCAGTCAAGGGCATGTGCCTACATTGCAGGCTCCTGGCCCTGGTCGGGGGCATGCAGAAGGCAACCAATGGATGTATCTCTCTCACATCAGTGTTTCTCTCTGTCTCCCCCTCTCCCTTCCACTCTCTCTAAAAATCAATGAAAAAAAATATTCACAGGTGAGGATTAAAAAACATAAAAATAAAAAATAAGTGAACTCATATGGTATTTGTCTTTTTCTCTGTCTGACTTATTTCACTTAGCATAATACCCTTGGGGAGGAGGGACAAACTTTTCTCTGTAAGAGAAGGTTCTTTTGGCTGGTCTAGTAAATCAAATAGACAATGAAGAGATTAGCAATAGAAAATAAACAAATTTAATACATACGTATGCATGGGAACACTGTATACATAAGAGAGTCAGAGACTCACATGCAGGAGAGGTTCAGAGACAGAAAGGGGATCAAGATACTAATATATAGAAGCATTCTGAGCTGGGGGTGAGATAACACATCTTGAGGGCTTCAAAGAGTCATTGTGGATAAGAAAAGTAGACCTTTAGTAAATAGGAGTTTGTCCTGCCCTATAGATAGGCCAAAAGAGGTTATCTCTGATACTTTCTTATTATGGACAAGACCTCTGATTCAAGTTCTTCCAGTCATTAAAGAGAAGGGCAGAAGTTTCACTTGAGGCTGAAGCTAACATTGCCTTTAGCTCAAAGTAATCTATATACCACTGAGGCACATCTTGTGTGGCTGGTTCTGAACCCCCACACTTCTGGGTCCATCCATGCTATTGCAACTAACAGACCAGATCTTAATCTACACTAATAAAAGAGAAAAATGGTAATTGGCGTACGGCGATACCGTTTTCATTGGCTAATCAGGGCTATATGCAAATTAACTGCCAACTAAGATTGGCAGTTAACTGCCAACAAGATGGCGGCTAATTCGCATATGTAGGCAGAATGCAGGGAGGCGAAAGGGAAAGCAGGAAGAAGCCCTCTGCCACTGACAGTGATCTGAAACCCAGGGGGGAGCTAAGAGCTGGGGAATCAGGTGTCTTTGCCGCCCTGGCCAGTGATAGCAGGAAGTAGGGGTGGAGCCAGCGATGGGAGCTGGGCACGGTCGAAGCTGGCAGTCCCAGGAGCTAGGGGTCCCTTGCCTGGGCCTAAAGCGAAGCCCACGATCGCGGCGCCCCCCGCTGCCACTGCAGGTCCCCACTGCCTGGGCCGGACGCCTAGGCCAGAGGTGTTAGGCCTGGGCAGGGGCAGAGCCTGCAACCGTGGGGAGCTGGGGGTCCCCTGCCCAGGCCTGACACCTCTGCCGGAGGCCTCAGACCTGGTCAAGGGGCCGATCCGGTGATTGGTGATCGGAGGGTGATGAGGGTCAACTCCTCTAGCTGAGGCATCAGGCCTGAGTGGGGGGCAGAGCCGGGGATTGGGGGGATATGATGGTCCCCTTGCCCAGGCCTGAAGCCTGGGTCAGAGGCGTCAGGCTTGGGCGGGGGGTGGAGCAAGCGATCAGAGGGAGATGGGGGTCCCCTGCCCAGGCATGATTCCTGGGCCAGAGGCCTCAGGCCTGGGCGGGGGCCAGAGCCAGTGATCGGAGCGAGATGGGGGTCCCCTGTCCAAGCCTGACACCTCTGGCGGAGGCATCAGGCCTGGGCAAGGGGCCGATCAGGCGATCGGAGGGTGATGGGGGTCAACGCCTGAGGGCTCCCAGTATGTGAGAGGGGGCAGGCTGGGCTGAGGGACACTCTCCCCCCACCCCCCCAAACACCCAGTGCACGAATTTTGTGCACCGGGCCCCTAGTTAAAAATAAATAACATGCCCAACCGGTGTGGCTCAGTGGTTGAGCATCAACCTATGAACTAGGTCTTGATTTGATTACCAGTCATGGCACATGCCCGGGTATGGGCTCAATCCCTAAGTAGAGGACATGTAGGAGGCAGCCAATCAATGATTCTCTCTCATCATTGATGTTTCTATTTCTCTCTCCCTCTTCCTTCCTCTCTGAAATCAATAAAAATATATATTTAAAATAAATAAGTTACGTGATGTGATAGAGTTATTAGCAGCTAATGCTACAGAAGTAATCATGTTGCAATATATAAATGTATCAGCATATTGCATTGTATATATTAAACTTACATAATGCTATGTCAATTATATCTCAAAAAATTAAAATCACATCACTAACATCCTCGCTCAAAGAGTAACTGATGCAGAGTTCAAGGAACTGATATTAACCATGGCCAGTGTGGCTCAGTTGGGTGAGAGTCCTCCTGTGCACCAAAAAGTAACCAGTACAATTCCCAGTTAGGACTTGTACCAGGTTGTGGGTTCAATCCCTGGTTGAGGCTCTCTGAGGGGAGGCAACCAATGGATGTTTCTCACATTGATGTTTCTTCCCCATTTCCTTCTTCTCTCTAAAATTAATAAAAACATATTAAAAATAAAAAGAGCCCACCCTAGCTGGTTTGGCTCAGTGGATAGAGTGTCAGCCTGAGGACTGAAGAGTCCTCAATTCAATTCTGGTTAAGGGCACATGCCCCGGTTGCAAGCTCAATCCCCAATAGGGGGTGTGCAGGAGGCAGTGGATCAATAATGTTTCGATCTCTGTTTCCCTTCCTCTCTGAAATAAATAAAAATATATTTTAAAAAAAATAAAAGAAATTTACATTGGCCCTGCCTGGTGTGACTAAGTGGATTGGAGCATTCTCCCATACACTGAAAGGTTTTGTGTTCCATCTCAGTCTGGGAGGAATATAGGAGGCAACTGATCAATGTTTCTCTCTATTTCCCCTCTCTAAAATCAATAATAATACTCTCAAAATGTATCCTTGGGTGAGGATTTAAAAAAAGAAATTTATATTAGTTAACCATGTGTTTTATAAATTGTGATGTTAATTTGCTTTAACAACTTATAAGTGGAATTGTAACCATTATGAGCAAATTGTTTGATAAATTGGTTTCTCCTTTTCTTTCATTTAATTAAACTATTCCTTTGAACCATCAGCAGTTCTTCTTTTTTAGTTTTTTTTTTATTGGTTAAGGTATTACATATGTGTCCCTATCCCCCCATTACCCCCCACCCCCCACCCCGCTTGTGTCCTCGCCCGCCTAGTGTCTGTGTCCATTGGTTATGCTTATATGCATGCATACAAGTCCTTTGGATGATCTCTCTCCCTCTTCTCCCCACCCTCCCCTGCCTTCCCTCACATCAGCAGTTCTTGATGTCTGGAAAAGAGCCCCACATTTCAAAGAATTCAGACCCTTACATGAGTTGGGACAACTTCTCAGCTGCTTTCTTTGTAAACTAAAATTAATTTTAGGCTGTAATAAAGAATAAAAAACATTTATTTGAGCAAGAAGAGATACAGCCAGGGAGACACGGATTCTGGTAATAACCTTCTCTGTCCTCTAGAAAGACCACACCAGAGTTTGCTTGCAGCTGTTGGCTCAGACTACATAAACAAGCAGGGCATAGGTAGGAAGTTACGAGTTCAGTCTGAGGTTCTTCCCGGTATGTAGAGTACGTGAGAAACCGCTGTCAGCAAATGGCCGCTATGCTTTTATTATTTGCTAGTGGCCCAGTGCACGGATTCGTGCACATTGAAAGGGAATTAATTAGAAGAAAGATTCGTGCAGTAATTACGTTACTACAAAAAATTACATGTCAAAATAGTATATATAATATCTCTATATGTAAAAGGCTAAGTGACCATACATCCATCCGAAGCCACCACTTTCTTTCAGCTTCAGAGGTATGTTGTGCTAATAGTTGGTCTTCAGATACATTCTGGTGTCATGTGTGATTGGCGTCAGCAAGAACTTTATATCTATCATGCATGCATGAGTCAACATTTTTAAATTGCCAGTGTGTATCATATGTACTGGCCAGCCAGTCGGTCGGACAGTTGGATGGACAGATGGTCGGTCCCTTAGCTTTTTATATATAAACTAGAGAACCGGTGCACGAAATCAGTGCATAAGTAGGGTCCCTCGGCTTGGCCAGCAATCAGGGCCGATTGTGACCTTTTGGCTCCTGGCCAGGGACTTCCTTCGTTCTGCACTGCCCCCTGGTGATCAGCGCACGTCATAGTGAGTGATCGAACTCCCAGTCCGTCGAACTCCTGAGGGGACACTTTGCATATTAGGCTTTTATATAGATAGACTAGAGGGCCCAGTGCACGAATTCATGCACCACTGGGGTCCCTAGGCCTGGCCTGCGGGATAGGGCTGAAACCGGCTCTCCAACATCCCCCGAGGGGTCCTACAGGCCAGGTGGTGAACTATCAGGGCCGGGGAGGTTGGCCATCCAGGGAGGGACTGCAGGAGGGCTCCAGGGCATGTCTAGCCTGTCTCGCTCAATTCCGATCAGCCAGACCCAGCAGCAACCTAATCTACTGTTCAGATCATCTAACCCCTGGTGGTCAATGCACATCATAGCGAATGGTCGACTGTCTGACCCCTGGTGGTCAGTGCACATAATAATGAGCGATTAGCATATTACGCTTTGATTGGTTGGACGGCCGACCAGTCGACAGGACACTTAGCATATTAGGCTTTTATTATATAGGATTTGTTGCCTAGGATAGGAAACCCCTATGACAGGTAACAAAGTACAATATATCTACAATAATAATTATGATGATGATGTTCAAAATTGCAAGTGCCTGCTTTGTGACAGCCAGGGTTCTTGTAAACATTATAAAAATAGCAACTTATTTTAGTGGACAGTATTACTGAACGTTGGGCACTTGGCTTCCTTTCCCTAATCCACCCGACCCTGGTGATTCTGGGGAGGTAGGCCATGTCTATAAAGAAATAATTTACTTTGATGATGGTAGATAAAGGTTCTGAACCGTGAGCTACCCTCATCCAAGAATGGTAATGGTAACCCAACAAAAAAAGTTATCTGTATTTACCTGCTATCTTTTGCCATCTTAATGTGCAATGATACAGAGTTTTGTTTTCACTTTACTTAGATGAAGTTGAAAGACAGGCTAGGCCAGTGGTCGGCAAACTCATTAGTCAACAGAGCCAAATATCAACAGTACAACGATTGAAATTTCTTTTGAGAGCCAAATTTTTTAAACTTAAACTATATAGGTAGGTACATTGTTATTAACTTAATTAGGGTACTCCTAAGCTGGCCTTTACTAAAAACATCCTCATTTTATAATAATAAAGCCACCAACACAAAATAATTACAATTCTTAAATTGATGACAAAAATACCTGTAGGATTTGCAGCTGGTTGGAAAAATACAGGTAACTTTATGCTTCGAGTAGGTACTTTTGTCACCTGGGCGTGATTTGCGGACCAACTAGCACTAACCACTGCACAATGAGACTGCTGACTGACTGGCTCACTCAACTGGTGCATGAATCGTATGTGCCTCCCCCAAGCTGCCTATCCCACTGCCCGCCTGCGCCGCGTCTCCCGTCGCCCGACCGACCGACAACACCCACTTCTTCTAAGGCCACGTCTTCTAAATAGACTGGCCCAGGCCGAAAACCGACTTCTGCGCATGGGTCAGGAAGTTTCAATCGCACTGTTTGTGTGCGCCCGCACATAGTATTTTGTGGAAGAGCCACACTCAAGGGGCCAAAGAGCCGCATGTGGCTCGCGAGCCCGAGCCGCAGTTTGCCGACCACTGGCCTAGGCCATCTTAGTCTTATCCTCTCCCCTCACCCCCACTCCCAAACTCTCATATAGTAATTAACAAAGGACATATGGGTTTTTCAGATTTAAGTCTTTCTTTTCTTTTTTTTTGCTTGAAAGATGGTCGCTTTTTCTCTTCCCTTCAGAATGTTGCCATTTTATTCAACGCATTCCCCAAGCCTCCTTCTCTCAGCTCAAATCTTGTGCTGGAGCAGAGTTAAAGCCACGCCGCACGACCAGTAAGAGCAGTGGCTTAAGAAAGGGGTTCCCCTAAATCAGCTGGCAAGAGTGCAAAGGCCAGTCCCGCTGTCTTTCCCCTCCGCTGGGAGCGCCCACCACTCTAGGCCTTGGAAAGCTATTTACAGTGGGGCCTTGACTTACGAGTGTCGCAACTAACAAGTTTTTTGAGATACCAGCCGTCTCTCGGCTGATTTTTGCTTTGAGTTGCGAGCTAAAATTCGGGTTCCGAGGCAGCTTCAGATACCCCACCGCTAGTTGGCGCAGCAAACGTCACAGTGAACGCCACAACATCAGCCCAGCATCACGTGTCTCACTCGTTCACAATTGATTTGACATATGAGTAATTTGAGTTACGAGCTCCGTCACGGAACGAATTAAACTCGTAAGTCAAGGCCCCACTGTATTTCCAAAGCTACACATTTCCACTCCACCACAACAAAGCTTTCTCAGAACACACAACACAGCGCCCTCTTCCCCAGTCCCTAGACAAACAGCACCACCAGGCCAGCGGCTCTTCCCCAAGCCTAGTCCCCTCTGGGGACCCCAACCGGGGAGTCAGGCAAAGGGAGGCTGAACGCAGGGCAATATTCTAAAGCCCGGGAGAGTCCAGACTGCCGGTAAGCGGAACCTCGCCCACTCACCACCCAAGTCCTGTAACACCACAGCCAGGCCGGCCACCCGAAGGGGTTGCAAGTTTCAATGCTCTCTGCAAAAGTTGGTGTTCTCTCTGGGCAGCTGGGAAGGAAAGGCAACCCCCAGCCCTCTGGCAACGCTGTCCCTCCTGAATTAGACATACACACCCTGGGACATCTGTTTCCTGTGCAGAGAGAGGGAGAAATGAAGGATGGGGGTTGGGGGGGTGGGGGCGAGGGACTGTGAGGGAGTAGAGTGTGGCGATTCGTGGAGGGAATGGGTAAGGGCCGGTTAAAGTCACCTCTTTGCCAGGGACAGGGCCAGGTTTAGGGGCGGCGGGCCTGCCCGACGAATAGTTGTCAGCGTCCTGGTCGCTGGCGCGCAAACACCCACCTCCCCCCAAATCATCGCAACCGGCCAAGAGGCCCGGAACAGCCCCAACCCCTTGGCAGAAGGAAGAAACTTGCACACGGCCTCCAGCGCCAGGTGCTGCGGTTTGCCTCTGAGGACCACTTTAAAGCCAGAATAATGATGATCATAAAGAAAAGCATCAATAGTGTTTTGTTTTCTTCCAAGTCTTTGGGAAAATGTAATTCAGGCTTTCGACTGATCCGCTAACATTTATAGTCGCCTGTGGCGAAGCAGAGTGTGTGTCTGGGGGGGAAGGGGGCCTGGTGGGGGAGATTGGTGCTCAAGGTGGGGGGCCTGAGGAAGGTGCAGAGCCGCACTTCAGGGAGGGGCAGTCAGGGCACCCGGGTCCCCAACGCCATTTGTGGGGCTGTAGTGCCCGCCCGCCCGCCCACCTTACCTGTGGATGCAGTTTCAATGACAAGGGTTGGTGGCCAGGTGGGATTCAAGCCCAGCTCCAGGGGCGCCACTTCCCTGGCCCCCACGCCCAGGCCCCGGCTGGACTCTGCCCCTGCTGGCGCCAGCCTCGCCCCTTTGGTGTCACCGCTTCATCCTCCCCTTCCTCCTGATCCCGGCACCAAAAATGAAAAATCAGACAGAGGCCGAAATCCAGGACTACAGGCTTTATTAGAGGAGGGCTGTCTCGCAAGGGAGGACAGCAACTCGTGCAGGGGTGGGCACGCCTTTTGAGGCGCGGAATGGGAAGGGGTGGGGGCTTAGTGTACTCGGCGCACGCTGATTGGTGGCTTACTGTATGGTCCATATAGGACAAGGGCTGAGGGTATTTGGCAGGTGTGGATTGGTGGTCCAATGTATAGTCCATATAAGGTACAGGGTTAGTCACTCAGGTATTTCCGGGCTGCAGGTTACCTCATACTCCGCCCACCAGTTGGGGGAAGGGTGGATCTATCACCTCCTGGTCCCCAAACCACTGAGACCTGGGGCCAGCCAGTGGCAGCAGCTCTTCTTGGGGATTGGGTGGCATGACCATGGCTGGCATCCCCAGGCATGGTGATGGCAACTGGGGGGATGGAGGTGTGGTGGCTGGACTGGCTGGTGCTCCCTGCTGCTGCCCCTCCCTCCCCACCAGGACTTGGGGCTTGGGAGACTGCAGTGTATTCTATTCGCTGCCTCCACCACTCTGAAGCTCCTCCTTCTGTTCGGGGCCAATTGGGCCTGGCTGGCTGGGGGAAGAGGGGGTGAGGGGGTAGGAGGTAGGGGACTGGAGGAGGGAGGGGGGAGGGGATGGGATGTGGGGATGGGGAACTGGAGGGGGTAGGGGGTTGGGGGTGGGGGGCAATCAGATCCTGGATCAGGCTGGTTGGCTGCCACAGTGCATGTCATAGCCACCAGTTGTCCCAGTCCTACTGGTCGCTCTGCCATAATGGTTGCTGGGCTTTTATATATATAGGTAAAATTTGGGCCCTCCGTAGACCAGGAGAAGTCCATCTCAGCAGTTAAATTCCTTCTTTGCGGTTCACATAAAATGAATCTTTTCTCTTGGGATCCACACTCTTTTATTTTTTTAAATATATTTTATTGTTTTTTTACAGAGAGGAAGGGAGAGGGATAGAGAGAAACATCGATGAGAGAGAAACATCCATCAGCTGCCTCCTGCACACCCCCTACTGGGGATGTGCCCGCAACCAAGGTACATGCCCTTGACCAGACTCGAACCTGGGACCATTCAGTCTGCAGGTCGATGCTCTATCCACTGAGCCAAACCGGTTAGGGCTTAAAGACTTTTTTATCTGATCTTTCAAAGCATATTTTAGGGATTGTGTTTCTGAACAATCCTCTTCATATATTTACCTTCTGTTGCTTCTGGCTCAGTTTCTGTCAGGTTGAAGTAAACTGAACCTCCTCCATCTATCCCCCCCAACACCTTCCTATAGATATGCTTCTCTCACCTTTTCCTTAAACCTGGATTTCCTTTTTCTTTTTTAAATATATTTTGTATTGATTTCAGAGAGGAATGAAGAGAGAGAGAGAGAGAGAGAGAGAGAGAAATATTAATGAGAGAGAATCATTGTTCAGCTGCACCCTGCAAGCCCTGCACTGGGGATCAAGCCAGCAACCCAGGCATGTGGTCTGACCTGGAATTGACCTCCTGGTTTATAGGTTGAAGCTCAACCACTGGGCAACGCCAGCTGGGGAAACCTGGATTTCTTGAGTGAAAGTGTATGTCAGCCCTTTTCACTGTCTCACCTCTATATCTTAAATCTCCTGCAATCTGATTTTTACTCTCACTTCTCCCCTGGAAGTCTCAGAGACTGTTGTAGGAGAGGGGCTCAGGGCAAAAAGGAGAACAGCAGAGAGATGAACAATAGAGCCATAAAGCCCTGCTTCTTAAGCTTTAGCATGCATTTGAGTCACCAGGGAACTTTAAAATGATGGATGAGAACCCCAGTCTTTGGTTCAGTAGGTTCAGGTTGAAGCTAATTATATCTAATCATATCTAACAAATTACCAGGGGCTGTTGAGACTGCCTGTCTGGAGGCCATGCTTTCAAGAACCACTTGAATAAAGTGCTGTGACACAGCATGTTTATGGCTATTCTTTATCCCCTACAAAAATATTCCTTTTCTTTTCTTTTCTTTTCTTTTCTTTTCTTTTCTTTTCTTTTCTTTTCTTTTCTCTTCTCTTCTCTTCTTTTGTTGATTTTCACCCAAGGATATTTTTCCATTGATGTTTAGAGAGAGTGGAAGGAGGAGGGAGGGGAGAGAGAGAAGAGAGAGAGAGAGAGAAAGTGAGAAACATGGATATGAAAGACACACACATAAATGGTTGCCTCCCACGCCCACCCCACCAGGCACAGGGATCAAACTGGGAACCCACGTAGTTGCTCTTGACCAGCAACCCAACCGGAGACCCATCGGCCCTCAGCCAGCCAGGGCTCCTACAAAAATATTTCTTGATCATAATGTCATCTCCTTTTACTAAAAACAAACAAGATTGCTTTTGAGTATTTTCTCATAGTTTCCAGCTGAAAAGGGGATGGAGAAGGTTGTACATTGAAGAGGAGTGAGAAAAAGAAGATGGGGGCGGCAGGAGATTTGTTCTACTTCCTGTAGAAAATCAGCAGTTAATGTTGGTGCTCTTTGCCAGAATTCAGTACAAGTATTGGGGTGAAGGGCAGCGGTTATAAATTTAATTAATCTCAGTTGCTCAGCAATGTTAACTGCATTAAAAGGTGTAACTTATAAAATGAAATTATAGATCTAAAATAACACACCCATAAAATATCAAGCTAATCAGCTGTTTATAACAGACACTTCCTCTTAGAACAGTGGTTCTCAAACTTGACTGCACATTAGAATCACCTGGGAATCTTTTTAAAATCTTGATTTCTGGGCCTCATCCTCCGGAAATTCTGTTTCTTTGTTATGGGGTGGGGCCACAACATTAGTAACAAAGAAACAGAATTTCCGGAGCATGAGGCCCAGAAATCAGGATTTTAAAAAGATTCCCAAAGGGAAAAAAAATAAAGATTCCCAGGTGATTCTAATGTGCAGCCAAGGTTGAGAACCACTGCCTTAGAAGCATCAAAGATTTAGGATGAGCCAGGCAAGGAAAACTTCAAGGAAACTTTCTCAGTCAATGTAATTGGGAGTTAATCCAAAAATGGGGGGAAACTGCCCTTTTCTGCTCTGCTCTAGAACGAGCCAAGTCTGGTTCACAAACCAGTAGTCATCTCTGGAAGTAGAATTTGAAAAAAACAAAACAAAAAGAACACACAAAAAAACAAAACACTAAATTGTAGGATACACCCATCTAGGCTCCTGATACATCTCCAGCCTAAGGGCCAGAGGGCGTGCTTATCTCTTGGAGAGCAGCTGCAGAGTTTTCTATTAGCCCACTAACAGGAATACTCCACCTTAAACTCTTTAGTCATCAGGAATTTGCTTTCAAATAGGCTTGTTGATTGGTTTACCGGCATTGTTTAGTTCAGCGCTTTCCCCACACTTCAGTGCTGTTCTTTCCAGACTGCTTTGTAGCAACTTGTGAGTTTTGAGCATCACCTTCAGCTTGAAATCTTTGCAGACGGGTTCGAGGAGGAACTTCAGGCTGTGACTGGACTTGCAATGGATTCACCAACAAAGCTCAATGCCCCCTCCACTGGGTCATTTTCTCAGATGTCCAATGAAAGCTATTCAGGTAAGACAGATGCTGCCCTTTTCGACTACAGGAGTTGGGGAAGTGAGGAGCCTCCCCTCCGTCCTTAGGGGGATGACTTCAGTGATTTAAAGAAGAATACAGCTAAGTAGGCCCCTCCACTGGGGGAAAAAGCACAGGGGACAAAGAGGAAACACAAGAAACTTAATTTCAATTTAAAGTAAAGTTTATATAATTTTTTATTATGGGTTTTAGAGAGGAAGGGAGAGGGACAGAGAGAAGTACTCATGCTGAGAGCATCATTGATTGTCTGCCTCCCGCACATGGCCCACTGGGGGTCAACCACGGAACCAGGGCATATGCTCTGACCATGGGGAATCCAACCATGGCCTCCTGTTTCATAGGGCTATGCTCAACCACTGAGCCATGCCAGCCCCGCAACATTTTTTAACCTTGCCAAAATTTTCAGGATTAGCTTTCTAGCTAAATCTACCCTTTAGCAGTGGTTCTCAACCTTCTGGCCCTTTAAATACAGTTCCTCATGTTGTGACCCAACCATAAAATTATTTTCGTTGCTACTTCATAACTGTAATGTTGCTACTGTTATGAATCATAATGTAAATATCTGATATGCAGGATGGTCTTAGGCGACCCCTGTGAAAGGGTCGTTCAACCGCCAAAGGGATCTCGACACACAGGTTGAGAACCACTGCTTTAGGGGATATTGATAAACAGGAAAAAGGTGGCTTTTCAGGTAACAGAAGAAAGGGTCCAGTGAATGTGCACCCCAGGTCCTACACCATCACCCACACTACTCAGCCACCATTGGTCAGGAAAATGTTTCAAAGGAGTGAGCCTGGGAGTGGGTGAGGCTCCCAGAAAAACTAGGCCACAGAAAGGAGGCAGGAAGGTGGGACCTACTTAGCAGTATCCCAGAACACTGCTTCTAAGAAAGTCCTAATTTATATTGTAAGCACATTCACAGCCTTATTGTATGACATGAATGTGTATGAGATATGCTGAATGGTTTGTGAGCGAAGAGGCAAGAGTTAAAGTGCTTGGCTTCCCATAATATCGGGTTTGAGTAGAAAGATTTACTACCATGAAAAATCTGGGTGTACCTGGAGAGGGTAATAGCCATTTCAACTTCCTACTCTGCTTAATGCTGGGGAGGGGTTGTTCTAAGTGAGGTTTCTTGGCTTTTTCACTGGAGTGGTTCTTTTTCCAGAAAAATTTAGTAGAGTTGCAGTTACAAAACTGAACTGTGGAAAGATTTTGACTCTTATTAATGATTTACATCCCCTCATTCATATTAAACACTTACACAAATGACAATGGAATGACTGCCAGTACCTACTTTCTGTCCCATAATCTTCCAGTTGGAATTATGTACTTAGCTACTTTGACATCATGAAAAAAATCTAACACTCAGAACTAACAAAAGCAGGAAAGAGAAAGGTTTGAAGGCAATGTTTCCCATAATAGTGGATTTTAAAGCATGTCCCCAATGTATGCCCGCCACTGTGCAGAGCTCTCCACTAGCACAGTCGGTAACGCAGGGGGTAGAAGGACTCCTCCACCTGAGAAACCTCCCACTGTCCATGTTCACCTGTGTCAGGGCAGGCCTAGTTTGAGCCTCAGACCAGACCAGTGACTTGGGGGTAATGGATCTTAAATTTCTTTTCTTTCAGCTGACGCTCAAGCTGTCTCAGAAGCTCTAGCAAACAACCTTAGTAAGTTGAGTCTCAACCATAGTATCCAATTCTCTTCCCTTCCACAAAAACACTCACCCCAACAGCGGGACAGAGAAGAAGAATCAAAAGAGTATGAACTGACGCTGAGGTATGGCCTGGTCTACCGGAGACGACGTGGAGTGAGGACAATGGCAAGTCTTAAAAGAGACCTCAAAGGACTGTTTCCAACGTGGCTGAGGAGGAGGAATGAGGCGATTCAGAACCGCAGGAAGAATAGGGTGAGTTTATGTGATCTGGGCCTCCAGTTCTCCGAAGGGAGGGTGGGGATGCTCATAATGTAAATATTATCTTTTTAGAGCCGTTTTAGGCTCACAGCAAAATTGAGCAGCAAATGCAGAATTCCCGTGTACCTTCTGCCCCCTCACACTCATAGCCTCCTGCACTGTCAGCAGCCCACACCAGTGCGCCAGGGCTTTAGGTGATGAATCTACATGGAGGCATTATTGTCAACTAAAGTCTATAGTTTGCATTAAGGTTCACTCTCTTGGTGTATGTTTACTTGTCTATATGCTGTCAGAAACCGGATGCAGCATGCCAATAATGCTGGGTGGTAATGGACAAACCCCTGATTGACAACCAGCAGCTGTTACAAAATGGCCCACGTGCTAGTATTCTTTGGTCTTGTTTTTTTACCTTTTAGTGTACCCTATTCCAAATGCTATTTATTTTTTAAATATATTTTTATTGATTTCAGAGAGGAAGGGAGAGGGAGAGAGAGATAGAAACATCAATGATGAGAGAGAATCATTGATCAGCTGCCTCCTGTACACCCCCTACTGGGGATCGTGCCTGCAACCCAGGCATGTGCCCTTGACTGGAATTGAACCTGGGACCTTTCAGTCCACAGGCCCATGTTCTGTCCACAGAGCCAAACCAGCTAGGGCCAAATGCTATTTAGATTTGAGGTAGCATTTGATCATTTCATTACTCATAACACAATCCTTTTTTTTTTTCCCCCCAGAATGAACCTGTATTTCAGTGTGGCTGTAGTCATTGCCTATTACATCCAGGTCCTTCGTCTGGTGTTGCTGAGAATTATGACATGAAGTCATTTTAGGCATACACCGTATTCTTGTACTCATTTAAGTTGTAACACATTTTTTGATGTATTTCAATTTTTAGTAGCAAATGTGTGTATAGAGCATCTTTAATAAACTTGAGGCATATCTGAGACATGTGTATTCTTGTTCTTTGAATTTATTGGGGTGACATTGTTTATGAAATTATAGTTTTCTGGTGTACAGTTGTATAATACATCACTGGTATACTATATTGTGTATTTGATAAGAAGCTATGAAAATTCCAGGACAAGTGGAATAGGGAATCTTAGACCTATAGTTGGGGAACCACCTAGTAAGTCCCATCTTCCCTAAAGCAAGGACACTTAAGGGTAAATGGTTTACACTTCTCCTCCCCAACCAGAGGGTAAATAGCTTAAATCACCCTAGTCAGGGAGGCAGATAATAGAAATCCAGTTAAGAGAATAAATCTCATTTTGGTGAATCAGCATAAAGCTAGTGAATATTCTTTTTCTACCCATAAGCTCTCCACAAAACACCCACCCTTTCAAACCTCTGAAGCTCCCAGAGACCATGCCCATGCCATTCTCTTCCCCCTCTATTCACTGCACCCCTGGGGACATATCCCCTAATCTCTAAGGTACCCCAGGAGACTTGCAACAAGGGGAGCAATGGACAGCAGCACCTCATCCTGGGCCAACTCCTGGACCTGTCTCCAAGGTTCCCCTTTTCCCCCTTTTCTCTGACTTCCCAGAAAGCCAAAGCAGCCCAGCCTAGGCTCTCCTGCTGGTTCTTTATGCCCTTCCTTGTGTCACTGCCCTAACTAGGTTTGTGGTGAGGTCAATAAATTCTTTTTTTTTTTTAAGATCTTTTTAAAGAATAGTACTTTATTGAATACATTTTATTCACAGAAAAATAAGCTTTAATCTGTGACATCCAGATTATGCAGTGGAAAGTAATTTTCTTAGTTTTCCATACTGATGGAAAGGTTTCTCCTATATGGGAAAGAAGCCGTAAAATTACACTCACAAATATACTCTCTCTCAAAACATTTCACACGGTTGAGGTCAAATTCTTGCCTGCTTTTCTCCACTTTGTCACTTGATGGAAATGTTTCCCTCAAGAAAACAAGAACTTAGGTTTTCTCTCCCAGTAACATATTCACTACCTTGTTCTTAGTCTTTATTTTATACTTGATTTTGCTAGCAATGAACTAAGCAGCTAGGGCTAGGCTCCCTATTGTTTTAAATATTTTTTAGCCCTAGCCGATTTGGCTCAGTGGATAGAGTGTCAGTCTGAGGAATGAAGGGGCCCTGGTTCAATTCCTGTCCAGGGCAGGTACCTCGATTTCAGGCTCCTCTCTGGCCAGGGCCCTGGTCAGGGGGTGTACAAGAGGCAACCATTTCATGTGTTTCTCTCACATGGATGTTTCTGTCTTTCCCTCTCTCTAAAAATTAATGGGAAAATATTCTAGGGTGAGGATTAAAAACTAACAAAACATAGGGAGCCCAGCCAGTTTGGGCTGAGGTTGGACCTAGGAACCAGGAGGTCATGGTTCAATTCCCTGTCAGGGCAAATGCCCGTGTTGTGGGCTTGACTCCCAGTACAGGGCTTGCAGGACGCAGCCTATCAATGATTCTCATCATTAACATTTCTATATATCCCCCTCCATTCCTCTCTGAAATCAATAAAAAAATGTAAAAAAAATAATGGAAGAGTTAGCGGTAGAAGGAAAGTAGAGGGTTTTGACAGGAGGAAATGAAATATGATAGTGGTTGAAATATAAGAGAAGGCTGCCATCCAATGGTATTTTACTTAGGTTATTTTCCTTTTTCATGACTCCTCATCTACAGATGTGAATTTCTTTGGGAAACAAAATATACATAAAATCTGTCATCTACCCTCCCATCTTCATATGCTTGAATGTTTTCATGGGTTTTTAAAGAGAGAGGATGGGAGAGGAATAGAGAGACTTTGATGAGAAACATCATTGAACATCTGCCTCCTGCACTCCCTCTACTGGGGATCCAGCCTGAGACCTGGGCATGTGCCCTAACCTGGAATCCCACCAGTGACCTCTTGGTTCATGGCTCCATGTTCAACCATGAACCACACTAGGCAGGCAAAACTTGCATTTTAAAATATGGCTCAGATAAGCTTTTTAAAAGAAGACCAGGTATTTGACTCTGAAAGGTACAGGGAAAGAAATGCAAGCTTCTCCTAGAACTGTGGTTGGCAAACTGCGGCTCTTTGGCCACTTGAGGGTGGCTCTTCCTAAGCCTTAGGAGTACCCTAATTAAGTTAATAACAATGTACCTACCTATATAGTTTAAGTTTAAAAAATTTGGCTCTCAAAAGAAATTTCAGCCGAAACCGGTTTGGCTCAGTGGATAGAGCGTCGGCCTGCGGACTGAAAGGTCCCAGGTTCGATTCCGGTCAAGGGCATGTACCTTGGTTGCGGGCACATCACTAATAGGAGATGTGCAGGAGGCAGCTGATCGATGTTTCTAACTCTCTCTCTCCCTTCCTCTCTGTAAAAAATCAATAAAATATATTTTTTAAAAAAGAAAAGAAATTTCAATTGTACTGTTGGTATTTGGCTCTGTTGACTAATGAGTTTGCCGACCACTGTCCTAGAAGGACCTTGGTTTCATAAAGCCAATTATCTTTTAGCATTTTGAGCTGAAGAGGGGAGGTTTAGGGGAAGGTAAAAGGATTCTGTGGGCTCTGATGTTCTAGAGCCGCACCTCTGGCCCTGTAAGGACTACCTGTAGGCCCTCTCACTCCTGGGAGCATGCCCCTGCCTTTCTAGTTTCCTCCCCCGTCCCTGCCCCAGGCACCTTGCCACTAGATCCCACATTCCCAAGCTCCAAGGGTCCTTCCTTCATTTCTATAACTTGTTTCCTAAGCCCCTTTCTTCTGGGAATTACTTTTTCTACACCCATCGAGGCTCCTGATAAATTTTCCAGCCTAAAGGCCAGAGGGCATGATTATCTCTTGGAGAGCAGATGCAGAACTACTCCCACCCGCCTTAATCTCTTTAGTCATCAGCATTTACATTAAAATAGGCTTGTTGATTGGTTTACCAGCATTATTTAGCTCAGCGCTTTCCCCACATTTCACTCCTGTTCTTTCCAGGCTACGTTGTAGCAACTTGAGATTTTTGAGCATCACCTTATGCTTGATCCTGCCTTCAGATTCTAGGAGGAACTGCAGCCTGTGAAGACTTGCAATGGATTCACCAACAGAGCTCAACGCCCCCTCCACTGGGTCGTTTTCTCAGATGTCCGATGAAGAAGATTCAGGTAAGACAGATGCTGTCCTTTTGGGGGCAATGAAAAGCCTGCCCTCCTTTCTTAGGGGGATGCCTTCAGTGTTTAAAAGAATAGGCTAAGTAGGCCCCTCCAGTGGGGGAAAAGCACAGGGGACAAAGAGGAAAACTGCCTAGCTTGCTTCCTATGCTTAGGAACATTTCAATCTTTTCAGTTCACTTTCTGGGGAAAAGCAACCAAAATTTTGCTAGAATGGCTCATAGGGTCTTAAAATCAGTACTTCCATCAGTAATACAGGTCAGGAACAGTGAAAAGGAACAAAACATAAGGAACTTAACTTCAATTTATTTTTTTCTTTTCTTTTTCTTTATTGATTAAGGTATTACATGTATGTCCTTATCCCCCTATGCCCCCCCCCCCATCCTTCACACTCATGCCCTCACCCCCCTGGTGTCTGTCCATTGGTTAGGCTTATATGCATGCCTACAAGTCCTTTGGTTGATCTCTCCCCCATACCCCCACCCTCCCCTACCTTCCCTCTGAGCTTTGACTGTCTGATCAATGCTTCTCTGTCTCCGGATCTTTAACTTCAATTTAAACTAAAGGATATATATATATATATTAATATGTTTTATTGATTTTTTACAGAGAGGAAGGGAGAGGGATAGAGAGCTTGAAACATCGATGAGAGAGAAACATCAATCAGCTGCCTCCTACACACCTCCCACTGGGGATGTGCCCGCAACCAAGGTACATGCCCTTGACCAGAATCGAACCCTGGACCCCTCAGTCCACAGGCCGACCCTCTATCCACTGAGCCAAACTGGTCAGGGCTATATATATGTTTTTATTATGGATTTCAGAGAGGAAGGGAGAGGGATAGAGACAGAAAGATCCATGCTGAGAGAATCATTGATTGTCTGCCTCCCGCACATGGCCCACTGGGGATCAACCATGAAACCAGGGCATGTGCCCTGATGGGGAATCCAACCATGGCCTCCTGTTTCATAGGTCACTGAGCCATGTCAGCCCCGCAACATTTTTTAATCTTGCCAAGATTTTCAGGATTGGCTTTCTGGCTAAATCTACCTTTTAGAGGATGTTAATAAACAGGAAAATGGTGGCTTTTCAGGTAACAGAAGAACATGCACCAGGTCCTTCACCATCAGCTACCATTAGTCAGGAAAATGTTTCAAAGGCGTGAGCCTGGGAGTGGGTGAGGCTCCCAGAAAAATTAGGCCACAGAAAGGAGGCAGGAAGGTGGGACCTACTTAGCAGTATCCCAGAACACTGCTTCTAAGAAAGTCCTAATGTATATTGTAAGCCTATTCGCAGCCTTATTGTATGACATGAATGTGTATGAGTTATGCTGAATGGTTTGTGAGGGAAGAGGCAAGAGTTAAAGTGCTTGGCTTCCCATAATATTGGGTTTGAGTAGAAAGATTTACTACCATGAAAAATCTGGGTGTACACGGAGAGGGTAATAGCCATTTCAACTTCCTACTCTGCTTAATGCTGGGGAGAGATTGTTCTAAGTGAGGTTTCTTGGCTTTTTCACTGGAGTGGTTCTTTTTCCAGAAAAATTTAGTAGAGTTATAGTTACAAAGTTGAACTGCGGAAAAAATTTTGACTTTTATTAATGCTTTACGTCCCCTCATTTATATTAAACACTTACACAAATGACAATGGAATGACTGCCAGTACCTACTTTCTGTTCCATAATCTTCCACTTGGAATTATGTACTTAGCTACTTTTGACGTCATGAAAAAATCTAACACTCAGAACTAACAAAAGCAGGAAAGAGAAAGGTTTGAAGGCAATGTTTCCCATAATAGTGGATTTTAAGGCACGTTCCCAATGTATGCCCGCCACTGTGCAGAGCTCTCCGCTAGCACAGTCGGTAACGCAGGGGGTAGAAGGAATCCTCCACCTGAGAAACCTCCCACTGTCCATGTTCACCTGTGTCAGGGCAGGCCTAGTTTGAGCCTGAGACCAGACTAGTGACTTGGGGGTAATGGATCTTTTTTTTTTTTTTTTTTCCTAAAATAAAACCTGCTTTTAGTTCTCTCCTGTGCCCTTTCACATATATGCCCTCTATGTAAATCCCTGATTCAGGAAAACTTGAATGCTATAGGCCAGTAGACGCCAACGGGTGGTCGGTGGACCACTGGTGGTCCGTGAGGTCCAAAAGGTTGGCGACGGCTGCCATAGACCACGGTTTGCAAACTCCAGTTACCACAGGAGCCCAACGGGTCATGTAAAGGAGAGGAAAACGCCAGGTGGAGCGAGCCCGCCTGGAAGAGACCTGGGCAAGCCAGGAGCGCCAGCCGATGCTGGCCGGGAGCACAGGTCCGGCTCCGTCCAGAGGGAACAGCTGCCCCCGGCTCCTGCCAGCTGTGGTTTTGTGGGAGTTTAGGTTGAGTTGCCAAATCTTCGGATTTCTCAAGAGAAGTCAGAAACCTGGATTTTGTGTGAAAAAAAAAATTTTTTTTTTAAACCTGTAAAGAATTTTTGTGAGTTTATTTGAGCCAAACTGTCAACATATGCTGGGAAGCAGAACCTCAACGAATTGAGATAATGCTCCCTGTATGAAACCTTAACCAAGAGGCCGAGCGGCCATAGGAAGGATCTCCTCCAGCGCCCCGGTGCCTTCTCTCAGTCCTTCTCTTCCTTGGTTCTGGAACCTGCTCCCCCGTGTCTTCTGCCAGACACGCTCCCAACTCCGGATCGCGGGCGTCTGCCCCCCCAGTTCAGCCTCTCCTCCACCCAGGCGATGAGGGCCGGCGCGGTGCCTCGGAAGGACCCCGAGCGCGCCCAGGTGGCCGTAGGTCTCCCGCACCACGTCCCGGTACAGGGCCCTCTGCGCGGGCCGCAGGCAGCCCCACTCCTCCGGGGAGAAGTACACGGCGCGGCTGCGGAGCTCACGGGCTGGGGGCTCCTCCCCGTGCGCGCGGCCGCCCCGGGTTCCTGCGCGGGGAGTGGGGGGGGGGGGACCGGAGGCGGCGCCACGGGAAGTGCCGGCCCCTGGTCCTCGGCCCCACGTGCTCCCGGGCGGCCTCTGCGGGGACCACGCGGCAGAGAACCGTGCCGGGCGCCCTCCTAAGACATGGCGGCCGGGGGTAGTGGATCTTAAATTTCTTTTCTTTCAGCTGACACTCAAGCTGTCTCAGAAGCACTAGCAAACAACCTTACTAACGTGGCTGTCACCCCTAATTCCCTTCCCTTCCAGGAAAACCTTCTCCCCAACAGGACAGAGAAGAAGAATCAAAAGAGTATGAACTGACGCTGAGTTATGGCCTGGTCTACCGGAGACGACGTGGAGTGAGGACAATGGCAAGTCTTAAAAGAGACCTCAAAGGACTGTTTCCAACGTGGCTGAGGAGGAGGAATGAGGCGATTCAGAACCGCCAGAAGAATAGGGTGAGTTTATGTGATCTGGGCCTCCAGTTCTCCCAAGGGTGGGAGGGGATGCTCATAGTGTAAATATTATCTTTTTAGAACCGTTTTAGGCTCACAGCAAAATTGAGCAGCAAATGCAGAATTCCCGTGTACCTTCTGCCCCCTCACACTCATAGCCTCCAGCACTGTCAGCAGCCCACACCAGTGCACCAGTGCTTTAGGTGATGAATCTACATGGAGGCATTATTGTCAACTAAAGTCTATAGTTTGCATTAAGGTTCACTCTTGGTGTATGTTTACTTGTCGATATGCTGTCAGAAACCGGATGCTCATGCCAATAATACTGGGTGGTAATGGACAAACTTCTGATTGACAACCAGCAGCTGTTACCATTACAAAATGGCCCAAGCTCTGGTATTCGTTGGTACTCATGCATTTCAATTCTGCCTCCTCCCCACTACCACCACCACAAAGGTTTTGCTTTTTACCTTTTAGTGTACCTTATTCCAAAGGCTATTTAGATTTGAGGGAGCATTTGATCATTTCATTTAATCCATTTCTTCTTTTTTTTTCCCCCAGAAAGAACCAATACTTCAATGTGACTGTTGTGATTGCCTATCACATCCAGGTCCTTCTGGTATTGTTAAGAATTATGACATGGTTTTGGCTGGCTTGCCTCAGTGTAAAGAGCGTCAGCCTGCGGACTGATGGGTCCCGGGTGCAATTCCGGTCAAGGGCACATGCCTGGAGCATACAGGAGGCAGCTGATCAATGATTCTCTCTCATCATTGATGTGTCTCTCTCTCCCTCTCCCTGCCTCTCTGAAATAAATAATATACATATACATATATATATATATATAATAAAACACACCTTTAAAAAAAGAATTATGACATGATGTACACTGTATTCTTGTACTTATTTGAGTTGTAACACATTTTTTGATGTACTCTTTCAATTTTTACTAGCAAATGTATGTATATGGCATCTTTAATAAATGAGGCATATCTGAGACATGCTTATTTTTCTTTGATTGAATTTATTGGGGTGACATTATGAAATTATATAGCTTTCTGGTGAGCAGTTGTATAATACATCATCTGTATACTATATTGTGTTTCATAAGAAGCTATGAAGGCCCTGGCTGGGTAGCCTAGTTGGTTCGAGTGCTGACCCATATGCCAAGGTTGTGGGTTCGATTTCTGGTCAGGGCACATACAAAAATCAACCAATGAATGCATCGATCTCTATCAAAAATGAATAAATAAAATTTTTTTAAAAAGAAGCTATGAAAATTCCTGGACACATGGAATAAGGAATCTTACACCTATAGTTAAAGAGCAGTTTGCAGACACCTAGTAAGTCCCATCTTCCCTAAACCAAGGACACTTAAGGGTAAATTGTTTATACTTCTCCCCAACCAGAGGGTAAATAGCTTAAATCATCCTAAGTCAGGGGAGGGGAGGAGGGCAGATAATAGAAATCCAATTAAGAGAATAAGTCTCATTTTGGTGCATCAGCATAAAGCTAGTGAATATTCTACTTCCACCCATAAGCTCTCCCCAAAACACTCACCCTTTCAAACCTCTGAAAATAAAGCCCCCAGGGACCTTGCCCATGCCATTCTCTTCCCCCTCTATTCACTGCACCCCTGGGGACATATCCCCTAATCTCTAAGGTACCCCAGGAGACTTGCAACAAGGGGAGCAATGGACAGCAGCACCTCATCCTGGAACAACTCCTGGACCTGTCTCCAAGGTTCCCCTTTTCCCCCTTTTCTCTGACTTCCCAGAAAGCCAAAGCAGCCCAGCCTAGGCTCTCCTGCTGGTTCTTTATGCTCTTCCTTGTGTCACTGCCCCAAGAAGGTTTTGTGGTGAGGTCAATAAATTCTTTTTTTTTTTTTTTTTTTAAATGTAGCTCTCTTTTTTGAGAAATATGTGATTCTGTTTCTTTTTTTTTTTTTTTAATATATTTTATTGATTTTTTACAGAGAGGAAGGGAGAGAGATAGAGAGAGTTAGAAACATCGATGAGAGAGAAACATCGATCAGCTGCCTCCTGCACATCTCCTATTGGGGATGTGCCCGCAACCCAGGTACATGCCCTTGACCGGAATCGAACCTGGGACCTTTCAGTCCGCAGGCCGACGCTCTATCCACTGAGCCAAACCGGTTTCGGCAATAAATTCTTTTTTTTAAAGATCTTTTTAAACAGTACTTTATTGAATACATTTTATTCACAGAAAAATAAGCTTTAATCTGTGACATCCAGATTATGCAGTGGAAAGTAATTAGTTTTCCATACTGATGGAAAGGTTTCTACTATATGGGAAAGAAGCCATAAAATTACACTCACAAATATAATACTCTATCTCAAAACATTTCACATGATTGAGGTCAATAAATTCTTGCCTGCTTTTCTCCACTTTGTCACTTGATGGAAATGTTTCCCTCAAGGAAACAAGAATCTAGGTTTCCTCTCCCAGTAACATGTTCGCCACCTTGTTCTTAGTCTTATTTATACTTGATTTTGCTAGCAATGAATAAACTGGCTAGGGATGGGCTCCCTTTTGTTTTAAAAATATTTTTTAGCCCTACCCAGTTTGCCTCAGTGGATAGAGCATCAGTCTGCAGACTGAAGGGTCCCTGGTTCAATTCCTATCCAGGGCAGGTATCTTGGTTTGAGGGTCCTCTCTGGCCAGGCCCCTGGTCAGGAGGTGTGCAGAAAGCAGCCTATCAATGATTCTCATCATTGATGTTTCTATCTCTCTCTCCCTCTCCATTCCTCTCTGAAATCAATAAAAAGATGTTAATAATAATAATAATAATAATAATAATAATAATAAAAGAGTTAGAGGTAGAATGGAAGTAGTGGATTTTGACAGGAGGAAATGAAATATGATAGTGGTTGAAATATAAGAGAAGGTTGCCATCCAATGGTATTTTACTTAGGTTATTTTCCTTTTTCATGACTCATCGTCTACAGATGTGAATTTCTTTGGGAAAAAAAATATACATAAAATCTGTCATCTACCCTCCCATCTTCATATGTTTGAACGTTTTCATTGGTTTTTAAAGAGAGAGGATGGGAGAGGAATAGAGAGACTTTGATGAGAAACATCATTGAACATCTGCCTCCTGCACTCCCTCCCTCCACTGGGGATCCAGTCTGAGACCTGGGCATGTGCCAGACCTGGAATCCAACCAGTGTCCTCTTGGTTCATGGCTCATGTTCAACCACTGAGCCACACTAGGCAGGCAAAACTTGCATTTTAAAATATGGCTCAGATAAGATTTTTTTAAATATGTTTTTATTGATTTCAGAGAAGAAGGGAGAGGGAAAGAGATAGACACATCAATGAGAGTATCATTGATTGTTTGCCTCTTTCACGCCCCCTTCTGGGAGCGAGCATATGACTCGGGCATATGCTCTTGACTGGAATCAAACCTGGGACCCTTCAGTCCGCAAGCCGACGCTCTATCCACTGAGCCAAACCGGTTTCGGCTCAGATAAGATTTTTAAAAGAATACCAGGTATTTATATCTGAATGGTACAGGGAAAGAAATGCCAGTTTACCCTAGAAGGATGTTGGTTTCATAAAGCCAATTATAAGTATTTTGAGCTGAAGAGGGAAGGTTTATAGAAGGTAAAGGAATTTAGTGGGCTTTGTTGTTCTAGAGCCACACCTCTGGCCCTATAAAGACTTTACCTATAGGTGCTCTTACTCCTGGGAGCATACCCCTGCCTTTCCCTTTCCCTTCCCCCTCCCTGCCCCAGGCACCTTACCATTAGCTTCCTCATTCCCAAGATTCAAGGGAGCTTCCTTTACTTTTTTAACTTGTTTCCTAAACCCATGTCTTCTGGCGATTACTTTTTCTACCTCTGTGATTTACCAAGTAAATGTTCTCTTGCAAAAATATATGCATAAGCCCTAGCCGGTTTGACTCAGTTGATAGACCACCATGGGCCAGAGAACTGAAAGGTCCTAGGTCTGATTCTGATCAAGGGCATGTACTTTGGTTGCAGGCTCCATCCCTCACCCTGGCCCCAGGCCTGGTGGGCCTGGGAGGCAGCCAGTTGAGGTGTCTCTCTCAAATCCAAATTTATCTCTGTCTCTCCCCCCTCCCTTCCACTCTCTTTAATCCTCAGGTAAGGATTAACAAATAAATAAATAAATAAGTAAGTAAAAATATATGCATAAGCCAGGGACACAGACAATAGGTTGGTGATGGCCTGGGGCCTGGGGCCTGGGGTCTGTGTTTGGGGGCAGGGGGGAGCCATAGGGAGCCAAGGGGAGAAAAAAAGGGGACATATGTAATATTTTCAACAATAAAGATTAAAAACAAATCCTGGGTCATAATTTCACCTCTGGCTTCTTACTAAAAACAAACAAGATTGCTTTTGAGTATTTTCTCATAGTTTCCAACTGAAAAGGGGATGGGGAAGGCTGTACATTGAATAGTGAAAGATCAGACAGAGGCCGGAAACCAGGACTACAGGCTTTATTAGAGGAGAAGGACCTGCCAGGCTGTCTCGCAAGGGGAGGACAGCAGCATGTGCAGGGGTGGGCACGCCTTTTGAGGGGCGGAATGGGAAGGGGTGGGGGGCTTATTGTACTCGGCGCACACTAATTGGTGGCTTACTGCATTGTCCATGTAGGACAAGGGCTGAGGGTTTTTGGCAGGTGTGGATTGGTGGTCCAATGTATAGTCCATATAAGGTACCTGGTTAGTCACTCGGGTATTTCTGGGCTGCAGGTTACATCATACCCCGCCCACCAGTTGCGGGAAGGGAGGATCTATCAAATAGGAGATGAGAAAAAGAAGATGGGGCAGCTGGGGATTTGTTCTACTTCCTGTAGAAAATCAGCAGTTAATGTTGGTGCTCTTTGCTAGAATTCAGTACAAGTATTGGGGTGAGGGGCAGCGGTTATAAATTTAATTAACCTCAGTTGCTTAACAATGTTAGCTGCATTGAAAGGTGTAGCTTATAAAATGAAATTGTAAATCTACAATACACATCCGTAAACTATCAAGCTAATTAGCTGTTTATGACACTTCGCCTCTACTTTCCCTCACCAGCAGACTGCCCCTTAGAACAGCGGTTCTCAACCTGTGGGTCGCGACCCCTTCGGCGGTCGAAAGACCCTTTCGCAGGGGTCGCCTAAGACCATCCTGCATATCAGATATTTACATGACGATTCATAACAGTAGCAACATTACAGTTATGAAGTAGCAACGAAAACCATTTTATGGTTGGGTCACAACATGAGGAACTGAATTTAAAGGGCCAGAAGGTTGAGAACCACTGCTTTAGAAGCATCAAAGATTTAGGATGAGCCAGACAAGGAAACTTTCTCAGTTAGCGTAATTGGGGTTTAATCCGAAAGTGGGGGGAAACTGCCCTTACCTGCTCTGCTCTAGAACGAGCCAAGCCCGGTTTGCAAACCAGTAGTCATCTCAGGAAGTGGAATTTGAAAAGAAAAAAAGAAAAAAAAAAACGCTAAATTTTAAGGCAACCTTAGTGAGACACACCCATAGAGGCTCCTGATAAATTTGCCAGCCAATGGCCAAGAGGGCTTGATTATTGTAATGGAGAGCAGATGGCCCAATTATCTATTAGTCCACTAACAGGACTACTCTCACTCACCTGAGTCCCTGTAATCACCGCCATTTACATTCCAATAGGCTGTTTTGATTGGCTAACCGGCATTATTTAGGTTAGCTCTTTCCCCACATTTTGATCCTGCTCTTTCTGGGCTACTGTGTATCCATTTGAGGGTTTTGAGCTTCACCTTCTGCTTGAGCTCTTTTCAGCCGGAATCTAGGAAGAACTTGGGGCTGTGACTCGACTTCCAATGGACTCACCAACGAAGCGTAACACACCCTCAACCCAGGAGTTTTCTCAGACGCCTGGTGAAGGATATGCAGGTAGGAGGGGTGCTGCCCTTTTTGACTATAGGGGTCGGGGAAGTGAAGAGCCTACCCTCCTTACTGAGGATGACTTCAGTGTTTTAAAGAATACGGGACCCTCCAGTGGGGGTGTGTGGGGGGGGAAAGCACAGTTTTTTAATCTTGGGGAGAGGAAAAAAGGGAAGAGTATTAAACTGCCTTGCTTGCTTACAATGCGTAGGAAGACTTCAATGTTTTCAGTCCACTTTCTGAGGAAGAGCAACCAAAATTCTGAGAGAATCTCGCAATCAGTATTTCCATCAGCAGTACAT
Organism: Myotis myotis; assembly: GCF_014108235.1. Lineage (NCBI taxonomy): Eukaryota > Metazoa > Chordata > Mammalia > Chiroptera > Vespertilionidae > Myotis > Myotis myotis. The sequence goes on from NW_023416335.1 coordinate 191,562,630, forward strand.
GTCGGGAATGGTGGAAAGGAACAGAACACAAGAAACTTAACTTCAATTTAACCTAAAGTTTTTATATATTTTTTATTATTGATTTCCGAGAGGAAGAAAGAGTGAGAAAGATAGAAATATCCATGTTGAGAGAGAATCATTGATTGGCTGCCTCCTGCACACCTTCCCACTGGGGATCAACCCGAAACCAGGACATGTGCTCTGACCGAGAATCCAACCATAACCTCCTGTTTCATAGGTCTCAACCGCTAGGCCAAGTTGGTCAGGCACAACATTTTCAGGCTTGTCTTTCTAGCTAAATCTTCCCAACATTTTCGGGATTGTCTTTCTAGCTAAATCTTCCCTTTAGGGAATGTTAATAAACAGGAAAATGGCTTTTCAGGAAACACAGGGAAGGGTTGGGTTTATAAACACCAGGGAATGTGCTCCAGGTCCTACATCATCACCCATACTATTCGGCCACCATTTGTCAGGAAAATGTTTCAAAGGAGTGAGCCTGGGAGTGGGTGAGGCTCCCAGAAAAACTAGGCCACAGAAAGGAGGCAGGAAGGTGGGACCTACTTAGCAGAATCCCGGAGCACTGCTTCTAAGAAAGTCCTAATTTATATCATAAGCCCATTCGCAGCCTTATTATTGTATGACATGAATGTGTATGAGATATGCATAGTGGTTTGCATGGGAAGAGGCAAGAGTTAAGTGGTTGACTTCCCATAATATCGGGTTTGAGTAGAAAGATTTACTACCATGAAAAATCTGAGTGTTAACGGAGAAGCCATTTAAACTTCCTAGCTCTGCTTAAGGCTGGGGAGAGACTGTTGTAAGTGGGTTTTCTGTAACTATTTCACTGGAGTGGTTCTTTTCTAGAAAAATTTAGTGGATTTACAGTTACAAGGTTGAACTGCTGAAACATTTTGATTTATTAATGCTTTATGTCCTCTTATTTATATTGAGCATTCACACAAATGAAAATGAAATAATTTCCAATACCTAGTTTCTGTCCCATAATTTTCCTCTTGGAATTATATACTTAGCTACTTTTTTAAAATATATTTTATTGATTTTTTTCACAGAGAAGAAGGGAGAGGAATAGAGAGTTAGAAACATCGATGAGAGAGAAACATTGATCAGCTGCCTCCTGCACGCCCCCTACTGGGGATGTGCCCGCAACCAAGGTATATGGCCTTGACAGGAATCAAACCTGGGACCTTTCAGTCCACAGGCCGACGCTCTATCCACTGAGCCAAACCAGTTAGGACAACTTAGCTACTTTTGATGTCATGAAAAAATATAACGTTCAGAACTAACAAAAATGGGAAAAAGAAAGGTTTGAAGGCAATGTTTCCCATAATAGTGGATTTTAAGGCACGTTCCCAATGTATGCCCGCCACTGTGCAGAGCTCTCCACTAGCACAGTCGGTAACACAGGGGGTAGAAGGACTCCTCCACCTGAGAAACCTCCCACTGTCCATGTTCACCTGTGTCAGGGAAGGCCTAGTTTGAGCCTGCGACTAGTGACTTGGGTTAATTCAGTTTACCCTAATGGATCTTACATTTTTTTTTTCTTTCAGCTGACCCTCAAGCTGTCTCAGGACTAGCACAAAACCTTAGTAACTTGACTCTCACCCCTAGTACCGAATCCCCTTCCCTTCCACCAAAACCTTCACCCCAACAGCAGGACATAGGAAACTACTTGAAGGCGCCTGGACTGGGGCTGAATCAAGGCATGCTTTACACGAGGAGACGTGGGGCGAGGACGGTGGCAAGCGTTCAGAAAGAAATGAAGGAGATGAGAGAGAGGATTCAATTGATGATGATAAGAAGGGCGGATGCTATTAAATATCGCACCTTGTATCTGGTGAGTTTAGTAATCTGGGCCTACAGTTCTCCCAAGGGAGGGTGGGGATGCTCATAATGTAAATATTATCTTTTTAGAGCCATTTTGGGCTCACAGCAAAATTGAGCAGAAAATGCAGAATTCCCATGTACCTTCTGACCCCACACACTCATAGCCTCCTGCACTGTCAGCAGCCCATACCAGAGTGCCAGGGCTTTAGGTGATGAATCTACATGGAGGCATTATCATCTCCTAAATATAATTTACATTAGGTTCACTCTTTTGGTGTATGTTTACTTTTCCATATGTCGTCACAAACTGGATGCTCATGCCAATAATCCTGTGTGGTATTGGACAAACCCCTGATTGACAACCAGCAGCTGTTACCCTTACAAAATGGCCCAAGCTCTGGTATTCTTTGGTACTCGTGCATTTCAATTCTGCCTCCTCCCCCCCACCACCGCTACAAAGGTTAATTGTTTTTCTTTTTTTTAGTGTACCCTATTCCAAATGCTATTTAGATTTGAGGGTACAATTGGTCTTTTCATTATTCATAACACACTCCATTTCTTTTTCTTTTCTTTTTTTTTTTTCCAGAATAAACCAGGATTTAAATGCGGCTGTAGTCATTGCCTATTACATCCAGATCCTCTTGATTGTATTATTGACAACCATGTCATGGAGCCATTTTAGATGTACACCTTATTCTTGTACTTATTGGAGTTATAACATTTTTTTGATGTCCTATTTCAATTTTTAGTAGCAAATGTGTGTATAGGGCATCTCTAATAAACTTGAGGCATATCTGAGACATGTTTATTCTTGTTCTTGTTCATTGATTGTATTGGGGTGATATGAAATTATATAGCTTTCTGGTGAGCAGTTGTATGATACATCATTTGTATACTATATTGTGTGTTTGATAAGAAGCAATAAAAATTTCAGGACACATGGATTAAGGAAACTTAGAACTATAGTTAAAGAGCAGTTTGCAGCTACCTAGTAAGTCCCATCTTCCCTAAACCAAGGACTCTTAAGGGTAAATGGTTTGCACTTCTCTCCAACCAGAGGGTAAATAGCTTAAATCACCCTAAGTCAGGGGGGTAAATAAGATAATAGAAATCCAATTAAGAATAAATCTCATTTTGGTGCATCAGCATAAAGCTAGTGAATATTCTATTTCTACCCATAAGCTCTCCCCTAAATATACCCACCCTTCCAAATCCCTGAAAATGAAGCCCCCAGAGACCTTGCCCATACCATTCTCTTTCCCCCTCTATTCACCGAACCCCTGGGGACATATCTCCTAACCTCTAAGGGACCCCAGGAGACTTGCAACCAGGGAAGCAATGGGCAGCAGCACCTCATCCTGAGCCAAATCCCTGACCCTTTCTCCCAAGGTCCTCCTTTTCCCCCATTTCTCTGACTTCCCAGAAAGCCAAAGCAGCCCAGCCTAGGCTCTCCTGCTGGTTCTTTATGCCCCTCCTTGTTTCATTGCCCTAAGTAGGTTTTTGTTGAGGTCAGTAAATTCTTGCTTGCTTTTCTACACTTTTGTCATTTAATGGAAAGCTTTCCCTCAATAAAACAAGAACCAAGGTCTCCTCTCCAAGTAACGTGTTCATCCCCTTGTTCATAGTTTTTATTTTATGCTTGACTAGAGGCCTGGTGCACGGGGGCCGGGGGGCGGGGGGGCAGGGAATTGTCCCTCAGCCCAGCCTGCACCCTCTCATAGTATGGGAGCCCTTGGGGAATGTCCAAGTGACAGCTTAGGCCTGCTCCCCTAAGCCACAGTCTGGCCTCCCTCTGCAGGAGGCAACCAGTCGGCCGATCAGGGGACGGTGCTGGCCGGCCCTGCCCCCCATTGCCCCGCCACCAGTGGCCTTCCTCTACAGGAGGTTACTGGTGGGCCAACTGGGGGATGGCACTGGCCAGCAAGCAGCTGGCCCTGCCCCCCATCACCGCCCCACCACTGCCGGTTGCCACCCTCCGATTGCCGTCCCCTCCCTCTGCCCACTGGCACCCACCTTGGCTGACCTGGTGCCACCTTCTCACCAGCCCCACCCCCCACCAACCTGTCGTTCCACCATTTGGTTGATTTGCATATTAGGCTTTTATTATATAGGATTTTTTTTTTGGTTTGGTGAAAATATAGGATTTTGCTAGCAATGAATAATCATTCTCATCTTCATCACATTCCTATGATGTCAATATCTGGGATTCTAATATTTTGTGATATTTTCCTACTGGATAGGAAGTTTACACATTCTCTCACCATGGCAGGAGAAAATATCTTAAAAGGCTGGAGGGAAAGAAAACATTCATGGTAACTCATTTCATGTGGTTGGATTTTTATTTTATTATTTATTTTTACTTTATGTTTTTCAAACTTTCTGCAATGAAATAAAATATATTTACTTAAAGGGGCATGCAAAACTTTACATTAAAGGAATTTGATTACATGCTGATTTACTTATTTATTTATTTTATATATTTTATTGATTTTTTTATAGAGAGGAAGGGAGAGGGATAGAGAGTTAGAAACATCGATGAGAGAGAAACATCGATCAACTGCCTCCTGCACACCTCCCACTGGGGATATGCTCGGTACATGCCTTTGACCGGAATTGAACCTGGGACCTTTCAGTCCGCAGGCCGACGCTCTAACCACTGAGCAAAACTGGTTAGGGCCTTATTTATTTTTAATTAACAGTTTATGGAGCCCAGTTGGCATGGCTCAGTGGTTGAACATCGACCTATGAACCAGGAAGTCACAGTTTGATTTCAGGTCAGGGCATATGCCACTTTCCTACCCATTGCAGAGGGAACCCCTGAGCATGATTGTCTAGAAGTCCTAATGGAGGTTTACTCCAGCCATCCAGATCTAACAGATAGGCCTTTACAGAATCCGGACAGAGTGTTGTTCACGGACGGCAGTAGCTTCCTAGATTAAGGAAAAAGACAAGCCGGGTAAGCAGTGGTATCAAACTTGGAGGTAATAGGGGCACAGGCCCTGCCTGAAGGATGGTCAGTGCAGAGGGCAGAACTTTGGGCCCTAGTCAGAGCCTTAAATCTCAGTAAGGCTAAGCACGCCAGCATCTACACTGACTCGTGCTATGCCTTTGCCACCCTGCATGTCCATGGGGCCATATATAAGGAAAGGGGGCTCCTGATGGCCAGAGGAAAAGGAATCAAAAATCAGAATGAGCCAAAACCAGTTTGGCTCAGTGGATAGAGCTTCGGCCTGCAGACTGAAAGGTCCCAGGTTCGATTCCGGACAAGGGCATGCACCTGGGTTGTGGGCACATCCCCAGTAGATGTGCAGGAGGCAGCTGATCGATGTTTCTCTCTCATCAATGTTTCTAACTATCTCTCTCCCTTCCTCTCTGTAAAAAATCAATAAAATATATTTTTAAAAAATCAGAATGAGATATTGAAGTTACTAGAAGCAGTCTGGGAGCCCAAGGAAGTAGCCGTCATCCCTTGTAGAGGACACCAAAAAGGAAAAGACTCAGTGTCAGAAGGGAACTGTCACACAGAAGCAGCAGCAAGTCTAACTGCTAAGGGGCCGGTGGCGCCATGGAGGAGCATGCTGGTTCCTGAATTACCTGAACCTCCGAAATACACCCCTCAAGAAGAAGAATGGGCCCAACGAGGAGGAGGTTAAAGGACAATGGAAGGTTGGTGGATATTCCTAGATCATAGGGTATACAACCCACAACAGTTAGCTCATAGAGTAGTACCCATTTCTGGAAGACGGCTCTAGCAGACACTATCTAATTGCCTGTCTCCCCTACTTACGTGCCTCAGTCTCTCAGAGCTTCCTCCTCTGTGCACAGAACAATGCAAGGCAGGCTCCTGTAGGACTGGTAGAAATTCAGTGGTGTGGGCAGGCTCCCTTTGAAGATCTAGAGGTAAACTTTACAGAATAGGGCCTAGTAGAGGAAATAAATATATTTTAGTTTTATCTGCACCTTTTCAGGCTAGGTTGAGGCATATCCTACCCACACAAAGAAGGCGAGCGAAGTCACTAAGGCGTTACAGAAGGACATAACTCCGTGGTATGGAATGCCACTAACCATCAGGTCAGATAATGGCCCAGCCTTTGTAGCTGAGGTAGTAGAGCAGGTAGCTAAGACCTTAGGAATTAAGTGGAACTTACTTACAGCCTCCAGGCCCCAGAGTTCAGGGAAAGTAGAACACATGAACCGGACTCTCAAACAGACTATGGCTAAGCTATGTGCTAGGAGACGAACTTACCCTGGACAGATATCTTATTCTCCTCTGTTATCTTCCTAGCCATCATCTATCCTGAGGTTTGTTTGTTTGTTTGTTTGTTTTTATCATCTGGTCATCTCTATTCCTGAATATATCTTCCTTATTGTATACTTAGGTTTTATGATAGTATATGTAACTATTAGTTTGTTTTGTTTTTTTGTGTGTGTTCTTTTAAAAATATTTTTATTGATTTCAGAGAGAAAGGAAGAGAGAGATAGAAACATCAATGAGAGAGAATCATTGATCGGCTGCCTCTTACACACCCCACACAGGGGATCAAACCCATAATCCAGGCATGTACCCTTGACCGGAATCAAACCTGGGACCCTTCAGTCCACAAGCTGATGCTCTATCCACTGAGCCAAACCGCCTAGGACAGTGGTCGGCAAACTGCGGCTCACGAGCCACATGCGGCTCTTTGGCCCCCTGAGTGTGGCTCTTCCACAAAATACCACAAGCGGGCATGCATGTACAGTGCGACTGAAACTTCATGACCCATGCGCAGAAATCAATATTTTGTGGAAGAGCCATACTTCAGGGGCCAAAGAGCCGCATGTGGCTCGCGAGCCGCAGTTTGCCGACCACTGGTAGAGCAACCATTCATTTTGTTTGGTTCTTCAGCTTCTCATTCTTTAATCTTAAAAAATATGTTGGTGTGTGTGCTCCCAGACCATGTGTGTGCACACCCTTCTGAAGGAATAAGATATTTGCCTTGCTGCCTGGCTCCCAAGTGTGCTTTGTGTTCTACCAGGACCGCTGATTTTGGGCGCTTGCATTATTTCTAACAATACTATTTAGGACAATTAATACTTTTCAGACTTTGGAGAGGGGTTTATATTCTAGTGCTGGGTTGTTGGACAAAAAGCACATTGCAAAGCATCTTTTTAAAAAAAAATCTTTATTGATTTCAGAGAGGAAGGGAGAGGGAGTGAGATAGAAACATCAATGACGAGAGGGAATCATTGAGTGGCTGCCTCCTGCACTCCCCACACTGGGGATCGGGCTGCAACCCAGGCATGTGCCCTGACTGAGGGTCCAACCATGACCTCCTGGTTCATAGGTCAATGCTCAATCACTGAGCCATGCTGGCAGGGCTCAAAGCATCTTTTATGATAGTTTAAGAGAAATCAAACTGAAGTCTTCTGTTTATATATGAGCAAAAGTGCACTTATGCATTTGTCTTCACTTTCCCTTCCCAATAAAAAAAAATACAGCACTCAAAAAAAAAAAAAAGTCTACATGTCGGCCCAGTGACTGAAGGGTCCTGGGTTCGATTCAGGTCAAGGGTACATACCTTGGTTGCAGCCTGGATGTTGGACCTGGTCCCGGCATGTGGTGGAAGGCAACCAATTGATGTGTCTCTCTGTCTCTCCCAGTCCCTTTCACTCTTTCTAAAAAAATCATTGGAAAAATATCCTCGGGTGAGGATTAACAATAACAACAAATAAAAGCAGTGTTTCCAAGTCTGCTTTGAATAATTAAAAAAAAGAAATATGTATGTCTTTAGAAGTCAGGACTAGCTGTGGTCTAGCCAATGCTAATGCCATGTAAGATATCAAGAAGGTTTGTTTTCTCATGGAAGTCTTCTTTCTTTAAAGAGATCATACCAATGGTCAACACATAGGAAAGGGGAAGGTCTGTCCACTACATTGGTTCTCAAATTGAGCTGCACATTGGTGTCACTGACAGGAACTTTAAAAAACACTAAACCCTGGGCTCCACCCCCAGAGATTCTGATTTTGTTGATCTGGGTCATGCCCTGGACATCAGGATGTGTTTTTATTTATTTATTTATTTATTTATTTTTTTATTTTTATTTTTTTATATATTTTATTGAGTTTTTACAGAGAGGAAAGGAGAGAGATAGAGAGTTAGAAACATTGATGAGAGAGAAACATCGACCAGCTGCCTCCTGCACACTCCCCACTGGGGATGTGCCCGCAACCAAGGTACATGCCCTTGACCGGAATCGAACCTGGGACCTTTCAGTCCACAGGCCGACGCTCTATCCACTGAGCCAAACCGGTTTCGGCAGGATGTGTGTTTTTTAAAACTCCTCGAGTGAACCTAGTTGTTGAGAGCCACTTGTCTAGTCCAGTGGTTTTCAAACTTGTATAATATAGTCAGGGATCTTGTTAAAATGCAAATGCTGATTCAGGTAAGTGTTGGGTGGGACCCAATTTTGAGATTGAGTCTCATATGAATACAATTACTTCAAGAATTTCAATTCTCTCATTTTCTAGAGCCAACTGGGAGGTATTTTAAGAATAGATGAAGTCATTTTAATGGCCTTCTATCAGATGTCCTCAGATGGCTCTAGAATTCTGCAGGAACAGCATGTTTGTATGCTGACGGGGAAGATCAAGTGCTGAAGGAACAGTGAGAGTGCAATAGAAGGAGCAGCAAGAATTCCAGAAACATGCCCTTGAGCAGTTCAAAAGGATAAGATCAAGTACAAAGCAGGAGGTATTGACCTTAGAAAGGAGTCTGGACCTTTCATGCAAGGACAGTTCACAAGGCAGAACTCTACCAGCCTTATTTTGTAATTTCAAGGGAGGAAATTTCTCCTAATATTTCCAAGATTCTCTTTACTAACATAACAGCTTTTGTGAGGAGGGCCTGCTTCTCAAAGCTGAACACAGGAAAAGAAGCAGTTCTGAGCAGCTCAAAACTAGCTATATGAAACTATTAAAATAAAAAAAAAGAGGTGTGTTTTTTTAACAATTGAAATTGAGAAAGAGAATTTTAGTCTTCCAACTGATAAGTGGGTAAATGGTGCTTCTGCATTTTGCACTGAATGCTGAGGAGACTGATAGATAATTGCTTGAAAAAGAAGCTAAGATCCTGTAGCTCTGTGAACAAAACTCTCCAGGACACTGTGGGTGTCTCTTTGCAGGAGATCAAACCCTGCTGCTTGGAACCGATAAGCACCCACAGATCCACAGATCAATCTGCTTACAGTTTACTTCTCAGACACATTACTTATTATTTCCATTAATAGCATTTCTGGGAAGACAGCTATAAATGGACATGTCCTAAATTTAATCCAGGTTGATTAACAAAAAAATGACATTTAAAAATATATATATTTTTTTATTGATTTCAGAGAGGAAGGGAGAGGGAGAAAGAGAAAGAAACATCAATGATGAGAGAGAATCATCGATTGGCTACCTCCTGCACGCCCCCCACTGGGGACTGAGCCTGCAACCTGGGCACGTGCCCTTGACCGGAATCGAACCTGGGACCCTTCAGTCTGCAGGCCGACACTCTATCCACTGAGCCAAACCAGGTAGGGCAAAAACATGATATTTTTATGACTATGACAAATAAAACAGCAGTAGTCAATCATAATTTGTGCTCAGTGGAGAAGCTGTATGTATTAACTCCTTACTGAAAGTATATAAACCTTCTCATTTCTCCAGTCACTGTGAGTAAGCACACTCTCTCCTTGCTCTTCATGAAGGTTCCTCATGAAGGAGTAAATAAACTTTGACAGGTGCTTGAGTGTGATATGTCTGAGAAAATTTGCATTGAAAAGATTATGAGGCATGAAATAATCTGCTGGCGTGTCTTACTGGCCAGAAAAAATGAGCCAAAGCAGATGTTTTTGTGTATAAGCAACATATACACACAGGTTTTGTTAATTTCTACACAATTTTTGATCAAATGAATGGGTGCATGTATACACAAAGCATAACTATAAGTTTTAATATTTTTATACTAAATAAAATTATATATTCTGAATAGTAAATATATCTAAAGTAATAAATAAAAATGGCATTGAAATAATGCAATTAATGTGTTTAATAAGTGTTTAATAAGTATCCCTTTTATATAATGTAAGAGATTGGCCTTCATAGATAGAAATTAAGGGAATATGGTCTTATTTCAGATTTTGTTGAGATTTCAAATTATGGTAGATTAGAGGAACTGGGGGAGGGTTGAAGGGGGATTAGGTCAGGGTAGGATCTGGGCTGTGACCACGATTTCTGTGACTTCAAAGCTGGGAAAGGCAGGACATATAGTTCCCAGGTCCCTTTTTAGAGTAAAAGATAGAGGAGAGTGTTGATCAAAGGGGAATCTATCAAAATCGACTCATCACCAGGAGCTTAGTCACTGGGAGGAGCAGATGATAGGACTGGCCCTGTCTGGGAGCTAACGAAGCCCAGTGCACAAGCCCACTCAGTCCTTGTCCCTGTGGTGCACAGCTCAGAGCCAGTCACGTCTGCAAGGACCACTAGAGAGACGGGGAGACGGTCAGAGATGTGTGAAACAAGCTGTGCCCCAGAATGGGAGTGGGTGCAGGCAAGCACAGAAGAGGAACCCCACAGGGCAGCGCTAAACTCTGTCTCTAGGCCCCCTAAGAGCAAGGCCAAGGTGTCCTGGCCTACTGACCTGGGGGCAAGGGGGGTCAGCAGCCCTTCCCCATTTTGACAGTCAAAAAAATCTAAAGGTGTATCTATACAACATCCTCAGGTAGTGGTGTTCTTTTCTTCAAAAAAAAGGTCTAATTAGACTTGTAAAATAAGAACATCTAGTAGTACCTGCCTCTAACAAATTACTAAGCATCAATTAAATTTCCGGGAATCCCGTTAGGTTGTTTCTATACTGGCAAACCCCCAGGCAGGGAGAAAATAACTTCTGATCCTAATCAGGTCCTCAAAGGAAAAGAAATGTTCAGACCTACTGAATTTTGGCAAGAGCATATCTTACACTTCTGCTCATTTTATAATACTCTATTCACCAGAAAACGCCAAAAAAGTGTTTCTTTTTCATATTGATAGAGCAGATACCATAGAATATAATTTAGAAGATTGAAGCCTTTTATAGCTGTAATATGTTTTATAACATAAAAGATCCTCAGCTAATTATATATGAAGTAAAACCTCTGGGATGAGCAAAGAAAAACCCTGAAGATTATTGTTAAAGGTGTTGGGCGATGCAAAATATAATGTAAACATCAAAAGGCAAATGAACCTGGCCAGTGTGACTCAATGGTTGAACATCAACCTATGAACCAAGAGGTCATGGTTTATTCCTGATCAGGGCACATGCCCAAGTTGTGGGCTCCATCTCCAGTGGGGAGCGTGCAGGAGGCAGCCGATCAGTGATTTTGTCTCATCATTGATGTTTCTCTCTCTCTCTCTCTTTCTTTCTCCTTTCCTCTCTGAAATCAATAAAAAATATATATATTTTTAAAAAGGCAAATGAAGCCCTAACTGGTTTGGCTCAGTGGATAGAGCGTCAGCCTGCAGCCTGAGGGGTCCCAGGTTCGATTCCAGTCAAGGGCATGTACCTTGGTTGCGGGCACATCCCCAGTGGGGGGTGTTCAGGAGGCAGCTGATCGATGTCTCTCCACGATGTTTCTAACTCTCTATCTCTCTCCCTTCCTCTCTGTAAAAAATCAATAAAAATGTATTTTTAAAAAAAGGCCAATGAAATTTCTTTTATGAATTGATTCTCAAGGCCCTTAGAACATGTTATAAAATGTAAACCTACAAAATTTGTTTCATTTTAAATCTGGAAAGTGTTAAAGTTTGGGTTGTTTTTTTTTTAATCTTCACCTGAGGATATTTGTTCCATGGCTTTGACAGAACAAAGAAAAGCGCTCATTAGAAAGGAATCTAGAAAGGAATCTAAGCAATGACTGGGCTTGTGCAGTAAATTAGTAAAGGTTTACAAGGCCTGTTTATACACCATTTGACTTTGGATTCTTTTAGTTCTTGTGATAAGGTTGTCTCTCAGCCCTTAGGAGCAGGAAGCACCTATCAGATGGAGACTTATCTCCTGCTCTTAGGGAGACAGGTAGGTCAGCATTTTCTTCTTGCGGGCAGTTTCTTACTGGTAAGTTACTCCCATTCAAAGTAATCAGTATGACTTTGTGGGATATCTTTGGGCAGCCTCCCTGGGTCCTGAGAGCCAGTCACACCAAATCTGAAAACTAGGTTACGATGTATTATCAAAGGCCCATGAAATTGTTTGCTCCCGAACCACAGCCTTCATCAAATTACAATGCAAGGAACCAGGGATAATATCATCTCATACTGTACAGCTTTTACATGCCATTTTTACTTGTTTTCAGGGACAAGTCCCACACAAAGTGCCCCCATTTCTAACCTACCAGGACTGGTCAAGACCTTTCTAAAAATGAACTGCAGGATCCTCACTGCTTGGGCAAGTGTTCACTACAGTTCACACTACTTGAACTGTGAACTGCCCGGAATGACAATCTGGACAAGAAAAACACTACTGAAAAGTTCTGGTACCAAAGATAATATTCTTGATGTAATATATGCAAACTGGTTTAAGGATACAAAATATTTTAAATGAGATATTACTAAGCAGAACTAACTTTGCCCCACTCCTCTTCTCCATTGCACATAGATCAAAGACCATTTGGATATGGAGAAGCAGTTTAGAGTCTAAGTAACAGGATGTAGATAAGGAGATATGTTTCCTCAACTCTCTTAGGGTCCCTGGATGGCTCTGAAAATTAAACTGGCAAAGACAAATTAACCAGAGAAAAGTATCCAAATTTATTTAACATAAGTTTTCTGTGACACGGGAGATTTCATAAGTAAATGAAGACCCAAAGAAACCGACCAGTGTGTTTTTAGGCTAGGTTAAATGAAGAGTGTACAGTTGTGGAAGAATATTATGGGTTAAGGAGTATGAAGTACCTGTAGTTAACTTGGGAAAACTGAGCAAGGACTGTTTATTCAGATTCTTTTTGGCATCCCTTTGTCTTCAGAGGTAAGCATGGTCCTTTCCTCCAGGTATATGGAGGGTGCCTGTCACAGGACAGCTTATAACCTGTTTCAAGAAAGAAAGGAGAAGGTAGGCCCTTTCAGTTTCTGGGTTTTTTTCCTCACTCTTTCAGTTTAAAATATTTAATATGCCAAGGTACCATATATGGGGGTAGCATGTCCCGAACCCCATCAAGAGCATAATGTGAATGAAGGAGACTTTGTATCTTGACACTACGTCAGATAAAGTCCCAGATTTGGGAATATGGAATAAATACCCTCTTTTAAGCGATATGAGAGTATAGAGAATCCCACTTTCTAAGTAAGTTCTTAGATATGGCAAGCCATTAACTAGAACGGGGTCTTGTTGGGGTCCAGCCCCAGCAGGTCCAGGGGTCCCCAAAGGTGTGGACAGAGTTGGTGAAGAAGGAATGACATGGAGACAGCGTTCAGTTGATCAGCAGCCTAGCCAGGAACTCCAGCCAAGTTCTGTCTAGGATCTCCAGCCAAGTACTCTGTGTTTTATTGTCTTGTTACATCTGTATTTATACCAGTTGATTTTAATCCTGTCAATTTCTATTCCAAAGGTTAGGGCATTTCTTATCTCCATTCCAGGGAGTAAAGATTATGGAGCTTAAGGGTGATTGTTCGGAGTTAAAGTGATTAACTACCCACCTGGCATTTAGTTAACGGGTTTTATTCCCTCCCTAACTTCAGGGAAAAATCCCTACCTGGGGAAACAACCTTTCTCGGAGAGGTGACCTTGGTTAAAACACATAGCGCCAAGAAGGTGAGCAAACATATTAAGAACAGTATGCCATATATGCCAGGTCCCTTGAAACATACACTGTGCAGATGTTTCTTCCCTGCAGCGACTATGTCAAGCAGCAAGGATGGACCGGCTTCTGGCAGGGTCTATTTAGTGTCTCTACCTGAGGGCTAAAATAGTTGCTGGAAGATCACAATAGATACTGCAAATTAAATTCATAAAAGATAATATTCATACTCCAGACTGCTTGATGCTTCCTCTCTGCCGGAAGCCGGTCCACCCTTGCTGCTTGACACAGTTGCTGCAGGGAAGAAACATCTGCACAGCATACGTTTCAAGGGACCTGGCGTATATGGCATACGTTTGCTCCCCCTCTTAGCGCTATGTGTTTTAACCAGGGTCACCTCTCCGAGAAAGGTTGTTCCCCCAGTTGGGAATTTTTCCCTGGAGTTAGGGATTAACAGGACTAAGGAAGGGAATAAATCAGTAAAACCCCTTAACTAAGTGCCAGGCGGGTAGTTAATCACCTTAACTATGAACAATCACGCTTAAGCTACATAATCTTTACTTAGGATAATCTCCTTTAGTTACTTCCTTGTAGCTTAACAGAACAGTAGAGTAGTGACCTTGGAATGGAGATAACAAACACCCTAACCTTTGGAATAGAAAGGATTAAAATCAAATGGTATAAATACAGATGTCACAGGAGAATAAAGAGAGAACCTGGCTGGAGAACCTGGCTAGAGAACCTCGCTATGCTGATCAACTGAATGCTGTCTCCGTGTCATTCCTTCTTCGCCGACTCCATCCACACCTTTGGGAACCCCTGGACCTGCTGGGGCAGGACCTCAACACCTCTCAACACAAGGTCAGGGAAAAGTAAACATTTGTTTGTTGGACACCTCAGTTTTGTGAGGTAGCTATGCTATTGGAATACCTAGGAGTTCCAAAAGTCTCTAGCCAATTTTCACACTTCAATCACAATAGTTCAGTTTTTGTCAGGTTTTCATGGGGGAGAGGGGTTGGTGGGACAATGTTTTGACTTGAAAATATAATTTAAGAAAATAACAGTCTAGGGCAGTGATGGTGAACCTTTTGAGCTCGGCGTGTCAGCATTTTGAAAAACCCTAACTTAACTCTGGTGCCATGTCACATATAGAAATTTTTTGATATTTGTAACCATAGTAAAACAAAGACTTATATTTTTGATATTTATTTTCTATATTTAAATGCCATTTAACAAAGAAAAATCAACCAAAAAAATGAGTTTGCGTGTCACCTCTGACACGCGTGTCAGAGGTTCGCCATCACTGGTCTAGGGGGAAGATTTAAAAAAAAAAAAAGAAAAGAAAGTAATACATTGGCCACAGGTCAAGGTGGAAATAGTGATGATTCAACCTTTTCCATCCTGAAGGAAGTCCAAAACTGCAGAATTTCTGTTGGCTTTACATGTTTGTCAATCTCAGCTTAATTAATAAAGTTAAAATATGTAGAGTTAGTTGATTCCTTAATCTTACTATGCAGTACAGATGGCTGATACTAAGATTGCAGAGATATGAGCAGATTTGAAGCAGGGAATGGTGCCTAAATGTGCTGTCTACTTGTATTCCCAAGGATGTTGGACCTCAAAGTTCAGACTTTTAAGGAATTTTCCATTTAAATCAGTGTCTTATTAAGATTGTCAAGAGAATTCTTTGTCTAAGGTTTAACACGTTGTACAAGCAATAGACTGGTCAGCCATGGGGAGAAATTCCTTTTATAATCAAAAGAAATTTCAAAAATATCACAGGAAATGCATTACAAAATTATGAGAGCCCTGGTGCTGCTCCTTTCTGACAGGGTCTGGCTCAGGGAGATGATAGGCAGATTAAAGAAAAAGGACAAAGTCCTACATTCCTGCCCCTGTCAAATTGTTATACATCTGCTTTACCTACCCTGATCAGCTTTCTACTGAAGCCACTACCAGTAAGAACGTCCATCCACACTTCACTACCATGGACAGCTCCCTATTGTCTCCCATTGTCCAGAGTGAGTTAGGTGCTAGTTTCTGTGTATTCTCAAACACAAAAGTCAAAACTCTATACATGATTCTAGAAACTCTCTGCACTTGGCTGAGATTGACAAAGTGGCAACATTTTCTCCCACCAGAGTGAAGCTGGTGTGTGCAACAGAGAAAGAAGGGAGAGCCCACCACCAATCTCTCTTTAAAGAAATTCTATTACCTTTCTTGATCACTCTCCTTGCCACTTATAGACACTTTATTTTTTTAAATATATTTCATTGATTTTTTTTTTTACAGAGAGGAAGGGAGAGGGATAGAGAGTTAGAAACATCAATGAGAGAGAAACATCAATCAGCTGCCTCCTGCACACCCCCTACTGGGGAATGTGCCCACAACCAAGGTATATGCCCTTGAACCTGGGACCCTTTAGACTGCAGGCCGATGCTCTATCTACTGAGCTAAACCAGTTAGGGCATAGACACTTTAGGTGGGTGGTAAGCTAATAATAAAAAAATCTGTTTCATAACTCTCTCTCTCTTGTGAATCGTCACCTGAGGATATTTTTTTCCCATTGATTTTTAGAGAGAGAGTGGAAGGGAGGGAAGGATGGAGAGAGAAAGAGAGAGAGAGAGAGAGAGAGAGAGAGAGAGAGAGAGAGAGAGAGTGATGTGAGAGAGACACATTGATTGGTTGCTGAGGATCCAACCTGCAACTTAGGTACATGCCCTTGACCGGGAATTAAAACTAATACCCTTCGGTGCTCAGGCCAACATTCTAATCACTGAGAAACACTGGCTAGGGCTCATAATCTCTTAACATGTCTTACTAGAGCATCTGTCCCCTCCTGTTCAGAGTTTTGTGCCGGAAGCAGGTCCATCCTTGCTGTTTGACACAGTTGCTGCAGGGAAGAAACATCTGCACAGCATATGTTTCAAGGGACCTGGCGTATATGGCATACTGTTCTTAATATGTTTGCTCCCCTTCTTAGTGCTATGTGTTTTAACCAGGGTCACCTCTCCGAGAAAGGTTGTTTCCCCAGGTGGGAATGTTTCCCTGGAGTTAGGGATTAACAGAACTAAAGAAGGGAATAAATCAGTAAAACCTCTTAACTAAGTGCCAGGTGGGTAGTTAATCACCTTAACTATGAACATTCACGCTTACGCTACATAATCTTTACTTAGGATAATCTCCTTTAGTTACTTCCTTGTAGCTTAACAGAACAGTAGAGAAGTGACCTTGGAATGGAGATAACACCTTTGGAATAGAATGGATAGGATTAAAATCAACAAACTAGATGGCGATAGGATTTTTGGCAAAGGTCAGATAAGAAACTATGGACATGGAACAAGGAACTGTAGAAGATCAAGGGAGGACCCAAAACATACCATGATGTGACTATAGAGGCATGCTTATAGGATCAAATGGTATAAATACAGATGTAACAGGAGAATAAAGAGAGAACCTGGCTATGCTGATCATCTGAACGCTGTCTCCATGTCCTTCATTCTTTGCTGACTCCGTCCACACCTTTGAGAACCCCTGGACTGCTGGGGCTGGACCCCGGCAGTTTTGGAGGCCTCTGATAAAACACCAAAACAAATATAAAAGGTAAGTTTGCATTTGATTACATATTTAGAATTATACCTTTAAACTTGCCACCTGAACATGTTCTCATAAAATCTACCCTCCATTCCACAAGTTTGAATTCCCTCTAATTACACTGTGCAAATGAGTATATAGAATTAACATTAGACATCAAAAATGCATACATAGTACAAATTTGCACCAGTTCCAATGTATAGTTTTTCCCCCCTCATCAAGCAATCGTCTGACACCAGCTGGGTGTCCTACAACTCAATTATGACACTATCAATCTAGAAACAGCATCAGGGCCCTAGCTGGTTTGGCTCAGTGCATAGTGTGTTGGCCTGCAGACTGAGGGATCCCAGGTTCAATTCTGGTCAAGGGCACATGCCCGGGTTGCAGGTTCAATCCCCAGTAGGGGACATGCAGGAGGCAGCTGATCAATGATTCTCTCTCATCATTGATGTTTCTATCTTCTCTGAAATCAATAAAGATATATTTGAAAAAATAAAAATAGCATCAGATTCCACAAGTTAAGGCTTAATTTCTACAAGACTGATCACTAATTCAGATGCCAATCACACATCATAAATCCTGTGCTTCTGACGAACCATCTACAAATCAGAGGTTTCCATAACCCTCTTCTTGAGTTTGATTAATTTGTTAGAGTGCCTCACAGGACTCGGGAAATTCATTTACTTACTAGTTTATTACAAGGCTATTAAAGAATATGAGTCAACAGCAGATGAAGTCAACATAGAAAGAGGTCCAGAACAAAGAAGCTTCTGTGGTTTAGGGCCCTGCACAGAGGCACATGGATACTTCTGGTTCCCTAACCTGGAAACTCTAAATATCATCCTTTTGGGTTTTTATGGAGGCATGACTCACAGGCATAATTGATTAGATCATTGGCTATTGGTGATTGAACTCAATCTTCAGTCCCTCTCCCCTACTGGAGGTCAGTCAGAGGTTGGGACTGAAAGTTCCAACCCTCTAATCAGAAGGTTGGTTTCCCTAGCAACCAGTCCACATTCAGATTACCTAAAACCATTCCAATCACCTCAGTAACATAACAAAAGAAAGATGCCTTAACATTCTTATTAGAAAATTCCATGGATTTTAGGAGCTCTGGGCCAGGAATGAAATACAAACCAAGTATATATTTCTTATTATAAATCACATAGTTTTCTGTAATACCAGAGCAAAAGTAGTAAAGATGTGTGGCCCCTGGAACAGAAGCAAGTGAAAGCCCCATTTACGTGGTCTGCTTGAGTAAGAGGCAGAGTTGTGCCAGCGGGCCTTCTCAGAAGATTGGCTACTGACATACTATTTAATTTGGCTCATAGTTTGTCTCTTCAATATTTTTAGGAGTGATAGGAAGAAATACATTTTGAAAATCTAATGGCCTTTTCTACCTCTCTGCTCTTTAAGCAATTTTGCCATCTACATGGTAAGTGGTCAATATTTTATTGAATTGATTAATTTATTTATAAAAGTTGCAACATACTGCAAATAGTATTTTATATCAGTATAGATACATCTCATTTAAGATTTAGCTTTTCATCTTGATCAAAATTGATATTAATCAGTTTTCAAATGCCTTTTGGAAATACATTATTTCTGTGAACTTAATCTTTATACTGCTTGCCCACTCTAACACTGGGTGCTATTTCTTTGGCTCATTGACATTCAAGATATAGATGACATTTACCTTAGTTCTTAATACCATCATTTCTATAATTTCCACTACCAAGGGATAATTGGTCTGCCTCTAAATCTCTTTAATCCAATTTGTTCTCTACTCTATAGTTTATCTCATCACTTAAACCCTTCAAGTATCAGTACTTAAAGTTGGTCATTTAATAGTCTTAAATATCTATATAAATAAAAGCCTAAGTGACCATTTCAACCGGTCGACCAATGGGTTGGAGGCTATGACACGCACTGACTACCAGGGGGCAGACACTTAACACAGGGGTTGCCCCCTGGTGGTTAGTGCACTCCCACATTGGGAGTGCCCACCGGCTGGGCAGCAGCCACTCCCTCCCTCAGTAGTTCTGCAGATCCAATCTCCAGAAAATGGGCCAGGCACAGACAGACCAGTACCACTGGCACAATTCTGCCAGCATCCCTGGCCTCCTAGAAGTCGACCTCAGGCACCGGGGTTGCTTCCCCTCCCTAGATGCTCTGCAAGGAAGAAAGGATATAAAAGTGACCGCCAGGTGGCTCCCAACAACCGGGGTGAATGTCAGTGTGACGGATCCAGATCCTGGGCCGGCAAGGGCGTCCCTCCCAGAGGGCTGATCATGTCCCGGCCCCACCCCTCTGGGGACCCCACTTGTGCACATATTCGTGCACTGGGCCTCTAGTTTAGTATAAAACCCTTAGCTTGAGTTGGAAAAGATTTCAGCCTTCTGACTGGTCTCCAGCTTAGAACAGCTCTAATCAATTCTCCAGTTACTTTTCTTTTTTTCTTTTTTTAAAATCCTTACCCGAGGATATTTTTCCACTGATTTTTTAGAAAAAGTGGAAGAGAGAGGGACAGACAGAGAGAAATATCGATGTTAGAGAAACACATTGATTGGTGCCTCCTGCACGTGCAGGGCCCAAAAGCGCCTGCAACCAAGGTAGGTGCCCTTGACCAGAATCAAACCTGGAACCCTTCAGTCCACACGCTGACACTCTATCCACTGGAGCCAGCCAATTATTGATTACACTAGGGGCCCGGTGCAAGAAATTCGTGCAAGAGTAGGCCTTCCTTCCCCTGGCTGCCGCACCAGCTTCCCTCTGACACCGGGACCCGGACTACCTTCCCTCAGGCCACCTACAGGCACCCAGGACCCAGGCTGGCTTCCCTCTGGCCCCAGTTGGTCAGAAAGGACATCCAGAATGATGTCCGGACTAATTAGCATGTTACCCTTTTATTATTATAGATGGGAATTTAGGACTACCGATTTAAGATTTTTTTTAATTTGGAAATTTGAAGTTTGATGTTGAGTCTCATGATTTTTTAAAAATATTTTTGTATTTATTTCAGAGAGGAAGGGAGAGGGAGAGAGGATAGAAACATCAATGATGAGAGAAAATCATTCATTGGATGCTTCCTGCACATCCCACACTGGGGATTCAGCCCACAACCGTCATGTGCCCTGACCAGGAATCAAACAGTGACCTCCTGGTTCATAGGTTGATGCTCAACCACTGAGCCACACGAACCGGGCTTAATCTCATTATTTTTAAATGTTGGTCATACTTCCAAAAAAATTTGTTGCCCTGGGTGGTATGGCTTAGTTGGTTGAGCGTAGTCCTGTGCACCAAAAGGTTGCTGATTCAATTTCCAGTCAGAGCACAAGCCCAAGTTGCAGGTTCAGTCCCCCATGGGAGGCAATCAGATGATGTTTCTCTCACATTATAGTCTCTCTCTCTGAAAGAAAATCAAATATATTCTCACACTGAAGAATGTTGACTATAATCTGAAAGTCAAATTTAACTGCAGTTTGATTTCCCCCCCACAGATCTTGCTATACAGAAGCAACCAGTTATGCCCTGTGATAAAAATCCAGAGCAATCCAATAGGAATCATAGTAAAGATGAAAGAAGGAAAAATAAAAAATGGAGAGAAGGAGAAGGAGAAATGGAAGAAGAAATGGAAAAGGATGGTAAAAAGAAACTGGAAGAGGAACAGGAGGAAGAGAAAAAAGAAGAAAAAATGGAATGTGAGGAAGAATATCCGGAGAAAAGATTAGTCAGCAAGCCCCTCATGGACACTCTCTGGGCAACGTTTAAGTTAAACAAATGCCCCACAAAAGGACATAGTCTATCGCTTGCATTTGAATTTAACATGACAGAAAAACAGGTAGGACAACGTATTTCTTTTTTAAAAGAAATTTTTTTTAATTGATTTCAGAGAGGAAAGGAGAGAGAGAGAGAGAGAGAGAGACATCAATGATGAAAGAGAATCATTGATTGGCTGCCTCCTGCACGCCACGCACTGGGGATCGAGCCCGCAACCCAGGCATGTGCCCTTGACTGGAATCGAACCCAGGACCCTTGAGTCCACAAGTCGAGGCTCTATCCACTGAGCCAAACCAGCTAGGACCAATATATTTCTTTATTCACAGATTCACTTATATAGTACTATTACCTATTTAAGCCAATACCCTTATTTTTGGATTAATCACCTCCTCTCTCTCTCTCTCTCTCTCTCTCTCTCTCTCTCTCTCTCTCTTTGCAGGTAAATCAATGGTTTTTTAAAAAGAGAAAGAAATTCAAACAAGAAATGTATAAGCGAAAATACAAGAGCGAGCTCAAGAGGTAAGAACATTAAGTTGTAAGAAAGTGAAAATGGAATACAGGGTTTGGCAAAACTAGGTTTACAGTTGTTCGTATGAAAGATAATACAATAGTTACTAAATAATAATACAAGAATAAATTGTGTTTTTCATACTCACAATTGTAAACCTGCTTTTACCATACTGTGCATATTGACTTTGGGGGATAGATTGTATTCACAGTTATTGGCTATCCCATAAACATGTTCATGTTTCTAGCCAGTGGCAAAGAGCCATTTACTGCCCTATTTTTCACTCTACTCAACACACAAAAATGCAGAGGTACATGATCATTCCACTATTTACCATGTAGACATATTAGCAAATATACAACTGTAGCCATTATATATTTTTAAAGCATTTTATTTTTATATATATATTTTTTACAATTTATTTATTTATTAAAATTAAATCTTTATTGTTCAGATTATTACAGTTGTTCCTCTTTTTTCCCTCCATAGCTCCTCTCCACCCGATTCCCACCCCAACCTCTGCTCTTACCCCCTCCCCACTGTCCTCATCCATAGGTGTATGATGTCTCTTCCTGAACCCCCCACAACCCTTCCCCCCTGAGAATTGTCAGTCTGCTCCCTTTCTATGCCCCTGATTCCATTATATTCACCAGTTTATTCTGTTCATCAAATTATTTATTCACTTGATTTTTAGATTCACTTGTTCATAGATATGTATTTGTTGTTCATAATTTGTATCTTTACCTTTTGCTTCTTTTTCCTCTTCTTAAAGGATACCTTTCAGCATTTCATATAATGCTGGTTTGGTGGTGATGAACTCCTTTAGCTTTTCATTGTCTGTGAAGCTCTTTATCTGATCTTCAATTCTGAATGACAGCTTTGCTGGGTAAAGTAATCTTGGTTGTAGGTTCTTGCTATTCATCACTTTGAATATTTCTTGCTACTCTCTTCTGGCCTGCATAGTTTCTGTTGAGAAATCAGCTGACAGTCGTATGGGTACTCCCTTGTAGGTAACTAACTGTTTTTCTCTTGCTGCTTTTAATATTCTCTCTTTGTCTTTTGCTCTTGGCATTTTAATTATGATGTGTCTTGGTGTGGTCCTCTTTGGATTCCTTTTGTTTGGGGTTCTCTGAGCATCCTGGACTTGGAAGTCTATTTCTTTCACCAGGTAGGGAAAATTTTCTGTCATTATTTCTCCAAATAGGTTTTCAATATCTTGCTCTCTCTCTCTCCTTCTGGTACCCCTATAATTCGGATGTTGGTATGCTTGAAGTTGTCTCAGAGGCTCCTTACACTATCTTCATATTTTTGGATTCTTTTTTCTTTTTGTTTTTCTGGTTGGGTATTTTTTGCTTCTTCGTATTTCAAATCTTTGACTTGATTCTTGGGATCCTCTAGTCTGCTGTTGGGTCTCTGTATAATATTCTTTATTTCAATCAGTGTATGCTTAATTTCTAGTTGGTCCTTTTTCATATCCTCAAGGGTCTCACTAAATTTATTGGCGGTTTCTAGAAAATTCTTGAAAAACCTTAAAAGTGTGGTTTTGAACTCTATATCCAGTAGTTTGCTTTCCTCCATTTCTGTCATTTGTGACTTGTGTCTTTGTCTCCGCATTTTGGCTGCTTCCCTCTGTTGATAGAGTGGCTTTGTGTGCTAGGTGTCCTATAGGGCCCAGTGGCTCAACCTCCCCAATTACCTGAGGTGGACACTCTTGGTGCACTCCTTTGTGGGCTTTGTGCAGTCTTGTTGTAGTTAAGCCTTGATTGTTGTAGGTATCACTGGGAGGAATTGACCTCCAGGCCAATTGGCTGTGAGAATCAGCTGTGGTTATGGTGGGAGAACTTCTGTGCTGGAGACACCCTTATGGGGCAAGACTTGCTTCAGTGGGGCTTTGGTGCTCACTGAGTCTGCCCCCTGAGTGTGTCCCTTATGGATCTGAGGAGTTGTAATCTGGATGGTCCACTCTGACCACTGGGTATACTGGCCCTTGGATCTCTAAGGAGGTCCTAATTTAGCCTCTGCATGAGGCTACCCAGCAGGAGCTATGGAGAGATCTGCAGATTCCTCTTATTTGTTTGGAGTTTGGAGGTGCACAGATGAGGTCCAGCTGTGAAGCAATGCAAGCTGCTGTGGGACCTGGGCCTTCTCTTGGAAGTTCTGGGTCTGTCTGGCCCAGCTGCAGTTAGTTAGGTAATTTTAGATCACAAAGGGCCAGGGAATTCATATGCAAAAGCCTCTGCACACAGCTTGGGTGGGGCAGGATCTCAGGTAATCAACAGGGCGGAGCAAACAGCTATGGCTGATCCTCAGCCCTGCCCTAAGGGGCCCCGCATCTCACTGTTCCATGGTAATTGCTGCAAGCACCTCTGAGAGAAAGCCGCCCTCGAGTTCCGAATTCTGACCGATGCCAGACAGTCCAGTTTCTCCCCGTATGAGTCTGGGTCCCCAGAGACTCACCCGAAACTGGAGTTCAGAGCAGTCGGGAGCTTGTGTCTCCCTCCGGATTGAAAAAGATAGCCGCGTCCTTAGTTGCCAGCCCTTTCCACGTGCGCCTCCGTACCTCTGCACTTTACTTCCACACCGCACCTCCTCTGAGTCTCAGTGTGCTTTTCTCTTCCTTCTAGTTGTAGAATTTCCACTCGGCCAGCCTTCCTGTGGTTCTGGATGATGTCCATTTTGTCTTTTCATTGTATTTTTGAATTGGTTGTGAGAGGCAGCAATTTCCGGTGTTTACCTATGCCACCATCTTGGTTTTTCTTTATATTTATTATTATCATTATTTTAATCCTCATCTGAGGATATTTTTTCATTGATTTTTAGAAAGAGTGGAAGAGCCGAAACCGGTTTGGCTCAGTGGATAGTGCGTCGGCCTGTGGATTGAAGGGTCCCGGGTTCGATTCCAGTCAAGGGCATGTACCTGGGTTGCGGGCACATCCCCAGTGGGAGATGTGCAAGAGGCAGCTGATCGATGTTTCTCTCTCATTGATGTTTCTAACTCTCTATCTCTCTCCCTTCCTCTCTGTAAAAAATCAATAAAATATATTTAAAAAAAAAAAAAAAGAAAGAGTGGAAGAGAGAGGGAAAGACAGAGAGAAATATCGATGTGGGAGAAACACATCACTTGGTTGCCTCCTGCACACTCCCTGACCAGGGCCCAGGCGGGGAGGAGCTTGCAACCACGGTACGTGTCCTTGACTGGAATTGAACCTGGAGCCCTTCATTCCACAGGCCAATGTTCTATCCACTGAGCCAAACTGTCCAGGGCCATTATTTTTTGTTGTTGATTACAGTATATAATTAATAATTTTATCTTTTTCATTCTGTAGATACTGAATATATTTTGATATTTGTCTTTTCTTTCTTTGGCAGAAAGAAACGTGATTGAAAGAAATTAAGAAGAGAACATCGGTATTTTTGATAGCACTGGGCAGTATATAGAATTTTTATATATTATTATTTATGTATGTTTATATACATATATCCATTTATTGACTCACTTGATTATCACTCTAAACCACAAATGAGGAAACTGAATTGCTGGGAAATAATGTGATTTCATCAAGTACCAGTACCTAAATTTCTAAGCTTGAATTTGTACTTTATTCCCTCAGGCATTTTCATTTAGGCTATGTCAATTTGTGTTTCATATGTAATGTTTATGTACTCCTAATTTTCTCTATTAAAATTCTAATGTGGCCCTGGCCGACGTGGCTCAGTTGATTGGGCGTCATCCCATGCACCAAGAGTTTGCTGGTTTGATTCCTGGTCAGGACATATGCCTGGGTTTTGGGCTCCATCCCCAGTAGAGGGCATGAAGGAGACAGCTGATGGGTGTTTCTCTCCCTCTCCCTTCCTCACTCTAAAGTCAATAAAAACATTCTTTAAAAAAAATTCTAGCCAGAACCGGTTTGGCTCAGTGGATAAAGCTTCGGCCTGCGGACTCAAGGGTCCCGGGTTCGATTCCGGTCAAGAGCATGTACCTTGGTTGCGGGCACATACCCAGTGGGGGGCGTGCAGGAGGCAGCTGATCCATGTTTCTCTCTCATGGATGTTTCTGGCTCTCTATCCCTCTCCCTTCCTCTCTGTAAGAAATCAATAAAATATATTTTAAAAAATAAATAAATAAATAAAAGTAAATAAATAAAAAAAATTCTAGCCCTAACCGGTTTGGCTCAGTGGATAGAGCATTGGCCTGCAGACTAAAGGGTCCCAGGTTCAATTCAATGGCATGTACCTTGGTTGTGGGCACATCCCCAGTAGGGGGTGTGCAGAAGGCAGCTGATTGATGTTTCTCTATCCCTCTCCCTTCCTCTTAAAAAAGAAAGCAATAAAATATATTTTTTAAAAATATCCTAATGTGGAAATATTTCAAATTTCTTGTACTTTCTCCACCTCTATAATGTCTTTACCTCTTTGACATTTTTTTAAAATATATATTTTATTGATTTTTTACAGAGAGGGATAGAGAGTTAGACACATTCATGAGAGAGAAACATCCATCATGTGCCTCCTGCACACCCCCTACTGGGGATGTGCCCGCAACCAAAGTACATGCCCTTGACCGGAATTGAACCTGGGACTCTTCAGTCCACAGGCTGACGCTCTAGCCACTGAGCCAAACTGGTCAGGCCTCTTTGACATTTTTAAATGTGTTTTAGGAAGATCCCCCTGGTCTTCAGTGGGGATAGTTTTCCAAATTTAACATTTTGATGTATGTTAAGTACATGGACTGTGCTGTTGAACATTTTGTATAACACGATTCTCATATATAAATGGAGTTCTGGAGGATAAACAAGAATATATTGGCAATTGTTTACTTCTGCAGAGAACGGAATGGAGTGCAAAGAAGTTTCTAAACATTCTGTTTTTACACTACTGTGAATTTTAAACTTTATAATGTCAGTTCATTGATTTTATTTAAGAAAAAAATCAATGAAGAAGTTACTAAGTTCTGTGGAAATGTTCAGAGACTGAAAGGGAAATCTACTATAGAATCAAATGGGTTAGTACATCCTGCAATCTGTCCGTATGTCTCTCACTGGCCTTTCTGCCTTTTGTCTACAAAACTGCTCATGAAGGGTGATTTTGTCTGTGTCTGTAACTTAATGAGAAGACCCCCACCTTCTCCCCTCTTTCAATGGTACATGTTTCATCCCAGGTAGAGGGCGTTTCAACAGGTCCAGTTTACAGCAGGACAATGGACAATGGGATCCCGGTGGAAATTGAATAGCTCCTTCTCACCCAAAGGTGCAAACTAACCCATCCATTTTCATGGGATGTACCATTGCAAATCCTGGTATATAATGCCTTTCCCAGGATGGATGGGGCTGTGTTCCCAGCAGCACAGCATGCTGATCCATGGTGGCATTTGCGGCAAAGGCTGCTTCCCTCGACTTCCACACCTCTATGGAAGGTGCCGTGGTAGGGGTCCCCAATCTGGCATATGGACAGCGGGCCATACTTGTTGGTCATTCAAATGTATAAAGCCTGGGACAGTGCTTTAGTCCTCCTGGCCGAAGTCGTTTTACCTGTCAGTAATTTGATCTGCTGCCTAATAGTCCGTTTTTCCCCCTCTCTACCACCCCCCTGCTGCTTGTGGGTTATCGGAGAGATAGACCCTCCATTCAGTGTCATGTTCTTTTGCTCAGTTTTGCATATCATGACTTTGGAAATGTGACCACTGATCACTGCTTCTTCAACAAGGGAATATGCACCTGGTACTGAGGTTATCTAGTCCCCTGATGATGGCAGCCTGGTTTGCACGGTGATGGGGAAAGCTTGGTTTAGGCCAGATGAAGTGTTAACACAAACCAGGGCATATTTATTTATTTTTTTAAAATATATTTTATTGATTTTTTTTTTTTTTTTTTTTTTTTTTTTTACAGAGAGGAAGGGAGAGGGATAGAGAGTTAGAAACATCGATCAGCTGCCTCCTGCACATTCCCCATTGGGGATGTGCCCGCAACCAAGGTACATGCCCTTGTCCGGAATCGAACCCGGGACCCTTGAGTCCGCAGGCCAATGCTCTATCCACTGAGCCAAACTGGCTAGGGCGAACCAGGGCATATTTAGAGCCCTCGCTCGGAGAGTGGGGGCCAATAAAATCAATTTGTCAATCCCTCACCAGTTTGGAACCCATGGATGAGCCCAGACTCCTTTGACAGCTGCCTTGGGCATTGTTCACAACACTCAGGACATGCTGATACTGCATTAGCCAATTCACTGTATTTCAAGAGCAATCTGGCATCCTTGGCAATATGCCCTCCCACACAGGCAGTGCAGCAGCCTCTTCCTCAGCACCCAACCTGCTGTATCCTCCCTCTGAAGGGTCAGTAGTTAGGGATCATACCTGAACTAGGGCATCAGCTTCCTGATTGCCAGAGCGTGTCCGTGCCTTATGAGCCGGGATGTGAAAAACAGTGAGGAGTACCTCAGGCTCTTGCAGGTGAACCCAAATGTCCCTCCACACCTCCTGACCACACAAGGGCTTACTCATGATCATCCACCCCTGCGCTTCTCACTGTCTAAGCCAGTGGTTCTCAACCTTCCTAATGCTGCGACCCTTTAATACAGTTCCTCATGTTGTGGTGACCCCCAACCATAAAATTATTTTCGTTGCTACTTCATAACTGTAATTTTGCTACTGTTATGAATCGTAATGTAAATATCTGATATGCAGGATGTATTTTCATTGTTACAAATTGAACATAATTAAAGCATAGTGATTAATCACAAAAATGTAATTATATATGTGTTTCCCGATGGTCTTAGGAGACCCCTGTGAAAGGGTCGTTCGACCCCCAAAGGGGTCGCGACCCACAGGTTGAGAACCGCTGGAATAGAGTCAATCCCTTTAGAACAGCCCAAACTGTGAGTGCAACGTTTAATGCCCAGGGCTCATAAGTGATCGCCAACCAAACAGCCCTGAGTTCAGCCCACTGGCTGCTGTGGTTGATTACTGCTTCCATCCAGATGGTGTCAGTGTTGGGCTGAAGAGTGACTACAGTCCTTGTGGATGGATTGCCCCAAGTACACCCATCTACATACCAGCCATCAGTGGGGTTTTTCCTCCTCTCTCTACAGGCTGCAGGAGCTGCCTCAGGAATAGAGGTGAGGACATCTGGAGGGTCTACATCTCTACAGGACCTAAGAGCACTCACATTTTTAGAGACAGTGGCTGTCAGACAGGGTTCTTCTCCACTGCAAATAGGCAGCCATTTAGTCAAAGTTCCAGGCATGGCAGAGATGGGCCCGATAAAACATATTCCAAACCCATCCCTTGATAGGAAGGGAAGTTCTTATCATGATATGCTGTTCCTCCGTGAGAGGCTCTACCTGGAGGAGCTCTGTGTACACTGCTAGGAGCTGTTGCTCTGTCGGATATTCTTTGGGCTTCTGTCCCCTTCCCAGAGCTGGGACCAAAATCCTAGGGGCACTCTCTCCTTCTGTTGTCTCTCTGACATCAATGTTTCTCTCTCTCTCCCTTCCTTACACTCTCTCTAAAAATCAATGGAAAAAATATCCTCGGGTGAAGATTAACAAAGAAACAAAAACAAATATGAGAAAATATAATCTCAGGAGGAGAAAGGTTTCTCAAACAAGACATTAAAAACATTATTGAGCCGAAACCGGTTTGGCTCAGTGGATTGAGCATTGGCCTGCGGACTGAAAGGTCCCGGGTTCGATTCCGGTCAAGGGCATGTACCTGGGTTGCGGGCACATCCCCAGGAGATGTGCAGGAGGCAGCTGATCAATGTTTCTCTCTCATCGATGTTTCTAACTCTCTATCTCTCTCCCTTCCTCTCTGTAAAAAATCAATAGAATATATAAAAAACAAAAACAAAAAACAAACAAAAAAAAAAACATTATTGAGCCCTAGCCGGCTTGGCTCAGTGGATAGAGTGTCAGCCTGGGGACTGAAGGGTCCCAGGTTTGATCCTGATCAAGGGCACATGCCTGGATTGCGGGCTCGATCCCCAGTAGGGGGTGTGCAGGAGGCAGCCGATCAATGATTCTCTCTCATCATTGATGTTTCTCTCTCTCCTTCTCCCTTCCTCTCTGAAATCAATAAAGAAATATATTTAAAAAAAAAAAACATTATTGAAAAGATTGATAAATTAAACTACATTATTATCTCCGTTCAGGAATAGATAAAAGAAACTAATACACACCAATAAAATCTCAAACAATGTAACAGGAAAAATGGGCAAAAGACTCAAGCAGACCTTTTCACAAAAGAAATGCAAATACGCAAATTTATGGGCCATCAAAGAAATACCAATTAGAAACACAATGAAATATCATCGTATACTCACTCATTAGAATAACTAAAATTAAAAAGATTGATGGTGCCAAGTATACGATAACTACCTCATATGAATTGTTAACAAGACTATAAATTGGCAAAATCATTCAAAAAAGAAAAACAGCTAAAAATACACATGCCCTCTAAACCCACCATTGCACTACTCAGTATTTGTCTTTAGAAATATTATTTACACCAGAAAAAATGTACAAGAATGTCACAGCATTGTTAGTAATAACCCTAAGCTAAAAACAGTCCAATATCCACCAACAGTAGAATGCATAAGTAGACCATAGCACATTCATAAGATAAGGTAGTATGCAGCAATGCAAATAAGCTACAGCTTCCACACAACAAAGATAAATCTGAGGTAAAATGGTGAAAAGAGAAGTGAGACACATCAAAATGCATATCATGCAATACATTAATGTTTTTTAAAATATATTTTATTGATTTTTTTTTTTTTTTTTTTTTTCAGAGAGGAAGGGGGAGGGATAGAGAGTTAGAAACATCGATGAGAGAGAAACATCGCCTCCTGCACATCTCCTACTGGGGATATGCCCACAACCCAGGTACATGCCCTTGACCGGAATCAAACCTCGGACTTTTCAGTCTGCAGGCCGACGCTGCATCCACTGAGCCAAAGGGCTAGGGCAGTGGTCGGCAAACTCATTAGTCAACAGAGCCAAATATCAACAGTACAACGATTGAAATTTCTTTTGAGAGCAATTCACATTTTTTAAACTTAAACTATATAGGTAGGTACATTGTTATTAACTTAATTAGGGTACTCCTAAGCTGGCCTTTGCTAAAAACGTCCTCAATCTGATTGAGGTACGTTCGCTGAGGTTGACCCCTTCCAACTCTCCCATCCACACTCGTCTTGTATACTTGTCTCAGATAGACGGGTGTGGATGGGAGAGTTGGAAGGGCTCGACCTCAGCGAACGTACCTCAAAACAATGTACCTCCCCCACGCTGCGTATCCCTTGGCCCGCCTGCGCTGTGTCTCCCTTCGCCCGCCCGACCAACCGACACCCCCCACTTCTTATACGCCACTTCTTCAAAATAGACTCGCCCAGGCCGAAAACCAACTTCTGCGCATGGGCCACGAAGTTTCAATCGCACTGTATGTGCGCGCCCGCACGTGGTATTTTGTGGAAGAGCCACACTCAAGGGGCCAAAGAGCCGCATGTGGCTCATGAGCCGCGGTTTGCTGACCACTGGGCTAGGGCATTAATATGTGTGTGTGTGTTTTTTAAGTAAAATTGAACTATAGGCATGCTTAATTCAGTGGTGACGTTATAAAGAAAAGCAAGGAGTTAAAAAACCATAATAGAATAACCTATTGTTTGTCATTGCAAAACGGAGGGGATTGTAATGTAAAAACCACGTAAGGGTTTCTATTTTATTTTATAACTGGGCTTTTGTACTTCACATTACCCTGCACCTTTTCACCCATCCTCCCACCCCTCTAGCAACCATCAGTTCGTTGTTGTTTTTCTTTTGGTCCTGATTTTTAATTTAATGGCTATGCAGGTTCTGGCCTCTTATTTCTGCTGCTCTAAGGGCCCATTGCTCTGGGTCAGGGTTTTCTGCTCAAAGGCATGGATATGGGGGAGCTCTTCTGCCAGGCACAGATTCACCAGCTGGTGTCGCTGAAGCAGCGGTTTCTCCTCGAACTAGCAACACCGCCAGGACTCTGGTAGCTGGAGGCCCACGGATTGGGGGTTGTGTCCTCCACTTCCCAGTGCTCTGACTCTGGGTCCTGCTACAGCAAGCATGTCAAACCCACAGCCCGCGAGCCGCATGTAGCCCACAAGGAACATTTTTGCGGCCCAGCCAATATAACAGTATGTAAGAAACATTTTAATAAAAAGTTCCTAACTTAATTTTTACAATATCTTGTTATACATAATTATTAATAACGAACTACAGCCGAAACCGGTTTGGCTCAGTGGATAGAGTGTCGGCCTGTGGACTGAAGGGTTTCAGGTTCGATTCCGGTCAAGGGCATGTGCCTTGGTTGCGGGCACATCCCCAGTGGGGAGATGTGCAGGAGGCAGCTGGTCGATGTTTCTCTCTCATCGATGTTTCTAACTCTCTATCTCTCTCCTTTCCTCTCTGTAAAAACTCAATAAAATATATTAAAAAAAAAAAAAATAACGAACTACAATGTTCGCTAATGACTGAGTACTAGAAATCGTGTTGCATTCATTTCCCTTAGGCGCCTTACGCACAGGCGCACCATTTCTCTCCACTAATACTAGCAGCAAATATTGTAGCAGCCAATTGCCACATCATTAGTCTTCTACTGACTTGTGTGGTGTGCGCAACAGGAAATATTTCGCTTTCAGAGAACAAGAGAAATAGGTTTATTTGCATTTATGCTTATTAATTTGTGCAGTTATTCAGTGTATGGTAAGTTAATGTTCAAGAAAAAATATTAATTTTTATTAAAATGTTCTATTATTTTATGCTAACGATTACACATTTATTTCAGCCCTTTGTATCCAGCATGTCTCTATCAAAATAAACCTACGCTTCTATGAAAATTGAAGCTTGTGTTTTTTTGCGGCCCACATAAACTTAAACATTGTTTATTTGGCCCGTGTTAGCCCTTGAGTTTGACATGCTTTTCCCGGAGTTACTAGGCGCTGAGGTCCATGGCTGCAGCCTTGGGGGCGGCAGCCCAGCTGGGGCAGAACCCCAGATCCACGCAGGCGCAGTTTGTCCTTTGTATCTCTGAGTGTTTCTGCTTTATTTGCTTCTGTATGTTGTTTTCTTTTTTGGTTCCACTGATAAGTGATATTATGCAATATTTGTCTTTCTCTGACTGACTTATCTCACTTAACATAATGCCTTTGAGGTCCATCCATGTCACAAATGGATTTAGGGTTTTTTGTTTTTTTTAATGGCTGAATGTGTGTGCACACGCACGCGCGCATGCATGTCATATTTTCTTTATCCATTCATTCACCACTGACTTTTAAGGTTGTTTCCTTATCTTCGCTATTGTAAATAATGCAATTAACATAGAGGTGCATATATCTTTTTGAGTTTGTGTTTTCAATTTCTTCAGTTACATACCTAGAAGTGGAATTGCTGAATGTTATGGTAGTTCTAGTTTTAATTTTTTGAGAAACCTCCATACTGTTTTCCATAGTGGCTGCACCAATTTATATTTCTGTCTATAGGGTACAAAGGCTCCTTTTCCCCTACATCTTTGCATTTGTTATCTCTTATCTCTTTTATAATAGCCACTTTAACAAGTGTGTGAGGTAATTGTGATTTTAATTTGCATTTCCCTGGTAATGAATGATGTTGATCATCTTCATGTACCTGCTGGCCATCTGTATGTCTTTCAGATTGTTTTTCGGCTATTGAGTTGTATGAATTTTCATTTATTTTGTATATTAAGCCCTTATTAGATATAGATTTGCAAACATGTTCATCCATGCAGTAGTTTGCTTTTTCATTTTGTGAATGGTTTCCTTTGCTGTGTAGAAGTTTTTAGTGTGGTGTATTTCCACTTATTTTTTGTTTTTGTTGCCTTTCCCTGTAGTGTAAAAAAAAAAAAAATTACGCCAACACCAATGTCAAGGAGCTTACTGCCCATGTTTTTTTCCAAGAGTTTTATCATTTCAGATCTTACATTCAAGTGTTTAATCCATTTTGAATTAATTTTTATGTATGGTATAAGATAGTGGTCCAGTTTCATTCTTTCATATGTGACTGTCCAGTTTTTCCAACACCATTCATTGAAGCATCAAATGTATATTCTTGGCTCCTTGGTCACAAATGAATTGGCTAACATGTATGGGTTTATTTCTGGGTTATCTATTCTGTCCCATTGATCTCTGTGTCCATTTTTATGTAAATACTATACTGTTTTGACTGCTATAATCTTGAGTTTACATCAACTTAATAGTTTCTTTTTCCGGCATTATTATATTTTTTCTATGTATATGATATATGCATCCTTGTAGATTTCTCAAATCTAATGTGAAAAATCTTATATAATAAAAGCTTAACATGCTAAGTGTCCGGTAGTCTGATCAACCAATCAAAGTGTAATATGCTAATGATATGCTAAGGCCGCTCAACTGCTCACTATGACATGCACTGACCACCGGTGGACCAGTCGACCAGTCACTATGACATGCACTGACCACCAGAGGGCAGCCATACTGACCGGTAGTTTAGCTTGCTTCTGGGGTCTGGCCAATCGGGACTGAGCGAGATGGGTCGAACATGCCCTGGAGCCCTCCCACAGTCCCTCCCTGGCTGGCCAACCTCCGGCTCCCCTCCCCAGCCCTGATCATGCACCAGTGGGGTCCCTCAGCCTGGCTTTGTGCCCTCTTGCAATCCAGGACCCCTTAGGGAATGTAGGAGAGCTGGTTTTGGCCCGATCCTGCAGGCTAATCTAGACTAGCCAAATAGATACATAAAAGTAATCATCATGGCTCATCTCTTGTCAACTTGGCACCTATAGACATCTCCTTAAATCATATTTAATCTTCAAATAAAGAAAATAGCAGTCAGCCCAGCTGGCATGGCTCAGTTTGAGCACCGACCTATGAACCAGGAGATTGCAGTTCTATTCCCTGTCAGGGCATTTGCCTGGGATGTGGGCTGGATCCCCAGAGTGGGGTGTGCCAGGAGGCAGCCTATCAATGATTCTCTCTCACCATTGATGTTTCTATCTCTCTCTCCCTCTCCTTCTCTGAAATCAATAAAAATATTTTTTTTTAAAAGAAAATAGCAAAGTCATGCTTCTGTCTACCTTGTGTACAATAAAAAATGTGCTCTTGCCGAAACCGGTTTGTCTCAGCGGATAGAGCGTCGGCCTGCGGACTCAAGGGTCCCAGGTTCTATTCTGGTCAAGGGCATGTACCTTGGTTGCGGGCACATCCCCAGTGGGGGAGGTGCAGGAGGCAGCTGATCGATGTTTCTCTCTCTATCCCTCTCCCTTCCTATCTGCAAAAAAATCAGTAAAATATATATTTTTTAAAAAGAACAAAAGTACTGCTTCTTCCAAGATGAAAGTGGTCCTAAGAATGAACCTGCCACTACATAGATGGCTAATCACCCCCCTGGGGGAATGGTGCTATGTTGGAGACATACTATTGATCTTCGTTGCTAGCAGATGGGGCACATACAAGAATCAACCAATAAATGGATGCAGAAATAAGTAGAACAGCAAATCAATGTTTCTCTCTCTTTCAAATTGATAAATAAAATAATTTTAAAATACATACATACTCCTGGGAGACAGGAACCTCTATCTCCTTTTTTTTCTAATCCCTTTATAATATTAGAATACTCTCGCATCCTGAAATATTTTAAGTACAATGTTTAGATGCATTATTATTAGTATTAACAGCTTTATTTCATTCCACTACCAGCAAATTAGAGCAACTATGGTGCTAGAGTTTCTCCTTTTTTCTCACCACAACCACCATCACTTCACCTTACTCAACTCCCACAACCACCTACTTTTCTAAGTTCCTCTTCCTCATTTTCTAACACCTACTGAGAAATTGAGAAGCCTGTTCACTTCTAGGCCGATAATATCACATCTTTTCAGAGCAATGTTAAATGTTGACCCAGCTTTGGTAGACTTTTCCAGATGTCTTCCCCTTTCCTGGGGGCTAGATCTAAGAATAGGAAAAGAAATCCTTTCTTACATGGGGTCAAAGATGCCCTGAGGGTAGGGTTGGAAAGGGGAGTGAATCCCTGCCTTCGGTAGTGTTGCTCAGGGTTGAATGACAATTCAGTTTGATGGTTCCACCCTTCAGACCTCTCCACTAGGAGAACTTAGCATTTGGTACACATAATTTACTCCTTAAATATTATAAACCTTTAGTTAGAGTAAGACCTGACAACTCTAAAACTGAACCACAAGGAAAAAATGTCTGATTTTGAGAGTTCTTGTAATTCTCCAATATTGTGAATATCAGTGTTTTGACCACTGAAGCTGTATTTTCCCTATTGCCTAGAACTGTATTCCAGAGCAGTGCTTCTTAAAATTTAGGATGCACAAGAATTAGAGATTTTTTTTTTTTTTTTTTTTGAGAATACGTTTATTACAGCTGGAGACAGTGAAACAAGAAAGGGCTTAGCAAAGAAGAAGCAACAGGACAGAGCCTAGGCAGGGCTGCTTTGGCTCACTAGAAAGTCAGAGAAGAAGAGAAGACAGGCTCAGGGGGTTAGCCCAGGATGAGCTGCCACTGCCCATTGCTCCCCTGGTTGCAAGTCTCTCGGGGAGACCTTAGAGTTTATGATATACATGCCTGAGAAAAGAAGGGGGGAGAGAGAGAGAAAAAGGAAGAGGTAGAGAAATATCAATCGGCTGCCTCTTGCACATATCCCACCCAGGGCTGGGGATGGAACCCAAAACCTAGGTATGAGCCTTGGCTGGAAATCAAACCCAAGACCTTTTGGTGCATGGCACAACACTCCAACCAACTGCGCCTCACCAGCCAGGCCATGTTCAGCTTTTAGCTTATCCAAGACCCAGGCATACTTGAAGGAGCCCCTTCCCTATCTCAGCAGCCTCCTCAAATTTTTTGTCAATCCCACCACATTTGTAGGTCAGATGGCCAGTAGTGGTAGACGATGGCCAGTATGTGTCCAAGACGATGATGTTAGTATGAGTCTTTTCCTTTCTCATTTTGGGTTTGATTTAGTGGTGGTTTTTACAACACTTGTGTTCTGGCAGCAAAACTGTTGCAAAAAAGCAAGCATTAGTGAATCTTAAAAGATAAGACTCCTGGGTCCCACTCCCAACTGAAAGAGCTAGAACAAGCCCTGGCCAGGTAGCTCAGTTGGTTAGAATGTCATCCCCATATGCCAAAGTTGTGAGTTTGATATCCTGTCAAGGCACATATAAGAATCAACCAATGAATGCATAAATAAGTGGAACAACAGATCATTCTCTTGTGTGTTTTTTAAAAGGATATAGAGCAGTGGTTCTCAACCTTCCTAATGCCCCAGCCCTTTAATACAGTTCCTCATGTTGCGGTGACCCCCGATTTCATTGTTACAAATTGAACATAATTAAAGCATAGTGATTAATCACAAAAACAATATGTAATTATATATGTGTTTTCCGATGGTCTTAGGCAACCCCTGTGAAAGGGTCGTTTGACCCCCAAAGGGGTCGTGACCCACAGCATTCTTACATGGAGAGAATGCATATAAAAATATAGCTAAGACCAGGGGTTCTGGAGTCAGCTCTTCTTAGGTGTGTGTTTTTTGGGAAATCATGACGCTTGCTCTGACCCTCAGCATCTATAATAGGATAATAGTATCTCACCTTGTTTAATGAGAGTGCATTTATAGTAATTATCACAGTATGGTCACATAGTTGTTATAAATGTTAGTTTAGAGTCAAGTAAAATAATATTTAAGGTTACTGACTTAAACCATTTGCCCAGCCATCGACCTACCTGTGAACCAAGAAGTCAACAGTTCAATTCCCAGTTGCAGGTTCGATACCCAGTGTGGTGTGTAGGAGGCAGCCAATCAATGATTCTCTCTCATCACTGATGTTTCCATCTCTCTCTTCCTCTCTGAAACCAATAAAAAAATATATGTTTTTTAAAATGTATAATTTTAACTAACATCTCCATACTCTAGGCTGACTATTCACAAATATGTATCTATAGTTTAAGAGTTTGCAGCACCTGTACTCTAGGCATGTCTGCCCACTTGCTATCTGCATTTACTAGTATACCAACCTCATTCTGCAATTCAGTTTCCTCATCTGTAAAATAAATATGAGTAATAATTTTTTAATTAAAAAATATACATTTCCAAAAAAAGAATGGAATCATTTATGTTATCTCTAAGAAGATAAGCAGTATCCCTCATCTCAACACCAAGAAAAACAAGTATTTCTTTTAATAAACTAATGAAGGATGAATGTAAGGTGATTTTGAAATTTTAGCTTTATGACAATGGCTTGTTAAGGACAGAAAATGTGTTGCAGTGGATTGAAGATAGAGCAGGTTTTTAAAAAATATATATTTTTATTATTTTCAGAGAGGAAGGAAGAGAGAGAGAGAAACATCAATGATGACAGAGAATCATTTATCAGCTGCCTCCTGCACTCCCTGCACCGGGGATAGAGCCTGAAACAGGGAGTCCAACCGTGACTTCCTGGTTCACAGGTCAACACTCAACCACTGAGCCATGTGGGCCAGGCTAGAGCAGTTTCTTAATGGAGCTGGGTTATAGTCAACTTGGACTGAAGAGAGAAGGTCACATAACATTGTATGTTATTTAAACTTCCCCAGGGAGGCATGGGCTGAAAAAACCCCCCAAAACTTCCTGAGCTTTGGTTTCTTTACCAATAAATGATAGTTAATCTCAGAATGTAGCTTAAGGATCATGAGAAATAAAATTTACATTTTTCCATGTAAGAGAGTGCTGTATAAATGTAAAGGTGTTTTGTTTGTTTTTTAAACCTCACTCCGAGAGAGAGAGGAAAGGCGCGGGAAAGGGAACGAGAGAAACATCAATGTGAGAGAGAAACATTGATTGGTTGTCTCCCTCACACACCTTGACCAGAGATTGAAACCACAATTTAGTGATGCTCCCTGATCCGGAACTGAACCGGCAACCCTTTAGTGTATGAGATGATGCTCCTGGCCAGGGCTGTAAAGTTTTCTTATACGATTTTTCCCCCAAGTTGAAACTCACTTTATTTTTCACTGTTCTTTTGGAAGATGCAAGTGGCATCAGGAAAGAGCCATTGACAAAGTTAAGAATGAATCATATTTTTCTAATCCTGATGAAGACTAATGTAACAGATATTTTTTAAAAATATTTTTTAATTGATTTCATAGAGCAAAGTAGAGGGAGAGAGAAACATCAATGATGAGAGAGAATCACTGATTGGCTGCCTTCTGCATGCCCTCTATTGGGGATCAAGTTCTAGCCCAGGCATGTGCCCTTGACTGGAATCGAATCCAGGACCCTTCAGTCTGCAGGCCAACACTCTATCCACTGAGCAGATTGGCTAGGGCTGTAGCAGATATTTAAACAAGGAATTTTTCTTCATAGAAGCACTCGAAATCCATAACTCTTTAATTGGACATCCATTGGCGACACCCATTCCAGCCTCACAGGTATTCTGACCAACCAGTGAAAATAAATTCCATAGCTGCTCATCAAGCTAAGGAGAGCTACTTTTGTGGCCAAAAGTACTTGCCCTCGGTGTTTCGGACAGTACACGCCTGTGTGGTTGTGTCCAGCTACCTTCCTTCTGCAGAACCCTGGCCCTACTTCAACTTCAAGTTCTGGTCCTCAGTCCTTGTACTTAGTTCTTGTCACCACACACACGTCAGAGAGATGGGTCATCAGAACATTGCAACCCTTTTCCCCCACTTGCACCCTATCGTAAGTGCATTAGTATGACCCATCGCATGCCCCATGCTTCATGCCCTGTGCTTAATTAATTTGCTTGTGGCATCTCAGTTTGACCTGTAAGGTGTGTGTGTGTGTGTGTGTGTGTGTGTGTGTGTGTGTGAGAGAGAGAGAGAGAGAGAGAGAGAGAGAGAGAGAGAGAGATTTTTTTTTGTTCAATAGCTTGTCTGGTAGTGCACATGGAGGTAGTGCTATCTTTAAAGTTATTTTCCAGGTAGTTAAACCTTCTAAAATTCTCAAGGGCACTTCCTTCTAGGACCACAGAGTTGGTAACAACCACCCAGATACCAGGAATCCTTTAAGAAGAGACTGACCACCAGCTGCTGCTTCTTTTTAATCAGGTTACACTTACACCTCACCCCGAGGAACCTATTCAAATGCCTACATTTCGGTGTCCTTAGTCAACCAACTTCCTGTCCCGGAAGCTTTTGTCTGACCCAACTGGCTTCTTTATTTAACAAATTCCCTTTATCTCCCGCTTGAGGCAAAGCTCACTTGGCCCTGGGAGCAGGAAAAGCCCTCCCCCACTTCCCTACCTCCGTCTGGCAGTTGTCTGCCTTTACCTTGGGTTTGCAGTCACAGCCCTACTTTTCCCTGTAGACACCAACTTTTCTGAAGAATAGCACGGTTATTTTGAACAGAATTAAACGTGTCCTTTACCAGAGAATTGGGTGCTTGAAATTCACTAAGCAAACTATATATTCCTCCCACTTCTGAGCTTCGAATCCAAACTATGGAAGTCAGAAGACGCCGCAAGGCAACTCAATCCAGTGTGCTTGTTTCCTTCAAGGACAAACTGAAATGGAAATGCAAGCTGAAAATCAAGACCCAGTGATTTTTAAAAGCTAAAATACAGGGTGGGGCAAAAGTAGGTTTACAATTGTTTGTATGGAAAATAATACAATAAGTAAGAATACAAGAATAAGCTCTGTTTTAAGTAGTCACAACTGTAAATCTACTTTTGCCCCACCTTGTATAATAAGGTAGCTAAAATAAGACATTGGAAGTAACCACCTTTTGGGAGGAGACTGGAGAGAGCAAGATTTTGAAGAGAAAAGATGGGAGAGGATGGCAAGTGAATTTATAATTACTTTTATTTTTACCTTGTGTCCTATTGTACTAGTTTATAGTCTGTTAAGTCTGTGACCAAAAGAGAGAAGCTGAAAAGCTTTGTACTTCTCCTAATTCATTTTGGCAAGCCTCTTCCAGCTTTTATGGTGGCTTACTTACCCAGATGGTGAATTTGGCTCTAATATCTATTAGCTTAATTCTCCAAGAGCAACCTTCTTAGATATTAACTATAAATGTTTAAGTTTTTTTTAAAAAAAGACTAAAACTTGTGTTTTTAATTACTATTACCGCATAGTGCTTTAATAAATTAGCTAGTTAACAGAATAAAGTGCCAATCCAAAAATAGTGTGCAATTTCAAGTATGAATTTCAATTTCTATTTCTTATGAAAACATTTTTTCCATATTTTAAAACATCTGTCTACATGTTTAAAATGACAAAATGTTAGTAGCAACATAATTTTTGGTGGCAAGTAACCAAAACAGAAACAACTTAAGTTGTGTTACATCTGTGATATGATATACTCTTTATACAAATTAATTTTAAAATTTTTAATTGATTTTAGAGAGTGAGAGGAAGGCAGAGAAATATTGATTTGTTGTTCCACTTATTTATGCATTCATTGGTTAATTCTTGTATGTGCCCTGCCACAACTTTGGCAAATCAGGATGATGCTCTTACCAACTGAGCTACCTCGCCAAGGCTGTACTATGATATATTCTTAAGTAGAAAAAGCAGACTGTAGAACAAAATGCATGATATAATTCCATATTTGAATAGGGAGAAGTGTGCTGTAATTCTGTTTATGTCATGTGCATGCATGAAAGTGTCTGGAAAGACATCAATGTTAACATGATGTTAACAAAGTTAACTGCAATGATTTTGTTTTAATATTTTATTAATGGTTGTCGGGTATTTTTTTTTTTTTTTTAAGGGAATGACTAAGTCACACTGAGATGTTAAGAAGAACCAAAACTTAATCTTTCTCTTCTTTAGCTACCTGAATTCCATTCATTTTTTCATATCAGAAATGCTTTGGTAGAGAATATTCGAGGAAGAAACCATCTCAGCCTTGGCTAATATATTTAGGGAAAATAGGGAATCTTACTATTTTATAATGTAATTACCAATACTTAGATTCTTTCAAACAAATATATTTCTAAATTCTAACATGCAAAGAAGTTGAAGATGTGATGCTAAAACAAAAAGTTTTGAAAAGAGTGTAAGGCCTGAGCACACATTGTACTAGTGTGTGACTCAGTTGATTGATCGTCTTCTCATTCACCAAAAAGGTCACAGGTTCCATCAATGTCTCTCTCTCTCTCACATCAGTGTTTCTCCCTCTCTTTTCCTCTCTTTTCTCTGAAATCAGTAAAGAAAAGAGATACAGAGAGAGAATATATGGTATAATCCTGTTATAATATATCCATTAAAATTCACATGTAAAACCACCCATATACAAAATAGCTGCAGGAAATGTTCATCACTGAATAGCCATTTTCACTAGAATCTCTTTATTATGTATTTTCGCTATTGCTTAAATTGTTTTTAACAGCATATTTTAGTGTTGCGATCAGAATGTCTGATTTTATAAAAAATAAATCAAAATGTTCTTTGATTTTGGATTTTACTATCCTCTGCCTTGATTTTTCCATCTTTACTCTAATAATATGTACCTTTTGGGTATAAGAAACAATAAATGAATGGCACTTCCATAAATGGCTAATTTCCAAAAGTAAACTATTAACATCAGAAATCAGTCTTTTGCCCACTTTTCCTTTCAGTCTTATTTTCCCTTTTCTCCCTTGCTTTCCTTTTTCTTCTTCAGTATCTAGCATGATGCTTTGAAGTTGATAGGTGCTCCTGTCCTTTTTGCCACTCTCAATCTTTCTTAATTCTTAACCATTTCTTGCGTATTCCCAACTTAATCCAAAGCAAACACAAGAAGCAAACAGGAGCGTGTGTGTAAAATTGTACCATGGCATGGTTTAGTACTGGGCTCTAACACTTCGGTGTGTGTGTGTGTTTAAATATATTTTTATTGATTTCAGAGAGGAAGAGGAGAGGGAAATAGAAACATCAATGATGAGAGAGAATCATTGATTGGCTGCCTCTCGCACACCTCCACAGTGGGGATCCAGAATCAAAACATGACCTCGTTTCATAGGTCAGCACTCAACCATTGAGCCACGTCGTCCTGACTGGACTCTAGCACTTTGTAATAACTATTTTCCCATTTCTAGACTGTGGTTCACCTTTCAGGATTTCCTCAAATTTGTTGTCTTTTATGTGTATTTATTTAGAGCTAAGAATTTTATAGGAATGTTAGTGACAAATTACCTTTAAAAAGAAAAGCTCTAGTTTAACCTTTTCCTTCACTCATACATCTAAAATATAAGTGAAAAGGGCAGGTGGCAGGAACAGATCAATTATTTTCAAAGTCAGAATCAATTCTCCTTGAATTATAAGACTAAATAGGGGTGACTTAGAAAATGGCATTTTCATCGTTCAATGAATGCTTTCTGTTTCAATTATCTCCTGGGTCCATAATATAGTACATGGCACACAACTCAAAAATCTGACAGCTTAAAGGAATAGCATGTTGTCCTTAAGATTGGCAGAAGTTAATTATCCCTGCCTTCTTCTTCTGGGAATTGTCTAGATAATTGGGTTGGATGAGATTATAGAGGAACACTGGACAATTGGGGACACCACGAGGAAAATGACCAAGAAAACTGCTCTGGCTATTCTCTGCATCTCTGATGCTCCAGAGAACTGGAAGTTTCTATGGAGCAAAAGGCAGAGTAGTGAATGAACATGCCCCCAATCCAATAAATTTAGGGCAAGCCTGGATGAGGAAAGGACAGTAAAAAGGGGATTATTAGCATACTTTATAAAGGGCTACTTAGATCCTGAGAACATAATTTACCTGAAAAGAGAAAAATCTATTTCAAATTAGCCCTAGAATTTATTTATGTATTGGTCTCTGATCCTTTTTTCTTCAGTGTTAACATCAATACACTTACAGAGCCATACATAAAAATGACATATTAAATTGTGCCTAAACCCTAGTCGGGTAGGTGGTCTACAAATTTAATTGTCAAAAATAAAAGTATTTTGCCCTATCTGATTTGGCTCAATGGTTAGTGCGCCAGCAGATGGACTAAAGGGCGCAGTCGAGGGCACTTACCTCGTACCTGGCAACCTATGGATGTTTCTATCTCTCCCCTTCAGCTCTCTCAAGGAATCAATGGAGAGGGTATCCTCAGGTGAGGATTAACCAAAAATAAATAAATAAAAGCACATTATTTTTTAAATGTTTAAAAATAAGCTTATGCCTGGCAGGTGTGGCTCAGTGGTTGAGTGTCGATCTATGAACCAGGAGGTCATGGTTCCATCCCCTGTCAGGGCACATGCCCCGGTTGCAGGATTAATCCCTAGTGTGGGCGTGCAGGAGGCTTCTGATCAATGCTTCTCTCTCATTATTGATATTTCTATTTCTCTTTCCTCTCTGATATCAATAAAAATATGTATTTTTTAAAAATAAGCTTCCTTCTGGCAGGGTGTAATTACACTGAAGA
Organism: Myotis myotis; assembly: GCF_014108235.1. NCBI lineage: Eukaryota > Metazoa > Chordata > Mammalia > Chiroptera > Vespertilionidae > Myotis > Myotis myotis. The sequence goes on from NW_023416335.1 coordinate 191,606,533, forward strand.
GCAATCACAGAACTACTCATGTGTTTCAAGTTGACATTCTAGTATCTGCCTCTCCCCTCTGCTGCCCTTCATTCAGCCCCTTCACAGACCCAGGAGCTCTGCTTATGACGTTCCAGATCTTCCATATGTGTCACTCTTCTTACAACTGAAAATGACCACCGATTGTAGTTTCACACACAAGGAGGGAGTAAGTTTGTTCAGGTCTAATTAATCAGTCCTAGCATCATATCCTGGTGACCTTTCCTTTGTTCATTTCTAAGATAGCAAGCTCTCCAAAGGCTAGAGAAGATTTCAGTTAACCCCCCCCACCCCCAATAAAAAATCCAATAAATACCCATGCTTAGCAAATTTTTACTTATTATCAGACCACTGGGTGAAATCAGGGTAGAGCCAACTAATGGTAAAATAGAGGTTTTATTTATTTGTATGTAAACTTATAAACCAACCAGCCAAACTGGTATTATTGTCATGACAGCAAAATACAAAAGACATCTTCTACAAATACTTGAGTAATAAACAAATTAAAGGTTGTAGTAAAACAGCAAAAGGGGCAGAGGAAATCAGTGAAGCATATTATAGCTTAACCATTCACCTGAATTGAGGATTTTAACAAGCCTTCCAATCCCAGAAAACATGAGTAATCCTTCATCACACACCTTTGTTCTTTTACTTTCTATTTTTGAAGTTAAGATTCTAGATCTAGAGTTATCCAAATACTAGATCTAGTATTATATCTAATTATCTATAGCCAGAGGCATCTGTTATCATTTGTCTAACAGCAGCAAGACTACAGAAGCCTTTTTACTTAGACTCCAATCATACCTGACCCCCACCCTCCGAATTGGCACAGTAGGCATAATGAGAAGCAGCATATCAAGGCAGAGATACATAGAAAAATCCTAGGAGAGGTAATACAGCCACTGCCCAAACTGAGATTGAGTAATATACCCATCATCACAATATGTTCATGGCTATGTGTTCGTGGACTCAGGCTATATGCTCATGGAATAATCTGGGAATGAATCCGTGGATTGCTGGGTACCGTAATACTTAGGGGCTTGCAGAATTGCATCATAGGTTTCCCCAGCAATTTCCAAGGAGGCCTCCAAATCACTGACAGGATTTTGCTGGAACTGGATCTGGGGCTGCAGGGCTTCCTCTCCATAACTAAGGAGTTGGTTGTTCCAGGCCTGGTTGTTCCAAGCCTGATTATTCCAGGCTTGGGGACACCAGGTCTGACCATTCCAGGCAGGGTAGTTCCAAGATGGGCTGGTCCAGGAATGGTTGCTCCACATGGAAAGGTTTCCAGAAGCGTTCACCAGGCATCCCTGGTGACAGGAGGAGAGGCCCAGGTAGTCTGTAGTTGCTGAGCTCATCTGAAAGAGAAGGAGGGGTTAACTGAAAGGGTGCAGGAACATCAGAATCGTCCCCGGCTGGGGTTTTATGCTTCAGCAATAGACAAAATCAGAAAGCCACTGAAAGGGAAAAGCAGAATAAATACGTTTCCTTTACCTGGGTCACACGGTGGCTGTTCTTTGGCCAGTTGTATTTCTGCCACCTCTTACATTTCATTCTCTGGTTCTGGAACCAGGTCTTAATCTGTAGAAAAGCATAAAATAATAGTAATGCAGATATGCTAGGGATCAAAGAATATTGTTAACATTTTTTCCCCCTGACAATCAATTACAACTATCTAAAGCTCAGGAATAAAATTTGGATTTCTAGTGTCTTTTTAAAAATCATGAACCAATATTCTATGAATGAATTTCCAAGCCCCTCAAATCAGTTGGCTGCTTTTTGTATTATAAACCTAACCAGACAGACTGCAACTCTACTAACCAGAAAGTGCAATGCACAAGTGTCTATTCATTTCCCTTTGGTTTACCCATGCCATTGGTTACAGTTAATGGTAAACTGTTTGCAATAAAAAGTGCCCCCATATGAGCACATTACATATTTCATGATAATAGTGGTATTTTAATTCAGAATTATGAAACATACAATTATTTAGAAAATATCACATTGTATTGCAGCACACAGTAAACTAAAATTTCCATGTTGTTTATAAACTTCAGTTAGAAAATGAGATCACAGAGGGACAAGAATAGTTATACCTGTTATAAAATCATGGAATAGAGAACTTTCTAAGTATGGCACCGATGATTTAAAAAAACACACACACCATAAAATATTTTACTGGCCCTGACTGGTTTGGCTCAGTGGATAGAGCATTGGCCTGGGGACCGAGGGGTCCCGGGTTCGATTCCGGTCAAGGGCATGTACCTTGGTTGCGGGCACATCCCCAGTGGGAGGCAGCTGACTGATGTTTCTCGCTCATCAATGTTTCTAACTCACTATCCCTCTCCCTTCCTCTCTGTAAAAAACCAATAAAATATATTTTAAAAAAATTTCACTGAATATAATACCAATAAATGTATGAAAAAATAAAAATGTATGAAAAATGATTAACCTCATTAGAAATCAAATGCACACAGATGAAAAACAAAAGATGCAATTTTTACTTTAATAAGAACCAGTGTTGGGGTTAGGGACTTCCTAACCTGGAAGATGGGAGTATATACCTCTTTTGATTAAGGCAAAATTGGAAACATTGTCACAATTTTGGTTTGTGCAACAGGGGGAAATGTTAAATAAATTGAGACACAGTCATACAGTAGACTGTTTAATGAAAGATGGTTATGAAATATGTTACAAAAATCCCATTTTCATGTTAAATTATTGGGGTTGGGGGTTTGCATAGAAACAGAGTGCATAGAAAGATGTTAGCAATGCTTATCTGCAAATTAGTTTTCTTTTTTTAATTTCGTATTGCAAAGACAACAGCAAAACAGCCTCACCTGTTTGTAGCTAAGGTTCAGGATGCTGGAAAGTTCTTGCATCTGCTGGAGGCTGAGATACTTCTGTCTTTGAAATCTCTCATTTAGTACACAGAGCTGGGTCTGTGAGAAGACGGTTCGGATCTTCTGTTTCTTGACCTGGGCTTTCTCCTCCTTCCCTGTCTCGTTCTCTACAGAAGTAGGTGGTGTTGTGCTGGGACTGCTGGGACTGGTGGAAGAATCAGGGCTGTTCTGAATAAGCTGGTCCATGGAGGAAGGAAGAGGAGAGACTGCTGGGAATAAAAATGACACTTTCCTCTAAAGCTTTTTAAATATTAAACTTGCAAATTTATTATTTTCTTTTTTTTTTTTTTAATTTCAGAGGAAGGGAGAGGGAGAGAGAAGTAGAAATAGCAATGATGAAAGAATCATCATCAGCTGCCTCCTGCACACCCCCATACCGGGGGATCAAGCCCACAACCCGGGCATGTGCCCCACCAGGGAATTGAACTGTGACCTCCAGGTTCATAGATCAATGTTCAACCACTGAGCAACACTGGCTGAGCACAAATTTATTATTTTCAAAGCACTTTTAAAATCCTCACAACCTCAGAGCTAAGTAGAGACAATTCCTAAGCAACCCGAATAATAACTTGCCAACCTTTGCACAATCCAGTACGTGCACCAGCGTCACCACTTTACATACAATGGACATGGCTAATAATAATGGATATGGCCAACACAAAGGACATGGCTAATATTGCCGGGGAAGAGTGGGACCCAAACCTCTTTGACAACACCCTGGCTATTCAAAAAGGTCAAAACAGATTACTTGACTCCCACCTACAGTGTCCCATGGTAACTTCCTTTTGTAATTTTAATTATTATCTACATAATTTTTAAAACCAATCATCAGCTCTTTCAAGCCAGCACTGAGCCATGGACATCTCAGGACAACCCGCACATGCACCCCAAGACAGGGGGCAAGAGGAAGCCCCACCAGGAGAAGTGAAAATAGGAGCTGAGACGCCCTCTGCCAACACTATGATTGACCCCTCTCCTGCCCCCCCATAAACACACCGTCTCACTTTGGGGGAGGCAGCAAGTGATGTGCCTTGAGGTTGGACATGGGCAACTTCTCCTGGGACTCAGTGTTGTACGCGAAAAACAAGGATTACTGATGTTGTCTACAACACATCCCAACAACGAACTGGAACCCACCAAGACCTTAGTAAAGAAATGCATGGTGCTCATTACAGCACATCAAACCGACAGTGGTACGGGTACCACTAGGTACCCGCCCCTGGGCCAAGTTAAGGAGAAAGAGAATTAAAAAACAACAACAACAAAAACGACCAGAGAGCTCTCTTCCTCGGAGGTGGCAGCCATCTCCTGCTCAGCACCAAGGCTGCCCTCAGACCCCTCGTGAAACCCAAGATTGTCAAAAAGAGGACCAAGAAGTTCATCCGGCACCAGTCAGACCGATATGTCAAAATGAAGCGAAAATGAAGCGAAAATGGCGGAAACCCAGAGCCATTGACAATAGGGTGCATAGAAGATTCAAGGGCCAGATCTTGATGCCCAACATTGGTTATGGGAGCAACCAGAAAACAAAGCACATGCTGCCCAGTGTCTTCTGGAAGTTTCTGGTCCGTAACATCAAGGAGCTTGAAGCGCTGCTGATGTGCAACAAATCTTACTGAGCTGAGACTGCTCACAACGTCTCCTCAAAGAACCGCAAAGCCACTGCGGAAAGAGCAGCCCAGCTGGCCATCAGAGTCACCAATCCCAATGCCAGGCTGCACAGCGAAGAAAAGGAATAGATTGTATACACATTGTATTTGCATTAACGAAATCATAAAGTTCTGTCGAAAAAACACACACACAAAAAAAAAAAACCCGATCAGAGAAAACTCAGAAGAAATATGGTAAAGGAGAAAGAATGCCAGAATCATCTGTCTTTTAGAGAGCAGTTCCAGCAGGCTAGCTCCTGCACGCATCACTCCAAGCGCAGGCCAGTGCGGCCGCGCAGAAGGCTCTGTGCTGGAGGGCCAGGAGCTGGGGCGCCCGCTGAGGAAAAGCAAGACCCAGGAAGGCAAATAAAGCCTTCCTCCTGTCTTAGCTCATGGAATCCAGGTGTTTATTCTAAAAAACATAAAATAAAAATATAAACCAATGATCCGACTCTGGAAATCCTAAAGTCAACAGTTTACTCACCATTTCTAAATACCAGGACTAACAGGACACGTGAATTTCAATAGGCTTCCATTTCTACCCCCAGACTTTGTCCTTTTTTAAAATTTATCTTTATTGTTGAAAGTATTACAGCTGTCCTCTTTGTTTTTTTCCCCCTCATTTACCCTCTCCACCCCAGACTTAGTCTTTATTAGCTCTGAAACCTCATTTCCAAAATTATTCCTCCCTCACTCAGTTTATAGTTTTTAAACTATTATTTTTTAAATCCTCACTCAAAGACTTTTTTTTCTTTAGTGATGAGAGAGGGAGAGAGAGAGAGAGAGAGAGAGAGAGAGAGAGAGAGAGAGAGATATCAGTTGCCTCCTCAGGTACCCCAACCGGCGATCGAACCCGAGGTCCACCGGTGCACGGGACGACGGTCTAACCACTGAACACACAAGGCAGGGCTAAGCTATTGTTTTGTTCTATGTTAAAAGTGGCACTCTTGGGTAAAAGTTGGTTTAACTTTTTCATTTTTAACAAACTGATCTCTAAAAGAAAAAAACAAATGGTACCGGCTTTAAGTATCCCCAGCATTCCCCATACAGGTTTGGAAGCCAAACTGGGTATCACTTACAAACTCTAGCCACTTTGACTATCAGCAGATTAAATTATCCAGCATAAAGTGGAATGAACACTTCTTGGGGATTGAGGAGATGTGAGCATCACACGTGCTCACAGAGCTGTAGAAAGGGAAAACATCTCAGCAAGGTGGCATTTGTATAATTAGCCATGCCATTCCTGGCATTCCAGGAAGAGACGGACCTGGAAGGGGACGCTCACCTCCAGACACCCTGCCCCCGACCCCAAGCTGCGCTGTTCCCACTTCTGACTTAGTAGTATTTACTGTTACTGTGTGTTCGGACTTAAGCATCAGTTTATTTACCACACGTATTTGTTTTCACTGTGTCTGCGCACAGACGTTCTCAAACATGCAGTATACAGTTGATCGGAGTTCCACGTCCCCAGTCTCAGCCCACAACCCGACACCTGGCACACAGGTGAAAGGGCATGCGCCACTGAATTATAACGGAAGGAGAGGTGTTGCCAGGATCAATAGATAATGACACCTGCTTCTATAAATGGGCTGTAATTGCTCAAGAGGGAAAAGGACGACCCTTGCCCACCACCCCCTTTCTTTCTTCCCTTCTCCCTTCAGGAACTCAGACTGTTGAGGATTCCGTTTTTTCTTACCAGCCTCTGCGTGGAGTGTCTCAGCCGATGACATTGGCAAGGACGCATAGTTTTCTTCAGGCTCATAAATCTCAGGCACTGGTGAAGGCTCCCTAGAATTGGATGGTTCGGAGCAGGGCAGGCTTTGGGGATAAGCCGAATCCACACTCATGTTGCTGGATTGGAGGAGAGAGAAAAAAAACACCAAAGAGCTAGATTGTAAGAAAGACCCAGGCTTCAGTATTTAGCTAGAAGAGCATAGAGAAATATGAAAATCTCCAGATGTAAAAGTACCAAAAAGAGGGGAGGAAATGGGTCAGCTTTGCAGGGACAGGACCCAACCGGTCAATTTTGCAAAAAGATGAAAAATCTGAAGGCTCCCGATTTATAAAGGAGGCTCAACCAAATTTAGGCCCGCCCTCTTCTGGCAGCCCCACACCCACACACACCCTTGCGAATTCTCGGTTAATCCTGTCTGCCAGGCTCACCAAGGCCATTGTAATGCAAAAGGTAGCTGCAGAGTAACCCAGACTGGGAGGGGAAGGAGAAAACTGGGGCCACCGGTGCAACGAACCCAGCAATCATATATTTCTGGATTCATCACGTTTCCACCTTTTAAAATCAAGGATGCACCTCCAGCTCCTGAGGCTCATACCTCAGGTGAATGGAACTCCCACCAGGAGAATTAATTCCTTGATCTTTAGACGCCTAGAAATCGGGCTTGATATGCAGAAGCTTCCACTGGCTCCAGTTTCCTCTTTGACTCACCCTGAGGTCACAATAAAACACACATTGTGTGTTAAATGGATGGCAAAAATAGCACTTTGTTTTCAACTTCCACTGAAGTTGCTTCTTGTTTTTTAGCTTTCAGAAAGACGAGTTAGTCCTTCCAAATGGGGTGTTGTCTGGTTCTCACCGAAAGCCAGAGGAGAGAAGCGGCAAACGGCTAAGGCTCTTTGGTGACCTGTTAGTAATTATGCGCGTACTATTACCAGGGAAGATTTTACCTTTGTGTACACGCGTTACTGGATAGAATCCTGGTTCAGCCACTTTAAAAAGGCTCAGTTTCCTCATCCATCAATAGGGACAAAAGTACCTTCTCTGTTGCTGTAAGAATTAAAAGTGCTAAACGGTGGCTGCTAATGGAAATTGCACCAGGATCCTGTGCCCATGACCTTCAAGATTGAAATTACCTTTTGTAGTGATTTTTATTTAAATCCAGTGGCAAGGTGATAGAATGAAAGCACCACCTTTTAATTTTGCCCGGGGAATTACTCGATGTAAAATAATGAGATGTATTGACCACCCCAATTGGAAGGAGTTAAAGAAGGACAATCTGTAGGCAAATGATATTCCTATCGTGGACTTGCCGAAGTGTTTGTGATAGGTTCCTTTTAGACTCAATGGTTGCCCTCCTGTCTACCCCTTTTCCCCAGACAGTCATCATTTTCGGGCTTTCCCCTCCCCTCCGCTGGGTCCTTCTTTAGTCAGCTTTTTCTCCTCTGGCCTGGCAATCGGGTCATGTCCTCCAACCCACACTCCTTCCCCACACGGTGCTTTTTGGTATGCCTTCCGAAGGGACAGTCTTTAGAGTTGGGTTCCAGCACTAATATATTTATGACAACGATAATAACACTCTACAGCAGCGGTTCTCAACCTGTGGGTCGCGACCCTTTCGCGGTCGAGCGACACTTTCACAGGGGTCGCCTAAGACCATCCTGCATATCAGATATTTACATTACGATTCATAACAGTAGCAACATTACAGTTATGAAGTAGCAACGAAAATAATTTTATGGTTGGGCCACAACATGAGGAACTGTATTTAAAGGGCCAGAAGGTTGAGAACCACTGGTCTACAGCTTTCAATTTTCCTCCCCATTTCCAAACTCAACATCCAAGAAATTTAAGATTTCTCCCCCTTTTTCAACCTCCCACCCCTACAATAAACCCTTAGCAAATCGCAAGCATATATTTTCCTAAAATACAACTCTTGACTAATTGCCCCATGCACTCTGCTACTTGGGTCTCCACCTATAGCTGCTGGCTCTGCGCCTGTGCAAGCTGGGTGTGGTTTTTTTTCCCCACAATTCAAAGATGCTAACTTGTGAACCTAAGAATATTGCCGGGTCCAAGCAAGGGGGTGGAAATTCTATGTAACCTTTTCTTTGTCTTTGCAGACCACCATTCTGGAGCAGGAGGGTCTGGCATAGGGGAGTCAAGTGCAGGGTGGGTAGAAAGACAGGGTGCTTCAGGCAGATAGCCTCTGTCTCATTAGAAAAAGGATAGGATTTCTTTAAAAGGGAGAATGCGAGGTAATGGATGTTAACTAAACTTATTGTGGTAATCATTTCGTGACATGTACATATATCAAATTCTTATATTGTAAACCTTAAACTAATTCAATGTTATATGTCAGTTTACATCTCAATAAAACGGGGGGGGGGGGGAATAAATAAAGAGGAGCACCTGACTTCCTGGCTCTCAATTAGCAGTTTGGCAAACGAGAGCGATCAAGGTCACCAGGCTTCGTTTTCCCGCAGCTCTCTAAACTGCGGGTACCAGCAGCTTTAAAGTTCTTTGCTGATGGGGGTCTCTGCATGAAAGCCCGGGACAAATTCACCCCACCCCCCCGACCCGTGTCCCATTGTATCTAGTGGAAGAGCCTCCGGAATGAAAAACACAAAGGGAGGGGTGGTAGCTAGAAGGCAGACTTACTGCATTCTTTGCCCAGGAAAGCAATTTGAATAAAGCCGAGAATGCTTCAGAAGCTGTCGGAGACCTTGGTTTTGTTTGGGTAGACTGTATGGGTGGGGGAGGGGTGTGTTATAATGTGCTAGAGTCCACGGCTGCAAATGTAAGTGATTCAATGAAACCCTTATTTTAGGTTTTATAGGCACACGTCGCAAATAATGTGGGTTCCATTCCAGACCACCACAATGAAACAAATGCCACAATAACACGAGTTACACACATTTTTTGGTTTCTCAGTGCGCATAAATGTTACATTTACTCCATTGTCACCTATTAAGTGTGCAATAACGTTGCAGTGTACATACATTAATTTAAAAATGCATTTTGCTAACAATGTTAACCATCATCTGAGTGTTCAGCGAGTCATAATCTATTTTTTTAATTCTCTTAAATTTTATTTTTTTATTGAAGTAACATTGTTTACAACATTATACACGTTTCGGGTTTTCAACATTAAAATTGAACATCTATGTGGTCTACATCATGCTCACTATCAAAAGTCTAGTTTCCAGCCATCACCATACAATTGAGCCTCTTTATCCTATTTCTTCTTGTTTACATTATTTCATTCCACCTACTAAGCTCATTCAATAAGTGACTAACAGTTCCTGGTTGATATATATGCATATATATATATATATATATATATATATATATATATATATATATATATTGTAATTTAACAAACATCTATTGGCCAGGAAGTATTTATTTATTTATTGCTCATTTTTTGAAATTACTAATATAGTAGAGAGACCCAAGAAGTAAAGAAGTGACCAGGAGTAAAAAAAATATCTGTAAGTCTTTAATTGAATCTCCTCTTGTAATTAGTTTGCACTGTTCTGATGTTCCTCCTACTAACCTGGTGGTTCTCTCTCATTTTCCTTTCTGGTTCTTCCTTATCCCCGGTATACTGGAAAGCTTATTTCTCAAACCTCTTTTCTATTTACATACACTACATTGGTGATCTCATTCTGCCATAGAACTTTAAATGCTTTTGACTTTCTATATGCTTCTGACTTTAAATGCTTTTGATTTTCTATATGGTTTGACATCTATATGCTTTTGACTTTCAAATGTATATCTTTATCACAGAACTATTCCCCTATCTCAAGTTTCATACATCCAACTTCTTACTTTGTTGCAGAAGACCAAAGAAATACCAAGCACGCTTCCTAGAGAAAGGGAGGGACACCGTTTATTAACACTAGTGGACTCCGGGAATGATTTCCAAATCAGAGTGAAGTAACATGCAGAGGGCTTCACTTTTTATAACCTTCTGGGGGCTTTGTCTTGCAGATATCGTTCCACCCCCTTTTGTGGGCTTACTGGCTCCCCCCCCCCAATCCCACCCCCACCCCCACCCCTACCCCCCGCCACTTTGTCCCATAAGCTTCTTTTAGTCTTATGGAGCAATGACCACGGGATGTTATGGTGAACAGGGGTGACGACCGCTCTTAGCTACTTCCTGCTGGAAAGGGACGATGACCAAGGGGTTAGCATCCCGCTTCTTCCTCTCAGAGGGGTTTGTAGGGAGTTCTTCTGGTTTCAGGCAGGCAGAGGTAAGCAGTGGTCACACAGGCATAGAATGTTCCTGCAGGAGGAATCAGGGGTAGGTGGTGTTTTCAGCCTTGGGGGTATAGTTGCATAGTTCATCTGGAAGGTGACCTGTTGGATGTTGGCCCTGCATACTGCTGAAACAAATAGGAGCAATATCAGTTAGCTGCACATTGGCTGTGACAGGTCCTATCCAATACAATACCCCCCACCCCCCACACCACAAGCATTTGGTAGTAGAGTCATAACATGCCGCAGGCTGATAAGTATAGCTAACAAAAATCTGGCTTGATTGGGTTTTCTCGTGGACTACCTGGACTAGCATATTTGAGTAGTGAGTTTCTAAGCAAGGAGCAAAGGATGGCATGACAAGGTGTAGTCCAACAATTTATGATAAGGCCTTTGTTTCCTTGCTGTGTGTGGAGCAGTAATTTTATGGTGCTTTTGTGTCCCAGCAAGAGCAGATGAGTTCTCCTCCTGGTACTAGTCTTGGAATCCACTGGCACTCATAAAAAGACAAAATAAGAATTATTAGATAAAACCAGTGATTATCCAGAAATACTAGAGCATGATACGTTAGGTGATAAGAAAGAAAGATTAGTGTTAGGGAGAATTCAGCAGGGTGTTATCTGAATTCCTTGGAGCAGGTTGCTCAGCCAGGTCTGCTGTCTTCTTGAGGGTGATCTCCAGGGGGTGTTTCTGGTCAGAGGTCACCTTCCACTCAGACTGGATGTCACTCGGCTGGTCTGCCTTCACCCGGGAGTGGTGGATCCAGGTGTTTAGTCCTGCAACCTTAAGAGCTGAGGGGGTGGTTAATATGACTGGATAGGGTCCCTTCCAGGTAGGCTTGAGGGGCTCCTTTTCACAATCCTTTACCCAAAACTGGTCTCCAGGTTTATAAGGATGTACAGCTGTTCCTAGAGAGATGAGTAGTTGGTCAATAACCCACCTGTGGACCTCAAAGACAGTTTTCCAAGTCCTGTAGTTGTTTCTGGATTTCTAAGTTCTCTATTTTCCCCAAATCTTCCTTTGGGAGAATTAAGGGAGGGGGTCTACCATATAGAATTTCAAAGGGAGAGAAACCTACCCTGGCCCTTGGTGCACAGCATACCCACAGGAGTACAAGAGGCAAGATATCTGTCCAGGGAAAGGTTGTCTCTTGGCATAGCTTAGCCATAGGCTGCTTTAGAGTCCAGTTCATGCACTCACCTTCCCTGAACTCTGAAGCCTGTAAGCTGTATATAGATTCCATTTAATTCCTAAAGCTTTGGCTACCTGTTGTACTATTTCTGCTAAAAAGGCTGGGCCATTATCAGACCCTGTGGTCAGAGGCATTCCATACCGTGGAATTATATCCTTCAGCAATGCCTTAGTGAATTCTCTCACCTTTTCAGTGCAAGTGTGATATGCCTCGACCAACCTGAAAAGGTGCAAACACAGACTAGCAGGTATTTACTCCCTCTGCTAGGCCCTATTTCTGTAAAATCTACTTCTAACTCCTCAAAAGGAGCTTGCCCACAGCACTGGACTCCTATCGGTCCCACAGGACCCTGTTTAGCATTGTTCTGAGCACAGAGGAGGCAACGCTGAGAGACTGAAGCACACAAGGAGGGTAGATGGGCAATTAGGTAGTACCTGCCTCACAAAGCTTCTAGGGCAGCGTTTCCTAAATGAGTGAGTCCATGCTGCTGGAGGACTACCTGATGGGCTAACTGTTCTGGGATATAGACCCTATGCTCTGAGAGTGTCCACCAGCCTTCCATTGTTCTCTTGCTCCCTTCTTTCTGGGCCCATTTCTCTTCCTGAGGAGTGTATTTTGGGGGTTCAGGTAATTCGGGGGCCAAGATGATCCATGCTGGTGCTGCTTGTTCTTTAGCAGCCAGCTTGGCTGTGGCATTGGCATGCTGGTTTCCTTCTGATACTGAGTCTTTCCCTTCCTGGTGGCCTTTGCAATGGATGACGGCTATTTCCTTAGATTCCCAGACTGCTTCTAGTAACTTTAAAATCTCATTCTGATTTTTGATTCCTTTTCCTCCTGCTGTCAAGTGTCCCTTTCCTTATAAATGGCCCCATGGACATGCAAGGTAGCAAAGGCATAGCGCGAGTCAGTGTAGATGTTGACCTGCTTATTCTTACTGAGTGCTAGGACTCTTACCCTAAGGGCCCAGAGTTCTGCCTCTGCACTGATCATCCTTCAGGTAGGACTTGTGCTTCAGTTGTCTCAAAGTTTGATACCACTGCATATCCGGCTCGTCTTTTTCCTCCATCTAAGAAGCTGCTGCCGTCTGTGAACAATACCAAGTCCGCGTTTTGCAGGGGTCTATCCTTTAGGTCTGGCTGGCTGGAATAAACCTTCTCTAGGACTTCTAGGCAATCATGCTCAGGGGCCCCCTCAGCAATGGGTAGAAAGGTGGCAGGATTAAGTGTTCTCACTGCTTCTAATCATACCCGAGGATTCTCACATAACAACTCTTGATACTGAGTCATTCAAGCATAAGTCAGCCAGTGCTGCAGCCTTGCTTCCATCAGGGTGACAACAGCATGAGGTACTTTTACATTTAAGTTTTGTCCTAAGGTAAGCTTATCCGCTTCCTTGACTAATAATGCCGTGGCCACAAGGGCCCTGAGGCACAGGGGCCACCTGGAGGCAACTGGGTCAATCTGCTTGGAGAGATAGGCTACTGGTCTTTGCCAGGGTCCAAACTCCTGGGTTAGAACTCCTAGGAATACCCCACTATTCTTTAGAACAAAAAGATTAAAGTCTCACATCACATCTGGTAGCCTTATTGTTAGGGCTTCAGTGAGTTTTGCCTTTATGGTGACAAAGGCTTTCTCGTGTTTGAAACCCCAGTCAATGGGTGCCTTCTCTTCTCCTCTTAAAGCTTCATAGAGAGGCTTGGCCAGGTCTGAAAACCCTGGGATTCAAATTCAACAGAATCTGGCCGCTCCCAGGAATTCCCGAATCTGCTGTCAGGTGCCTGCTTCCTTTCAGTCCCTAGCCTTCGTTTCCCTTAGATGATCCGGAAGCCTAGATACTTGACTTCTTTCTGAGAAATCTGTGCCTTTTTCTTAAACACCCGATAACCTGTTTCAGTTAGTAGTCTCAGAAGGGCTTGTGTTCTCTCCCAGCACTGAGCTTGTGTGGAGCTGGCCCTTAGGAGGTCCTCTACATACTGGAGTAGAACATGCCCCAAGTCCTGTCCTGGGAACTTAGATCAGATGCTAGTGCTCCACTAAAAAGAGTAGGGGAGTTCTTGACAGAAGTTCTTCCACTGCAGACACAGCTGATTCTCACAGCCAATTGGCCTGGAGGTCAATTCCTCCCAGTGATACCTACAACAATCAAGGCTTAACTACAACAAAACTGCGCACAAAGCCCACAAAGGGGTGCACCAAGAGTGTCCACCTCAGGTAATTGGGGAGGCTGAGCCACTGGGCCTTATAGGACACCTAGCACACAAAGCCACTCTATCAACACAGGGAAGCAGCCAAAATGCAGAGACAAAGAAACAGGTCACAAATGACAGAAATGGAGGAAAGCAAACTCCTGGATATAGAGTTCAAAACCACACTTTTAAGGTTTTTCAAGAATTCTCTAGAAATCGCCGATAAACTTAGTGAGACCCTCAAGAAATCTAGTGAGACCCTTGAGGTTATGAAAAAGGACCAACTAGAAATTAAGCATACACTGACTGAAATAAAGAATATTATACAGAGTTCCAATAGCAGACTAGAAGATCGCAAGAATCAAGTCAAAGATTTGAAATATGAAGAAGCAAAAAACACCCAACCAGAAAAACAAAAAGAAAAAAGAATCCAAAAATATGAAGATAGTGTAAAGAGCCTCTGGGACAACTTCAAGTGTACCAACATCCAAATTATGGGGGGTACCAGAAGAGAGAGAGCAAGATATTGAAAACCTATTTGGAGAAATAATGACAGAAAACTTCCTCTACCTGGTGAAAGAAATAGACTTACAAGTCCAGGAAGCGCAGAGATCCTCAATAAAAGGAATCCAGCCAAAACCGGTTTGGCTCAGTGGATAGAGCGTCGGCTTGCGGACTGAAAGGTCCCAGGTTCGATTCCGGTCAAGGGCATGTACCTGGGTTGCGGGCACATCCCCGGTAGGAGATGTGCAGGAGGCAGCTGATCGATGTTTCTCTCTCATCGATGTTTCTAACTCTCTATCTCTCTCCCTTCCTTTCTGTAAAAAATCAATAAATATATTAAAAAAAAAAAGGAATCCAAAGAGGACCACACCAAGACACATCATAATTAAAATGCCAAGAGCAAAAGACAAAGAGAGAATCTTAAAAGCAGCAAGAGAAAAACAGTTAGTTACCTACAAGGGAGTATCCATACGACTGTCAGCTGATTTCTCAACAGAAACTATGCAGGCCAGAAGAGAGTGGCAAGAAATATTCAAAGTGATGAATGCCAAGAACCTACAACCAAGATTACTTTATCCAGCAAAGCTATCATTCAGAATTGAAGATCAGATAAAGAGCTTCACAGGTAAGAAAAAGCTAAAGGAGTTCATCACCACCAAACCAGTATTATATGAAATGCTGAAAGGTATCCTTTAAGAAGAGGAAGAAGAAGAAAAAGGTAAAGATACAAATTATGAACAACAAATACATATCTATGAACAAGTGAACCTAAAAATCAAGTGAATAAATAATCTGATGAACAGAATAAACTGGTGAATATAATGGAATCAGGGGCATAGAAAGGGAGTGGACTGACTATTCTCGGGTGGGGAGAAAGGGGTGTGGGGGGTCCGGGAAGAGACTGGACAAAAATCATACACCTATGGATGAGGACAGTGGGGGGGGGGGGGGGGTAAGGGCAGAGGGTGGGGTGAGAACCGGGTAGAGGGGAGCTATGGGGGGAAAAAAGAGGAACAACTGTAATAATCTGAACAATAAAGATTTAATAAAAAAAAAATGTAGGGGAGTTCTTGAACCCTTGTGGCAGTCTGGTCCAGGTGAACTGCTCCTTGGGCCCTGTAGTTGGGTTTTCCCATTCGAAAGCAAAGAGAGGCTGACTGGAAGGTGCTAACCGAAGACAGAAAAAGGCATCTTTCAGATCTAGGCATGTAAACCATTCTGCCTCTGATGGGATGAGTCCCAGAAGAGTGTAGGGTTTCGGCAGTGCTGAATGCAGGGTTATAACAGCCTCATTAACAGCCCGTAGATCCTGCACGGGTGGTGGTCGTTATTCCCAGGCTTTTTGACAGGCAAGAGAGGCGTGTTCCATGGAGACCTGCATCGTTTAACAAGTCCCCACTGAAGCAGCCTTTCTAAGTGGACCTGGATTCCTAGGCGTGCTTCCCTTGGAATTGGATATTGGCGGATTTTAACAGGGTGTGCCCCAGGCTTGAACTCGATTAGCACCGGGGCGTGGTCCTTAGCCAGGCCTGGAGGATTCCCTTCTGCCCAGACCAGCGGGAATTCCTTCTCTAATTCAGGTTCTAATGGTGAGGCCTTTGACTTGGGCGGGTGTAAAGTCTCCATTCTTCCTCCCTCGGCACTGCTAAGGACAGGATCATTGGGGAGGTCTCCTCACCTAGGTGAAGCTGTGCTGAGTCATCTGGAGCAAAAGTGATTTCTGCCCCCATTTTTGGCTAAAAGGTCTCTACCCATTAGAGGCACTGGACAGTCTGGCAAGTACAGGAATTCATGAATTACTTGATGACCGCCAAGTTGGCATCGGCGAGGGCGGCAGAATGGTCTACGGGTCTGGTCCCCAGTAGCTCCAATAATGGTGACCTCCTTTCCTGAGAGAGGCGCTACTTTCTGAGTGACTACTGAGTGCTCAGCTCCCATAGCAACCATAAAGTCCACGTTCTGGCCCCCAATTTTCATTCTGACCATGGGCTTGTGGGGGCCTAGCTGAAGTGAGCCCGGTCTGTCCTAGTGGGAATCAGCCATTGCTAGCTCAATGAGATCTGCTTCAGGTGGCTCTGGTTGATAACAACTGGGCGGAAAAGGGGGCACAGTCTTCTTACTTTGCCGTTTGGGATATTCATTCTTCCAGTGTCCTGTTTCCTTACAATAGGCACACTGGTCTCATCTCAGGCTCACTCTTCCTTTTGCCCGTGGTCTGTATCCTTGCTGATCTGTCTGGGAGCCTGAGCCTCTAAAAGCCACTGCTATTATATTGGTCCTTCTTTGTGTGTTCTCTTTTCTTCCTCCTTCCTTGCTGCACTGTCTCGACTGGCTTCTCAGTTTTATCACCAGCCATTTTGCAAGATGGGAAAGAGCGAGATTGGTATTATTTCTTTAAATATTTGATAGAAGTCATTATCTGGAACTGGAGATTGTTATGGAGCAATTTTTTAAAAATAATGAATGCAATTTTTTTATAGAAATCTGATTAAAGACTAATCAGTTTAATGTCCATTTTGTGCCTGTCAAGGAATTTTTCTATATCATCAAACTGTTAAATTTGGTTTAAAGTTACTCATACTAACTATTATTGTTTTGATTCTTTAGGGTATTTCATTTTTAAAATTTCTGATGTTGGTAAATTATAATTTCACCCTTTGGTTTTTGGTCAGTCTTGTTATTGATTAATCAAATTTTTAAATCTTCAAATAACTAATTTTTTACTTTATTTTCTCTAGCCTACTGGCTTTCTATTTCATTGATTTCTGTTGTTTTATTTTCTTTCTTCTACTAACTTTTTTTTTATTATTTTGTTTTATTGCTTACAGTATTACAAAGAATATTACATATGTCTCCTTTTATTTTTTTTTTTCCCTTGACCTTCCTCCAGCCCCTTTACTCCCCAGTGTCTTGTGTCTATTGGTTATGCTTATATGCATGCATACAAGTCCTTTGGTTGATCTCTTACCTACTGGGCACATGCTCTGAATAGGAATCGAACTGGTGACTCTTTGGTGCATGGGACGATGCTCAACCAACTGAACGACACTGGCCAGGGCAATATTTCTTTCCTCGAAGTATATTTTATCTGCTATCCTCCATTCTATTTTGAACCTCTGTCAATCAAATTTTCAATAACATCTCTTCACCAAAACTGTTCCTGTCAAGATCACTAATGATCTCCATATTGTTAAATCCAATAGCAATTCTCAGTTCTTATGTTATTAGACTATAAAAAAAATCAGTTTTTCTACATAATAAAGATTATTCTAAGTCACATATTAAGACACAAATTCAATTAACACAAAAAAATTGTTAATGTTTAACTCCCATGGACAAACATTATAATACCTTTATAGATATTCAATATTATACTCTGCTTTGTTCTTCTAAACAGCATTACTCTTTTTGTTTTCAAATGTATATTTGACCTTGTTTCTAATATGTTATCAGTGTCCGTTTCACAATCATGAATATAAATATCAGTATACCTTTTCCAATAACCTTTTTGGCATTTTGCTTTCTTCCTATACCAGTGATGGCGAACCTATGACACGAGTGTCAGAGGTGACACGCGAGCTCATTTTTTTGGTTGATTTTTCTTTGTTAAATGGCATTTAAATATATAAAATAAATATCAAAACTATAAATCGTTGTTTTACTATGGTTGCAAATATCAAAAAATTTTTATATGTGACACGGCACCAGAGTTAAGTTAGGGTTTTTCAAAATGCTGACATGCTGAGCTCAAAAGGTTCGCCATCACTGCCCTATACTGCAGTTCTCAAAAATGGCAATGCTTTATTTCTAATGTTTCTGTGGTCTTTTTCCACAGAAAATTGGCATTTTTTTGGAAGGATGTAGAGCAATACAGATCCCGATAACAGTGGAGGTGGGGTTCCAGGATTTGACCAAGTGTGCATATGGTAAAACCTCTGATATCTTACTTCCTTCAGGTGTACAGGAAACTCCACAACCAAGCTGTTTTTAGAGAGATTATGCAAATAGAGACACATCCCCCAACTGGTTTGGGGATTGAACCTGCAACCCAGATCCATGCCCTTGACCAGGAATGAAACCCTCAACCCTTCGGTGCCGGGCTGACGCTCTAACCACTGAACACACACTGCCCAGGACTAAGTTTTATTTTTACATAATTTATACATTTTAAAGTTTACCCATTTAAAGGGTACAATTCTATTTTTTTCATCATTTTCACAGAGGTGTGGAAACATATGCTAATGTCAGAGTGTTTCTGTGGCCTTGGGAAGAAACGGAGCCCTGGCAGGTAGCTTATTTGGTTAGAGTGTTGTCCTGGCACACCAAGGCTTCGGGTTTGATCTCCCCTCAGGGCACATACAAAAAGCAACCAATGAATGCATAAAGAAGTGGAATAACAAGTCAATGTTTCCTTCTCTCTCTCTCTCTCTCTCTCTCTCTCTCTCTCTCTCTCTCTCTCGTCAATAAATAAAAAAAAGAAAAGACACTTTTTACCCATTAGAAATCATTCCCTATCCTCAGCTCCTTCCTAATTTCCTCCTTTAGTTTCTGGGGCCACCACTAAGCTACCTTCTTTCTCTCTAGAATTGCCTGTTCTGGAAATTTCATGTAAATCGAGTCATCTAATATGTGGTCTGTTGTGACTAGCTTCATATTCTTATGTTTTAAAGGTTCATCCACAGTATATGTCAGTACTTCATTCCTTTTTATGGCCAAATAATATTGCATTTATGGATGTGCCACTTCTGTCTATTCATTCATCTGTAATTGCTATAAGGGCTCCAATCTGGGGTTATTGTGAATAATGCTGCTATGAACATTGGTGAACAAGTTTTGTGTGGACATATGTTTTTATTTTTCTTGAATAATAGACCTAGGAGTGGAGTTGCTGTGTCATATGGTAACTATAATAATAAAAGCATAATATGCTAATTAGACCTGATGTCCTTCTAGACAAAGCTGGACAAAGCCGGGGTTGTGAGGGAAGCCTGGGTCTTGGGTGCCTGCCGGCAGTCGGAGGTAAGGTCCCAGGTGCCAGAGGGAAGCTGATGCCGGGAGCCAGGGGAAGGAAGGCCTACTCTTGCACGAATTTCATGCATCGGGCCTCGAGTTTTATTTATAAACTCCTTTATTTTGTCTTGTTTCTTGTCCAAGACATATTCTTTTCAAAATATTCCTCATCTGATGTATACAAATGGTTCACAGATAAGTATAAATAGCTCCTAGCCATGTGAAAAAACTCAATCTCAATTTAAAAAAAAAAATGCAAACATAAAGTACAGGATCCCTTTCTCACTTCAGATTGATAGGGATTGAATGTCTGATAATAAAACATTTTGGTATTTTGGTAAAAGTGTGTCTAAACTGGCACCCTTGTAGCTTGTTGGCTACTTAACTTTATTCCAGTCCTTGAGCGTTCAGCTAAAGACAAAGGTGCCCGTTCCAGATGAGAGAGAGAGAGAGAGAGAGAGAGAGAGAGAGAGAGAGAGAGAGAGAGAGAGAGAGATTTGAATTTAAGAATTTAATCTCTGGAATCTATCTTAACTCGGGTGATTCAACCCTACCAATGAAGACACAAAGCCTAGAGCAATTCAGGAAGGGAAAATTCACTTCGGAATAAAAATGGCAGGAAATACCTGCAATTGAAGGTTTGCTCCGTTCCAAATAAATCCTCGGTCAGAGCCAGAAATGGTTTTGGTGTCATGATCTTGGACAAAACATGATGACAGGTTCTTGGGCCACTCACGCCTGCGCAGCGAGGGCGGTTCGGCTTGCGGGAGACGCAGCCTGCAGAGCCGGGCTCGGTGCGGGGCTGTGGATGCACCGGTACCCTGCGCGGCCTCCGGAGACCGCAGCGCCGGGGAGCGGCGAGGTCGCGCGCCTCGGGTTGCCCAGCGCGCTGTGCTCTCTGGCGGCCGCGGCCCTGGCTGGGAGCGTGAAAGCGCAGGACCACGACAGCGACACGCCTGGCAGGATTCGTATTTAGCGGTGCCACTGCAACCATGGTCCGCGTCAAGGGCACAGGTTTGTTGTTAGATGATTAGTTGGTGCTACTCTTTGGAAACGGACACCAAGAGGTTCTCCATGGTGATAAGGGACGGTGCAAGGTCGTCGCGCAGCTCTGTGGCTCCAGGATGAGGCTGCCCTTCGCCTTTTTCTTGGGCAGAACTAGCTCTGGGCAGACCCGTTGGCTCAACCTCAGCTGGAGCTATGCAGGTGGAACCTTGGCCAAATTTCTGCAGCAAACACTTGTGGTTTTAAAAAAAAAAAAAAGAGGGGCGGGGGGGCACGTTTCAATTGGAATTTTATTTCAAGTCCAGTGGCTTTGGGAGGTGTGGAAGGAGGAAATCCTTTCAACCAAGGACCACATCTTCAGCCAGCCACCTGACAATTATTGGGCCAGGTATCTATTGCCTCTCAGCTCCAAATTTACCCTTCAGTGGTGCTTGGTGGTAATGGATAGAATTCCTTTAAATCATTTCTCTTTTAGAATGTTAAGCACAATGAAGTGTTCTCAGTGGATGGTACTGGACATCGTAGGAAGAAGGGATTTCTCCTGCTGGTGCACAGGTGAAGATGACAGAACCTTGGGTGGTGCCCTGCCCCAGCCATGCACCCCAGCAAGCTCCCTCACACCCCTCACACAGGTGATGGGCCCAGGTCTCCCACCCATATTGGTGACCTGACTCCCTCTTAACACTCACATATTTGACTACCAGCTGTGGCTCACCTGAAGCGTTGCCTTCTGCTTGCCTGGGGAATGCTCACCAGCTCTGGTTCGTGCCAGCCAGCCCATTTCTCTGCTCTCTAGTGGGATTGCCACTATGCCTTTTCTGTTAAGACCTGAACCTCTGCTCTTGGGAGGTGGCCTCCCTCCGGTGGTCCTTATTTGGATACTCTCCCCAGCTCTTGGATGCTATATTGAGTTCACAGGGAGGAAGGGAGATCGTGGGAGGGAGGGAGGGATAGAAACATCCATGATGACAATCATTGATAGGCTGTCTCCCGCATGCCCCCTACTGGGGATAGAGCCTGCAACCTGGGCATGTGCCCGGACTAGGAATTGAACTGTGACCACTGAGCAACACTGGCTGGGCACATCTTTTATATATTTTACTTACTCTTATTATAGCTTGATTTTTTTATAGTAAACATTCCATGTTTAAATCAATGTGTGATTCTGTTTTCAGATAGGAGCCAGACTGATACACTTAATAAACATCAATTATATGTCAGGCATGAACATATAATGCTCTAGGCATGAACAATACAGATACTTGCTTTTATGGAACTTACATTCCACAGAGGTAGTGTTAACTAAGACCTAACTCACAAGATAGACAGCATGCAAAATTTTGAGGCAGAATATTCCAAGCAAAAAAGGACAAGTGTAAAGACCTAAATGATAATGAACTTGATGTGCATGAGAACTAGAAAGACCAATGGATCTAGACTTCAGTGAACAAGGAGAGCAACAAGAAATGAGGTTGACACAGCAAACCTTGGAAGTAGGTAACCACATCTTGTTGTCAGGCAGTTTTGAGAATGAATGAAAGGACTATACTAAAAGTTACACTAGGGTAATAGGAGCAAACTGGGACTTACATAGTCACCCAATATATAGACCATAGTAGAGGAGTCTGGATACTATTTTTAAAAATATATATATTTTTATCAATTTCAGAGAGGAAGGAAAAGAGAGAGAAACATCAATGATGAGAGAGAATCATGGATCAGCTGCCTCCTGTATGCCCCACACTGAGGATCAAGCTCACAACCTGGGCACGTGCCCCGACCGGGAATTGAACCCGAGACCCTTCAGTCCGCAGGCCAACGCTCTATCCATTGAGCCAAACCAGCCAGGGCTGGATACTATTTTAAGTGTGACAAGATGTAATTGGAAGGCTTTAGGTAGGGAGTGACATGATCTGATTTTTATTTTATTATTTTTTAAAAAAATATTTTTATCGATTTCAGAGAGGAAGGAAGAGGGAGAGATAGAAACATTAATGATGAGAGAAAAATCATTGATTGGCTGCCTCCTACATGCCCCCTACTGGGGACCGAGCCTGCAACCCCGGGCATGTGCCCTTGACCAGAATCAAACTTGGGACCTTTGAGTCCGCAGGCCGATGCTCTATCCACTGAGCCAAACTGGTTAGGGCATGATCTGATTTTTAAAAGCTCTCTCTAGTTACCTGGAGAATGAACTATAAGGAAGCAAAGGTGGGAAAAGGGAGTGAAGACAACAGTTATGAAGAATACTAGAGGCCCGGTGCACAAAATTCATGCACTTGGGGGTGGGGGGTGTCCCTCAGCCTGGCTTCTGGTGCACTGACCACCAGGGGGCAGCTCCTGCATTGAGCATCTGCCCCCTGGTGGTCAGTGTGCATCACAGTGATTGGTCGTTCTGCCATTTGGTCAATTTGCATATTAGCCTTTTATTATATAGGACTAGAGGCCTGGTGCACAAAAATTTGTTCACTCGGGGGGGGGGGGAGGTCCCTCAGCCTGGCCTGTGCCCTCTCTCAGTCAGGGACCCCTTGGGGGATGACCACCTGCTGGCTTAGGCCTGCTCCCTGGGTAATTGGGCCTAAGCTGGCAGTCAGACATCACTCTGGCAGCCTGGGAGCCCTCGAGGGATGTCCACTTGCCAGTGGGGAGCAGGCCTAAGCTGCAGTTGGACATCCTTAGTGCTGCTGAGGAGGCGGGAGAGGCTCCCACCACCACCGCTATACTGGCAGCCGTCAGCCTGGCTTGTGGCTGAGCAGAGCTCCCCCTGTGGGAGCACACTGACCACCAGGGGGAAGCTCCTGCATTGAGCATCTGCCCGCTGGTGGTCAGTGTGTGTCATAGTGACCAGTCATTCCCAGTCTTTCTGCTGTTAGGGTCAGTTTGCACATTACCCTTTTATTATATAGGATAGAGGCCTGATGCACAGGTGGGGGCCAGCTGGTTTGCCCTGAAGGGTGTCCCGGATCAGGGTGGGGGTCCCACTGGAGTGCCTGGCCAGCCTGGATGAGGGGTTGATGGCTGTTTGCAGGCTGGTCAAGCCCCCCGCCCCCAGTGGGGACCCTCACCCCATGGAGGTTTGGCCAGCCTGGGTGAGGGGCTGATGGCTGTTTTCAGGCTGGCCACACCCCCTTTAGGGTGGGGGTGTCCCCACTGGGGTGCCTGGCCAGTCTGGGTGAGGGGCTGAGGGTCATTTTCAGGCTGGCCAAGCCCCTCGGCAACGGAAGCTCCCAGCCTCTCCTTTTTTTTTTTTTAATTCTGGGATTTATTTACCTTCTATAATTGAAACTTTGTTGCCTTCAGTGGAGCTCAGAGCTGGCCGCGGCAGGTGGAAGCTTGGCTTCCTCCATCATTGGGGCAACCAAGCCTCCTGCTCACTTCAGCTCCGTGGCTGCTGGCTGCCATCTTGGTTGGGTTAATTTGCATATAGTCACTCTGATCGGCTGGTGGGCGTGGCTTAAGGCATAGCAAAGGTACAGTCAATTTGCATGTTTGTCTTTTATTAGATTGGATGGTGTACTCACTGAGACTCTTTCCTGACAGTCAGGGGGCAGTTCATTTTTTCATTCCGTCTAATACACAGAGTGCCATAGTGTAAAAATTATTTTGGGACTGAGGAAGGCTGTATGGAGCTCATGCTTGGGCTGAGTGAAAATTAAAAGCAGCCATTCAAATTTTTAATATGTGAATGGAAACAGGAATGGGGGTGTCCAGACTGCATAAATGAAGGCATGGAGGTGTCAATGGTGCAGTAGTGGGTGAGGCATTTTCTTTTTTTTTTCTTTTTTTAAATATATTTTATTGATTTTTTTTACAGAGAGGAAGGGAGAGAGATAGAGAGTTAGAAACATCGATGAGAGAGAAACATCGATCAGCTGCCTCCTGCACACCCCCCACTGGGGATGTGCCCGCAACCAAGGTACATGCCCTTGACTGGAATCGAACCGGGGACCCTTCAGTCCGCAGGCCGACGCTCTATCCACTGAGCCAAACCGGTTTCGGCTTTTTTCTTACATAATTGGGAGCTAAGTCTTAGGAAACGCCGCAGGGACCTTGCATTAGAGTGGTTGTGCCCACTATGGGGTGTAAGATTTTTTTTCTATAGTTGATTGAAATCTACTGGAGGATTTTAAGGCGGATAGTGTTATATATATCATATGGATGCCCTGACATCAGTGTAGGATGAATTTTAATGATCAAAGACTGAAGGAGAAATGAAGTAGGAAAGAGCATAAGAGAGAAAAACAGAATTTTCACTGAGGAAAGAAAGTGACAATTTGTTAACTATGCAAAGCAATGCACCACAACATTTTAATTTCATGTGTATAACAAACAAGGAGCAGTATTTTCATTTGTTCGAGACTGTCTTATAAGAAACTTACTCAAGGTTACAACAGGTACTGAATGGCCAAACTAGGATTTAAAGTGGATTTTGTTGAGGAAGGACAAAAACAAGACAAAAAAACCAACATGTACATTCAGAATTTTTATTTCAAAACGAAGAACCACAGTAACATTAATAATATAAAACGTATTTGGAAATATTCACAATCTGGTCACTGAGAAATGGGGAAACTTCATACTGCCCACCCATAGTTTTTGAGGAGCCAGAAGTGGAGGTGCCGTTGGAGGAAAGTCACCTGTCCCAGCAAAGTCCCACGTCATAGCTCGGAGTTTTTATCCAAAGGCTCAACGACCAGAGGGGATGGTAAGAACTGAGAACTAAAATATTGTCGGAGGCAAGGATTTGGCTGAAGGGCCTCAAATGTATAAGCACCAAGGAGGGGATGGGAGGTCAAGCAACATGAAAAAGGGAAAAGAGGGTGTCACCATTTATAAAAACACAGGGAACTAGACAGTGGAGGTGTCTGTGACCTATGGCAAGTGTAAATACCTTCATCTCATCTAACTCTTTGAAACCTTCCAGATTTACAAGTCTTAGTATATTTCTCATCCCCTTGAAAAGAATGCCTCCTCCCCCCCATGACTTCCTTCAAGCTCCCCTAGGAGGCCACATGTCCTGATTTCACACTCTCCTGCTCCCATTGTCTGAGTCTAGAGTGAGGCAGAGTTCTCTATATGTTAGGAAGAAAGCCACAGATGCAAATCCCACCCAGCAGAGGCAGTGCTACTTATATACCCAGGAATAAACTTTAACACATTCCATCCAAAAGGGGGCTGTAGGAACACAGAGGAAACAAGTTACCAATAAACGACTTGCACCCAGAGCAAAGTGACAGTGCACATACATTCATACTCTCTCAAGTGTGGGCTACACTGCACATTTACTCATACCATCTCCAACATGGTCTATGGGAAAGATTCAAGTGCCCTTAGGGCACTTGATATAATACTATGGTAACATGATAACAAGAGTAACTTGACGTGGAAACAGACCAAAACAGGCATGGGCTGACCCTAAAGCAGTAACATACTTCAACTAGGTAACAGTCATTCAGGAAAAATCCTCTCCCAATGCTGAGGTTACAAATTCCAAGTTAGCTATGAACACTCTCCTCTGAATTCTTTTAAAGCTATGGCTTAAAACTAAATTTAAAAAATCTAAACATCTAAAATTTCCTAAAAAACAAAATGCAGAAAAACCAAACCTTTATCAAGAACCAATATTTTAGGTTGCTCTCCCACCAGATGAATGGTAGGAAAACTTAAAAAAAAAAAAAAGATAAAGTGAGTCCACTATAAGAGGAAGACGATTGATTTGAACAAACAACCTTCCCTTCTCTGGACTCCATCCAAAATCAGAACCCATCAACCACCATTAACTACAATGCCCACCTTAGTAATAATCCTAGATTTCAAGTAATACTACATATAATCTTAAACAAAGAAAACGTTCCAAAGGAAACCAGTAGCTTCTTTACACAGGCACATGACTTTTCTGACAAATTGAACTTGAGAATTTCCATCTGAAGGACAGAAATTGTTAAAAGGCAATCTGCAAACCTCACATACCTCATCATATACCTTCCAATAACACATTACATTTCTGTATAAATCTTCCCTTATTAAACTATAAACCTCTTCAGTATCAAATCTTCCACCCTATAAACTCTGTAAGTACCTCCCTCTAACCTCAATTTCCTTATGTTTTCATTATTTGGTAAAATTACACTTAAAAAAATAAATACTTATGCAATAAAACCAGAAGATAAAATAAATAAAACTCAAATTAATTTGCTCTGCAGAGCGGTATGGAAGTGAGGAAGATGCTCTTATGTAATTCCTCTCTGCCCTCCACACTCTCATGTCTATCTGTTTCCTGGTGAGTTTGAGGTTGGGGAACTCTTTCTCCCCTACATGCCCTCATGAGGCAATATTAGAACTTAAAGGAGGAAGAGCTGGCAAAGTTGTCAAATGCCAAGTAGCCAATCCCTCCTGAAATGAAGGTAGGTTCACTTGGTCTCTTCCAAACAGAAGAGAATGTCCAAGAAATGAAATGTTTAAAAAGCCACTGAAGATACAACTAACCCCAGCACTGGGGTCCTGTGAGTGCTCATGGAGTGTGGGGATGAGAAAAGAATCAAGTAGCAGCATTCAGAAACAGTCCTGGGTTACAACCTGATGAGATCTCTCCCCATTCAGGGAGAGGTTACTTTTCATATTGGGAGGGAGGTGGGAAGGAAGCACGGCTTAGACGTTGGTGGTATCCTTATCAGGCTGCATGCTGTTCATCTCCATGGCGGCTTTCTCAGCTCTGTTAGCCATGTGTGCCTGCCCTTCAAAGCCTCGTGTAATGTCCTCAAAAGTCCTGCCGCGGGTCTCAGGGACTTTAAAGTAGGTGAAGACCAAGAAGATCACGAGGAAGCCGGTGAAGACAATAAACACGTAGGGTCCTAAATATTTCTACAAAAGGATTAAAAAAAAAGTGTTGATATAAAAATCCTGTCACTGACAAACTTCAGTTTCCTCACATCCATATTTCCAATAGGCTTCAAGCCATAACCCTTTCATAGTTCATGAAAACAGTAAGGTTTCACCAGAGACTCACTTATTTTTTTTTTTAATATATTTTATTGCCCTAGCTGATTTGGCTCAGCAGATAGAGTGTTGGCCTGCAGACTCAAGGATCTCAGGTTCGATTCCGGTCAAGGGCATGTACCTGGGTTGCGGGCACATCCCCAGTAGGGGGCATGCAGGAGGCAGCTGAATCAATGTTTCTTTCTCATCGATGTTTCAATATATATTTTATTGATTTTTTTACAGAGAGGAATGGAGAGGGAGAGCGAGTTAGAATCATTGATGAGACTGAAACGTCTATCCCCTACTGGGGATGTGCCCGCAACCCAGGTACATGTCCTTGACTGGAATCGAACCTGGGACCTTTGAGTCCACAGGCTGACGCTCTATCCACTAAGCCAAACTGGTTAGGGCAGAGAGACTCACTTATGAATCCCATTGCTAACTTACTATATTTCTCTGCAATTCTTTTTTTAAAAAATATATTTTATTGATTTTTTACAGAGAGGAAGGGAGAGAGATAGTTAGAAACATCGATGTGAGAGACACATTGATCAGCTGCCTCCTGCACACCCCCCACTGGGGATGTGCTCGCAACCAAGGTACATGCCCTTGACCAAAATCGAACCCGGGACCCTTCAGTCCGCAGGCTGACGCTCTATCCACTGAGCCTAACTGGTTAGGGCTCTCCGCAACTTTGTGTCACTCCTTTCCTTGTTCATTGAAATTAGCTGCTTCCAAATCCCTATTGAGTATTTTCGGATTTTCAGTTATCACTGTTAAAATCTATGTTTATTGAAAGACTCACAGAAATAGGAAATGATTATAGATGTCCATTACAAATTCCTTTATCCAAATCAGCTCCAGGTCATTTTATAATAGAACTCACTTCATTCATTAACATCCTATGCTTTGTGAGCCTTTAAGATCATGAAGCCAAAATGCTAATTTAAATGATGGATTTTTAAGCATTAGTTTGAAATCCTTTGAGGCTTGGCTTATTTCCATCATTCTGCTTCTATTACTATCATTTCAGACCAGTGGCCTTTTAACAGTTCCCAGTTTTGCGCTCCTACTTCAGTCGTTTCTGCTCTCATTCCTTCTTTTTCTATGTATCATTAGAAAAGGGGGGGGGGGGGGGGCGCGAGACACAGTTTAAAGCCCTTGAGATCTAATCCTTCATTCATATTGTAACATGGCTTACGTGGGTTGATTTCTAGATGGGCAAGGTGAGTTGTGCTTTGATTTACTTACTGCAGCTGAAGGGAAGAGTAGTCCAACCAAAAAGTTGGAGGTCCAGTTGGAGCAGCCAGCCACTGCCATTGCAGCTGGGCGGGGTCCCTGGCTGAAGAGTTCGGCCACAATAAACCAGGGAATAGGGCCTGGGCCAATTTCAAAGAAGGCCACAAACACCAAGATAGCCCCAATGCAAAGAAAGCTCATCCAGCTATAATTATCCTGTGTGAGGAAGGAACAGAGGAAAGTTAATGTTAAAGACAGCATGACCAGGCAGGATCTAGCTTCTCAGACTTGAGCACTGACTGACTCTGAAAAGCCCCTTTATGTCCTGGGGTATAATGGACCTACCGGATTTAGAGTAAAAATTTGAGGTTTTTGAAACCCAGCTATATGATCACACATATATCATTTTTACTGAGATAATTTCATCAATTGTAAATGGAAATAGCCTCAAAATTACTTTAAGAATTAAATTGCATAATGTATTTTATAAGCTACATGTTATATAGATGTAAGGATTATAGCAATTTCATTACCTATCGGTGGTGATCTACTTTTCTTAAAACTCTGGGCATGCTGTTTCTCCCAAATTTGACTTTATCAGTCTTCAGTCTCAACTGTTCACTGCCTTCCCAGAGAGTCAACGTAACCTCTCCTTTCCCCCTCCCCTCCCTTTTCTTCACTCAAAGAGCACTCACCTTTAATAACAGGGAAATAGTCATGAGGATGGAACAACAAGCCATTCCTCCAAGGCCAATCATATGTAGAGTCCTCCTTCCTGCCCTTTCCACTAGAAACAGCTAAAAGAAGAATATAAAATGACACTTCTGATTTCCTTTTTATGAAAACACTATGTAAGCTACCTGAATCTGCCTTAATAATAGCAGATACTTGTTATAGTCACACTTCCTCTTTTCCAGTTCCAAATTTAATATATCCTATATAACCCTTTCTATAACCTCCATCTCTCCCATATATTCTAGATTTGTTTAAAAAAAGTGAAGACTACTTACACCCCCCATTCAATATTTCTCCCCACCCAGTACCCCATCAAAGAGGAATTAAACAACAACAGAAGATTTAAATAATGGTAGGGAGCCCGGCCGGTGTGGCTCAATGGTTGAGCATCGACCCATGAACCAGATGGTCACCGGTTTGATTCCCAATCAGAGCACATGCCCCGGTTGCGGGCTCTATCCCCTGTGAAGGACGTGTAGGAGGCAGCTGATCGATGTTTCTCTCTCGCTGATGTTTCTCTCTCTCTCTCTCTCTCCCTTCTCTCTCTCTGAAATCAATAAATACATATTTTAAAAAAATAATAATGGTAGGGAGGTGGAAGTACTCACAACCCATCTTTGAACATTCATAGCAAGAATTCCTCCCCCCCTAACTCCTGTCTCCCAAAAATGATCAAACCATCCAACTTACAGACACTATAGTGAAGATGGTATTAACCACACCGGCACCAATGGTGGCATAGATTGGCTCCTTAACACCAGCATCTTTGAAGATTCCTGTTGAGTAATAGAACACCTACAAGGAAACAAAAAAAAGGTGCAACTTTGAAACAGCAATTGTGCATGGCAGCTGAAAAATAGGACCAACGTACTATTTTGACTATCAAGTGTGTTTTGCAAAATGCAACAAAATGGTTTTATCAAATCAATCAAAGACTGATGAGAAACTGTCAGGGCATGAATCAGTATTTAAAGAGGTGGGACAAAAGTGTTCTTTATATCCAAATATTTTACCTGAAAATGGATAGAAAGTATACTATCTTCTCTTTTCAAAACCAAGACTCAAAAGCAGGAAGTTGGTATTTACATAGAATATAAGGGATACCTGCCAATTACTAGCTTCCCATTTTGCACCCTATCTCAGCTATCATAGTCTCTATTCTAGTTGTAAAAAATAGATACAATGGTAAGGCCACCTCAGTCTAAGTTGCTACTGTGCTTCCACATTTCTTGATTTTCTAATGGTTCCCCAGGGCTTTACGTGGATTTTAGGATGTCAAATCCTAAAGAAAAGCCAAGGCATATAAATTCTCAGATATCTACTTCGGTTGTATGGCCTACATTGCCACTGATGATATCATATAAGGTAGATCAGAGTTAGAGAGGGCTGGAAATAAAAAATGAGTGGTCAAAAAAATCTGTGTTGTATTATATAGTAAAAAAAGCCTAGAAGAAGACAAAAACTAACCATCTGCTCTAAGACAAAGTGTAAAAACTTTTCATTTTTATTTCCTTTCTCATTTTTCCACATGGGAAACATGTACTATAAATTTAAGAAATAAAACCAAATCAAAACTTGAATAAACAACATTTTCTGAGTAGCTGCTACATGCCAAACATTGTGAGGGGCTAAGTAGGTGAGCTATTTACCTCTGGTCAGGTGTTTTAAGTGAAATATTGAAGGATATCTTGGACACAAAAATTGATACTCACAGCATTGATTCCAGAAAGTTGCTGAGAGAGTTGGAGCATGATGGAAATCATGATGGGCTGTTGGTAGTTCGGCGATCTGAAGAGCTCCAGCACAGTGGCTTGTTTTTCTTGTGACATCCTAACACTCTCATCTTTCATCTCCTGGATGTCCTGAGCCACGTCTTGGGTGCCCCACAACCGCTGGAGGACTGGTGAAGAGAAGAGGAAAGGATAAAGGTAAGGTGCTATCCCAAATCCATAAGACAGCTAGGGGGAAGCCACCCAAGATGAGCCCCAGACATGGCTAATCAATCAGCACCCGTGTCTTAATTTACCTCCTCACCTCATTCTTTAGGGGTTGAAGTTCCTAACTTAATAATAATTAGGAAACTCTTCACTTGGGTTCTGAGATAACAAAAAATAGATCCAATATCCTCATCCTAAAACAAATCACAACCCTACGATTCTTACAGTAAACATGTGAAGGATACTCACTCTTTCTAGCACTGTCTTCTTCCTTTCTGTTAATCAGCAAGAATCTTGGACTTTCTGGGCAAAATGGAAGGGCTATGATTTGTAGGAAAGATGGAAGGATGGTGAAGCCCAATAGCACGGGCCAAAGATCTTCAGTTCCCAAGATGATATTCAGACCAAAGACCTAGAAACCAGACAAAGGTAATACTATAAATCCCATGTTTAATAGGCCATAAATTAAATGAAATAAAGAAAAATTTCAGGAAATTATCCATTCTTTTACTATCCTGTTGCTTTTTCAGTTGTCTGTGAGCTATAATAATATCTGAAACTTACATATAATTGAATATGTGCCATTTTTGAGTACTTTACCTATGTTAACTTTTTAAATTAAATTTTCTTTTTAAAAAATATATTTTTATTGATTTAAGAGAGGAAGGGAGATAGAAACATCAACAATGAGAAGGAATCACCAATAGTCTGCCTCCTGCATGCCCCCCTACAGGGTGATCAAGCCCCCAACCTGGGCATGGACCTTGACCAGGAATCAAACCCATGATCTTCTGGTTCATAGGTCGACCACTGAGCCACTCTGGCCAGGCTATTAACTCTTTTTAAAAATTTCTTGTTTTTTTTACTTCATTTTTAGAGAGCGAGAAAAAGGGAGAGGGAGAGAGAAACATTGATGTAAGAGCTGCCTCCTGTACACACCCTATTGGGGTTGGAGCCCACAACTCGTGCATATGCCCTGGCAAGGAACCAAACCAGCAACCTTCCGGTGCACAGGACAATGCCCAACCGAGTCACACCAGCCAGGGCTATGTTAACTCTTAATGAGTCTTGGAAACTAACACTCGTTAAGTTCTAGCGTACCTGGGCTACCAGAATCCCGATAACGATGCCCAGCTGGTTCAGAGTGCCAAAGGCTCCCCGCAGGGCAGTAGGAGATATCTCTCCAATGTACATGGGCACAAAACCTGTGCAGAGTCCGCAGAAGAGGCCAATGATCAACCGGCCCAGGATCAACATTGCAACTGACTCCGCTATTTTGCAGAATCCCATAAGGCAGCCACCAGTGATAGCCAATAGATTGACAATAAGCATTGAATTGCGCCTGAAAATTTAAACAAAAACAAGTTAGCAAAACAATCCCAACTTTCCCCTTCTTTCCTTATTATTCAATTCCCCAAGCTCAATCACCTTTAAAAAATATTTTTTAATTTATTGATATTTAGGGAGAGAGAGATGGAGAAGGGAAGGGAGAGTGAGTGAGATCAATTCGTTTTTCCACTTATTTCTGCATTCATTGGCTCAATTTTATATGTGCCCTGACTGGGGATTGAACCCCCAATTTTGGCATTATCAGGACGACAATCTAACCAACTGAATTACCTGGACAAAGCATACATCTTCTCTTTTTATTTAACTTTTCTATTTTCTATCATTAGAACATTTCTAGTTGGGATAACAGGATCAGTGGTCATTATACCTCTATATGCATAAAATTCACCTAGAGAACGTGTTTTAAGATTCTCCTCTTTTAAGTTGTACCTGTAGCCTAGCATTTTAGCAGGCACTTTATTTTTTTAATTGAATTTATTGGGGTGATATTGGTTGATAAAATCATATGTTTCAGGTGTACAATTCTATAATACATCACCTGTATATTGTATTGTGTGTTCATCACCCCAAATCTCTTTCCATTTTCATTTATGCCCCCTATACCTTCTTCTACCTCCCCCTACCCCTCTTTCCCTCTGGTAATCACCATGCTATTGTCTGTGTCTGAGTTTTATGTTTGTTTTGCTTAATCCCTTTTCACCCAGCCCTGCAACCCCCATCACTTCTGACAGCTGTCAGTCTGCTCTCTGTAGCTATGAGTTTGTTTGTTGGTTTATTTTATTCATTAGATTCCACATATACATGAAATCATGGTACTTGTCCTCGGACTGGTTTATTTCACTTAGCATAATGCTCTCCAGGTCCATCCATGCTGTTGCAAAGGGTAAGATTTTAGCAAGCACATTAGGCCAGTAGTTCTGAAAGTGATCCATACATAGATTTTGCTAGAAATTAAAATTACCCCTCTCCATATTTATCAAATAATTAGGTTTGACTCTGGGGTGAGGGTCCAACAATCTGTGTTCTAAAAAGTCCTCGAGGTGATTTGGTGCAGGCTCAAGTTTGAGAACTACTGCCCTAGGCAATTCTGCCCTAGCAGGTCTATGAACATACCCAAGAGATATTTTTGGACTAATGCTTCTTACTGCATTTAGTTATAATGCAGTTGCTTAGGTATATCACCAACATACTGATGATGATAGATTATTTCAGACCAAGTTTTTCCACATCACAAAAAAAAGTAATGCAAACAGCAGCTTCAGCTCTCCTTTGGGTGGACTGTGGTGATGTCATTAACAGTTAGTATTGGTAACCAGTATCAAATAATAAATTACTACATTTATGTACTAAAAATGTGGCAGATGGAGCCACTGAAACAGCTGATAGAAGACTGAAATAAAAGATTAACACTGAAAAGTTACTAAAGCTGTTGGGAAGAACCAGCACCATGAACTTCAACAATGAGTCTCAACTCAGGTGGCCACTGAAATTACTTTGGGAGCTTTGAAAAATACTGATGCACAGGTCCTGGCTTGGCACTTTTAAAAGCTTCCAAGGAGATATAGAGAGCACCCTTTCAAGAGAAAAATCTCATTGTTCATTCTCAATTTTACCTTTTTCTACATTCCTTTTCCTGTTCCCCCCTCCTTTATTGGTTCTCTTGCTAATAAAATAACAGGAAGAAGCCATGCTAGTTCTGGAAAACCCACGTTAAAATTTTAATGATTTTAGTAGACAAAAATTTAATCCCTTCAAAAACAAAAATAAAATATTATCAAATAAAATAGGTTGCTTTCATTTATTAAAAACTTGAATTCGGCCAGGCCAGTGTGGCTCAGTAGTTGAGTGTCAACCTATGAACCAGGTCACAGTTGATTCCTGGTCAGGCTACATGCCCAGGTTTTGGGCTCGATCCCTAGTAGGGGCATGTAGTAGGCAGCTGATGGATGATTTTCTCTCATCATTGATGTTTCTATTTCTCTCTCCCTCTCCCTTCCTCTCTCTGAAATCAATAAAAACACATTAAAAAACAAACTTGAATTCCATTTATGTTTCCAGAATATCTAATCAGCAAACTAAATGGTTCTTTCACTAGTCATTATTGAAAGTATTCTACCCTCTAAGATATTTATTTTATTAAGCCAGTATAGGGTGAGAAGATACAATTTTCTTTTTCTTTTTTCAGGAAAAAAAAACATTTCAGGTTAGTTATTTGGCCATGATTTAGTTATTTGCCAAAGATTAAGGATTAAAAAATATTTCCTCCCTATCCTGTTGTGTAAAATAATGAAGATATTTGCATAAAACCCCCAAAATTTTAAAGAAAAGCAAACAACTGACCTTTTTTAAATAAAGTATGTTTCTGAGACACTTCAATGAACTTTATTAGAAAACAGAATTAGTGTAAACTGGACTGCAAAGCCAATCATTCCCAAGGCCCACCTCTTGATGGCTGGGTGGAAGCTATGCAGGGCAGTAGAGCCCCAAGCAAGAGTAGTCAGTGTCAATTAGACTAGGTTTCCCTTGGTCAGAATTTGAGGTGCTCTCATTCAAATGTGTGATTACCATCACATCCTAATTCTCAACACCTGTCCTCAGTGCAACCAGAATAGGCCCCCTCCCTTGTCCAGTTTCTGGCCAATACCTGCCAAAGCGGTTGACAAAGAGTCCAACGGAAAAGGATCCAATCATACCACCAACGGAGAAGATGGCCACAGACAAGGACCAGAGGGACGTCAGCAGCACGTCACTGGGAATGTTTTCTAAATGCTCTTCCAAAGTGTAATTGATAAAGTCCCTTATGATCTGCAAATTAAAATAATTGGTGGGAGGGCAGATTGTTACAGCTGGATGAGAAAAGAGACAAGTATTGGGGGTCTTCCCTTCCCTAAAATACAATATTACAATTACTGCTTTATAGGTAGAGAACCAAGGGAATAACTAGATGGGGATGGAAGAGAGGTAACAGATTGGCGTTAATGTTTCTCTGAAAAGAATTTTTATTTGTTCTGAAAATCCCAGTAGGTAGTACTGATATTCAGTGAATATTCCAGCCCTCTCCCAAGTGCCTTCTTTTTTCTTTGTAATTAACTCCTAAGGGATAATAAAGGAAGTATATCACCATAGGGTGAGAGGAAGAATGGGTACAGTGCGGGATATAGGGAATAACTGCGTTTTGTTTTAATGGTTCAAGTAGACTTCCTTACCAATAGTATGTACTCATTACAATTCTAACTCTAGTTGCCTGGTACTCACCACCTCAGGGGCATTGATGACTCCAGTGTTGTAGCCAAACTGGAAAGAGCCTATTGTAGCAATGGTGATGGCAAAGATCAGAGGTGCGGTGACCTGGGGGTGGGTAGGGGAGGAAGAAACAGTACTTAAAACTCTTGATAATTGCCTCATTAATTAAGGAGACGTATTACGACAGCTTGTCCTAGGAGTGGTATAAAAAGAACAAGCCTGGCTGGCATGGGCCTAGGAACCAGGGGTCACAGGTTCGATTCCCAATCAGGGCACATGCTGGGGCTGTGGGCTCCATTCTTAGTGTGGGGCATGCAGGAGGCAACTGATCCGATGATTCTCTCTCATCATTGATGTTTCCACCTCTTTCTTTCCCTCTCCCTTCCTCTCTGAAATCAATAAAAATGTATATTTTTTTAAAAGAACAAAAACTTAATGAGATTTAGGTAATGAACAGGAACACAAAAGAACAGGTTATCACTGAAGACCTTATCTAGAAATATATGGACAAGCATTGCAAACTTAAGAAAGGAGGCAAGAAAATTTAGAAAGTAAACAGTTAAGAGGAACTGAGTTAGCCAGTTTGGAATTCAAAATATTGCCCCAGGTAAAAGCAAACAGCAGTACCTGGAGGATGGAAAGAACTTAGCAGCAGTTCTCAACCTGTGGGTCGCGACCCCTTTGGGGGTCAAATGGCCCTTTTACAGGGGTCGCCTAAGACCATCGGAAAACACATATATAATTACATATTGTTTACAGTAGCAAAATTACAGTTATGAAGTAGCAACGAAAATAATTTTATGGTTGGGGGTCACCACAACATGAGGAACTGTATTAAAGGGTCGCGGCATTAGGAAGGTTGAGAACCACTGCCTTAGGAGGACAGGGTAAAGACATTTAGAATTCCTAAGAACAGATTATTTTGGAAACAGCTAGATCCAGTGCAGTCTCTCCTGTACCCTGGATTCCACAGAAGCCCCAGAGTGGTGGCGGTGCATTTATCTTTATCACTGAGCTGCTCTTTCTCTCTCTTTGGATCACGTAATCTATGGTGTCTACTATAGAAACCATTGTATCCTGGCCCCACTTGTAATTCTGCCAGTTTAGTGTACTGCTATCTCCCACCCAGCAGGGGGAGAGCACAGGCTCAC
This sequence comes from Myotis myotis, assembly GCF_014108235.1. Lineage (NCBI taxonomy): Eukaryota > Metazoa > Chordata > Mammalia > Chiroptera > Vespertilionidae > Myotis > Myotis myotis. Next base: position 191,643,627 of record NW_023416335.1, read on the forward strand.
TCCCAACCCCACATACAGGAGACATTTCTTGGGGGAAGGGGACAGAAATCAACTCAGTCATCTCTCAGCTTCCCAGGAATAACTCAAGGGGTTGTTATCTTAAATTTCCACCTCAAAGTAGCCCAATATCTATGCCTGAGTCCATCTTCAACCTCCCCCAAACATTATTCTCCAGTCTGACAGGAGTGGCAGGCTGAGAATTTCAATTGCCCAGAATGACCTTGCCTCCCAGGCAGCTAGGTGTAAGGACTCCCGAGGCCCCCGCCACTGCATAGCTCTTTCTGATGAATTCTTTTCCCTGAGTTAAACCTCTTTTCCCCTCATCCTACTATCATTGAGTCCCTTTTCTTCTTCCTTCACATTTTTCATCTCTTATCTTCCTTTATTTTCAAATTTGTTTACCTTCATGAAAATGCCTTTCTCCCTAAATATACTGCATACATAATACACAATAATAATAACTGTATCATGTGCTCACAATCATAACCACACTAGGAAGAACAATGACAATTCTCTCTCCTTAGTACCCAGAAAATCCCATAAGTCATAGAACAGATGGCTGGACACCAGGCCTCCAAACAAATCTCAGGTCTTTTCAAGGCCCAATGCTTCCAGAGACATCCTCAGACTGCACCTGGCCCCACACTTGTCATTAACACAACCGAGCAGCCGCTGATGCCCTGTCCACTCCATCAGCTCATCCTCAGTAGAGTGTAATTATGTTAAATAAACCCGAGAAACAAACACAACTTCTCCAGGTGACTTTCCCTGAGACAGGAAGGTGATGGAGCTGGAATAAATCCTTTATAGGATATGAGAATCAAGGAGAACTGGTGAAACTGTAGCACTGCAGGCGGAAGGAAAGGGCCTGAAGATGGCTAGATGACAGAATAAAATAGAACACAGCAATCACCATTATGGTTTCCCTTTCAGAGTGTACCCCAAACATGCAAAAATAACTGGTAATTGTATCATCCTTACCTTATGTGTCCCCATGGCCCTAATTTAATTCTTTTCGAATCTTCAAGAAAGATCTGGAGGGGGATTCCAGAGACACCTTTTTCAGCCAACAAAACCTTAAAAATGTCCTTCTCTGGCAGCAAGTCTCTCTTCAGGTCCTCAGGATTGCTCTACATCTCAGCCTCACACGCACTCTTTCGGTTAAAAGTGCACACCAGTCACCAATTTATAATCCTGTAAAGGGTGGAGCCAGGAAGGGAGCCGAGCCCCCAGCCCTTCCCCAGCTCCTCCCCCAAACAATCTCGTGATCTCGTAACATCAAATTCAGACCTCACCCTAGGCAGCACCTCCCTCTGCCCACTTTTAAAACCACATCCTTTTCCATACCCACTACGTCTTCTTGAGCGTCCTTCCCTTTTCTAAAGCAGCTACAGCCTCTCTTAGTTTCACAGACAAAATGCTACCAGAAAAGCCTGCAGGGAAGGGCAAATTCACTTTATTTTTGCTCTCACAACTGCTCAGAATTGAATCAATCTGTCAGGAGACAACATGCCTTTTCCCCTATATGTGTGTAAGTGCTGTATATGTGAGGCCAAGTGGAGTGGGTGTTATCTGAGAGTTAAGGTTGTTTGAAGGAGTGGAAGCAGAATTCACGATCCTATGAATTTATCAGCTGCTTTTTGATTGTTGATTGGGTCTACAATCTTGAAGGGGAGGAAAGGACAGTCTGGGAGAAGAAAACAGAGGGCAGAACTGAGCCAATTTATGTCTCTAGTTGTCCTCTAATTGGCATAATCGCCCCAGGTAGGACGGAAACCTGAATATCCAGAAGCTAGACCAACTCCCCTAAGCTGCAGGAAGGAGAAAACTAAATGCCTATAGGATAAGATCCAAACTCTTTTTTTGTTTGTTTGTTTTGTTGTTTTTATATTTTGGGGGATCCAAACTCTTTAATATTGCATCCACCAAACACCCACTTTTAATTCTACCCTTTCTGCAAGCTTTGCCTCTAGTCTCAGGTTTATAGCATGTAGTGATAGGGCAATTATCAAATTCAGCTAAACAGGTATTTGCTGATACTCTCCAAGGAACTGGGGATTCACGAGTATATAGGACAAAAGAGTCCTGGCCCTTAAGGAATTTATAATGTTTCTCTCCTTCTTCCACTTAAAAAAGGGGAAAGAGCGCGGAGGGGACAAGACCAATTGATTTTTACACAACTGGAGATAATTATCAATATCCTATTAATTATGCACTGAATTTTTTGAAAGAAACGTGAGCTAAATATCTCATTACGTATTAAGTTTTACAAGAAAAATGAGCAGATCAGTAGAAAAAAACAGATAAATATATGAAGAGAGGAAGGTGAAGGATAACAGAGAAAGAAGAGGCTCCAGTGTGAGAGTAAACAAAGCAAAACAAACTAGTTGTGGTTAAAGAGTTGGGCAAGTGCCAGATAATATCAGGGATTTGAGGGGGTTGGGGAGAGAAATACCATTGGTCAAATTCCTAATGCCCATTACTTTGTAGCCCAGCAACCCCTTAAGTAGTGGGGGCAGGGGGTGGGAGGGGGAGAGAGGGAGTGGGTTGAGGGAAACATAGTTTTTCTAGGTAAATCAAAGGAAATGTATATTCCTTTGGGGGTTTGGGTTGAGGGCCTAGAATTCAAACCGAAACTACTGGACGTGAAACAAACCGCATTATCTTGTCTCCTTTTCTTGAACCAGGATATTTTCTAAGCGGAGAGAACTGAGGACCAGTGAAAGTCCATGTCTAAGGAAATGTTCCCTGAGGGCACACCTCCCCTCCCCCATCTCATCCTGTTTTCCCGGAAACATGGAGCCTAGAGGCCCCTTTAGTTACCACAGCAACTGAATTAGCAGGTGAAGGACAATGGATATCCCCTTTGGCAGCGTTAATAGAAATATAATTTGAGCCACTTATGTAATATTAAATTTTCTAGTAGCCACATTACAATTTTTAAAAGAAACAAGAGAAATTTATTTTAATAATTATTCCATTTGACCCAATATATTCAAAATAATATCATTTCAGCATGTAGTCAATGCAAAATTAAGTTAATTCACTTTTTTCTGCCAAGTCTTCAAAATTCAGTGTATATTTTACATTTACAAAACATCGTCATTTTAGATTCTAAGTTTTCTATAGTTCAAGGAATCTGTTTTTCTATCAAAACAATAAAGTGTTTAATGGAAAAAAAATTTTTAATTGCTTCAGTTTAAAATTAGTGATTCACTCCCTTAGTCCCACTGGCCATGTGAAAGTACTCAACAGCTACCCGAGGCTCATGGCTGGACCTTGCAGCTAACAGTAAGACCACCACACCACTTTCCCACTTTGCCCTCTTTTCTGTAGTCTTTTCTCCATTTTCTTTTTTATCTTCGGCTTTATTATATGTCTTACAATGTCATTCTTTTTTTTAAAATATATTTTTATTGATTTCAGAGAGGAAGGGAGAGAGAGATAGAAACATCAATGATGAGAATCATTGATCAGCTACTTCCTGCATGCCCCCTACTGGGGATAGAGCCTGAACCGAGTTACATGCCCTTGACCAGAATCAAACCCCGGACCCTTTAGTCCACAGGCTAAGGCTCTATCCACTGAGCCAAACCAGCTAGGGCTCACAATGTCATTCTTGGCTCTAAGTCACTTGGTCTTTTCTTTCTCCTTCTCCCTAGACTTAGAATAATTATTCTTTAATGTTTTCCAAGAGCAAATGGCACCAGTGAAATTAAAAGTAGGTCTGTCCTAACCCTTTCATTTACTCAATGTAATTCAGAACACAGTGTTTGCCCCAGTAATTATTTTTCTCCAATATTTATTGAAAGAACAAATGAAATAATTGTTAAGGCCCAGGATTATAACTTTCCCAAAGTAACCTGTGTATAACTGCAATGACATATGTAGAATATTTTCTTCTTGGTAAAAAGGAGGGAAGGTGAAAGGAAGAGAGATATGAAAATTTTCTCTGGTGAAACTCAGTCTGAGGAAATTGTTACAGGGTAGGGGACTGAGCCATGAAAGGGTTACAAAATGTTACAGAATGTGCTGAGGGGAGGAAATGAGACATGAGAAATTGAATGTGCTCGAAGGGAGGGGGATGTATGAGGAAGGATTATGTTCAAGGATTGTGTCAGGGTAACAGTGGAAGAAAAATTGTTAGATTGTCTTAGAAAAACAACGTGTTATGATATACTCCAGTCAGGTGTGACTCTGTTTACCCCCCTTTTGTACTTGTGAATTCTTTATGAACTTTTAAATATATATTTTTTAAAATATATTTTATTGATTTTTTACAGAGAGGAAGGGAGAGATAGAGAGTTAGAAACATCGATGAGAGAGAAACATCGATCAGCCGCCTCCTGCACACCCCCTCACTGGGGATGTGCCCACAACCAAGGTACATGCCCTTGACCGGAATCGAACCTGGGACCTTTGAATCCGCAGGCCGACGCTCTATCCACCGAGCCAAACCGGCTAGGGCTCTTTATGAACTTTTAATGGAATGCTTTGTAGTTGATTTTTTAACACTGTTTTGCTATAAAAGATCATACTGCACCCTTGGTCTCTGCCACATGCTCCGAAGCTCCCAGAGGGGGAGATAGGCGCTGTGGTCAGCTGGCCAGCTTAATAAAGGCTCTTAAATTTAAATTCTGTGTCGATGGTCTATCTCGCTGAGCCAACCCATAACAGAAATCACCTTTAAAAATTCTACCTAGACAATTTTAGTAGGGAGAAAGACTACTTCTAGCAGTATCTATTTGAAAGGTTACAACTGGAATTCAACTGAAATCTAAAAAATCTAAAAGTGTGCTAAATATATTGAGACAAAGGTTTCTTAAACAAGTGGGATCTACTATTCAGAGACTCAGAAACCAGTTCAGTACAGACAGGTACAAGTTAGGTAATCTTCATCCTGGGCAACAGATAATAGTTGCTCAATACAATTATTTGATGATGCCATTGGTTGGTTGATTGGAGTCTTTGATGTACTTTGGGAGTAGGTCCCACTAGATTCCAAGCTCCACTCAGGAGTCAGCTCTGGTGATGCTCTAGACCAGTGATGACGAACCTATGGCACGCGTGTCAGGGGTGACACGCAAACTCATTTTTTTGGTTGATTTTTCTTTGTTAAATGGCATTTAAATATATAAAATAAATATCAAAAATATAAGTCTTTGTTTTACTATGGTTGCAAATATCAAAAAATTTCTATATGTGACACGGCACCAGAGTAAGTTAGGGTTTTTCAAAATGCTGACACTCCGAGCTCAAAAGGTTCGCCATCACTGCTCTAGACTCTAGAGGAGGTATGTTAGAGTAGGTCAGGAAGGTAAATGTCCTAAAACATGTAGCCTGTGTCATTTGACTCCTGGGACATGTTCTTCCACTTTTACTGAAAACAAAAGAGGAGGAAATGTGATGAATAAATGATAAAATGGGGTAAGTTGGGGAGGAACGGTATGAAATTCCTACCTCATAGTTAATGTAGGGCTTCTCAGAATAAAGACAATGAACAGACAATGAAAGGACTAACAGTCTGAAATCCTTTTGATCCAAAGATAAATATCTGCAGATGTAAATCTTAATCCTAGTGTCACGTTACTCTGTGGGAGGGTGTCTGCTAGTGTGATAAAGGCAGGGAAAACTGCCTCTATAAGAGAACAATGTAAATGGCATTTCAGGACACACAAAAAGCTAGTAACGTCCTAAAGTCTGCCAAGGTTAATTCCACTCATTGCTTGTATTTGTAATATTTTTCATAAGGAACGACTTTTGTTTCAGCATACTCTTTTTAATCTTTTTTTTTACATATATTTTTTATTGATTTTTCACAGAGAGGAAAGGAGAGAGATAGAGAGTTAGAAACATCGATGAGAGAGAAACATCGATCAGCCGCCTCCTGCACACCCCCCACTGGGGATGTGCCCGCAACCAAGGTACATGTCCTTGACCGGAATTGAACCTGGGACCTTTGAGTCCACAGGCCGACGCTCTATCCACTGAGCCAAACTGGTCCCAGCTCTTTTTAATCTTTTATTAGTTTAGTTATAGTCACAGTTCATATTGAATTTGAAAACACTTTAGAAAAGACACCTTTAGGGTGAAAAAAAAGAGAGAAATGTTGATTTTCCTGTCTACCTGGCTTTCAACTATTCATCACTCCAATTTACCCTGAGGGACGTATTCCCAGCTCCCAGACCCTTATCATTTTCTAAAGGGTCTTCTCTCCTCCAATTCCTCCAAAAATTAATACATCACACCCCAGTGTTAGATAAATTATCCTAAATTAAATTTTTAATTATATCAATCTCCAATGCAAAAAATCTTCAATAGTTTTTTTTTTTTTTTTTTTTTTTTTAATACTCACCCGAAGACATTTTTCCATTGATTTTTTTTAGGGAGAGTGGGAGAGGGAACGACAGAGAGAAATATTGATGTGAGAGAAACACATCGATTGGTTGCCTCCTGCATGAACCCCAACCACAGCCCAGGCCTGGAAGGAACCTGCAATCGAGGTACATGCCCTTGACCAGAATCGAACCTGGGACTCTTTGGTCCACTGAGCTAAACCGACCAGGTCTTCAATAGTTATTGAATAAAGTCTAGATCAGTCCTGCCCAGTAGTTAAAAATTTTCGGTAGCTACATTAAAAAATAATGAAAACAAGCAAGTTGCTATTTATGTATTTACTTATGTTATCTTCACCAAAGGATATGTTTTATTGATTTTTAGAGAGAGGAAGAGGGAGAGAGAGAGCGAGCGAGAGAGAGAGTGAGACTGTTCAGTTGCTTCATGTACACACCTGGACTGGCATCCAACCCACAAGTTAGGTATGTGCCCCAACCAGGAATTGAACCCTCAACTTTTTGGTCTACAGGACAGCACTCCAACCGAGCCACCTAGCCAATGCACAAGTTGTTAAATTTAATTTTTTTAAAATATATTTTTATTGATTAAGATATTACATATGTGTCCTTGTCCCCACGTTACCCTCTACCCCCCCGCCCCGCTCATGCCCTCACCCCCCCCCCCCCATTGTCCGTGTCCATTGGTTAGGCCTATATGCCTGCAGGTAAGTCCTTTGGTTGATCTTTCTCCCTTACCGCCACCCTCCCCTACCCTCCCTCCAAAGCCCGACAGTCCAATCAATGCCTCTCCGTCTCTGGATCAGTCCTTGTTCATCAGTTTATGTTGTTCATTATATTCCACAAATGAGTGAGATCCTGTGGTATTTATCCGCTCTCCAGTTCCATCCATGCTGTGGCAAATGGTAAGAGTTCCTTTTTCTTCTTCCTCTTCTTAAAGAATACCTTTCAGCATTTCATATAATGCTGGTTTGGTGGTGATGAACTCCTTTAGCTTTTTCTTATCCGTGAAGCTCTTTCTCTGACCTTCTATTCTGAATGATAGCTTTGCTGGATAAAGTAATCTTGGTTGCAGGTTCATGCTATTCATCACTTTGAATATTTCTTGCCACTCCCTTCTGGCCTGCATGGTTTCTGTTGAGAAATCAGCTGACAGTCGTATGGGTACTCCCTTGTAGGTAACTGACTGTCTTTCTCTTGCTGCTTTTAAGATTCTCTCTTTGTCTTTTGCTCTTGGCATTTTAATTATGATGTGTCTTGGTGTGGTCCTCTTTGGATTCCTTTTGTTTGGGGTTCTCTGCACTTCCTGGACTTGGAAGTCTATTTCTTTGACCAGGTGGGGGAAGTTTTCTGTCATTATTTCTTCAAATAGGTTTTCAATATCTTGCCCTCTCTCTTCTTCTGGTACCCCTATAATTCTGATGTTGGTACGCTTGAAGCTGTCCCAGAGGCTCCTTACACTATCTTCATATTTTTGGAATCTCTTTTCTTTTTTCTTTTTCAGTTGGGTATTTTTTGTTTCTTTGTATTTCAAATCTTTGACTTGATTTTTGGGATCCTCTTGTCTGCTGTTGGATCTCCGTAGATTATTCTTTATTTCAGTCAGTGTATGCTTAATTTCTAGTTGGTCCTTTTTCATGTCCTCCATGGTCTCACTATACTTATTGAGGGACTCATTAAATTTATCGGCGGTTTCCATAAAATTCTTGAAAAACCTTATAAACATGGCCTTGAACTCTATATCCAGTCGTTTGCTTTCCTCCATTTCTGCCATTTGTGACCTGTTTCTTTGTCTCCACATTTTGGCTGCTTCCCTGTGTTGATAGAGTGGCTTTGTGTGCTAGGTGTCCTGTAGGGCCCAGTGGCTCAGCCTCCCCAGTTACCTGAGGTGGACACTCTTGGTGCACCCCCTCGTGGGCTTTGTGCACAGTCTTGTTGTGGTTATGCCTTGGTTGTTGTAGGATCACTGGGAGGAATTGACCTCCAGGGCAATTGGCAGCGAGAATCAGCTGTGGTTATGGTGGGAGAACTTCTGTGCTGGAGACACCCTTCTGGGGCAAGACTTGCTTCAGTGGGGCTTTGGTGCTCACTGAGACTGCACCCTGAGTGTGTCCCTTATGGATCTGAGGAGTTGTGATCTGGATGGTTCCCCTCTGACCACTGGGTACAGTGGCTCTTGGATCTAAGGAGGTGCTAATTTAGCCTCTGCCTGAGGTTACACAGCAGGAACTAGGAAGAGAACTGCAGATTCCCCTTCCTTTTTTTTTTGGAGATTGGAAGTGCCCTGATGATGCTCAGCTGTGTAGCAATGCAAGCCGCTCTTGGAAGCTCTGGGTCTATCTGGCCCGGCTGCGGTTAGGTAATTACAGGTTGCAAATGGCCGGGGCATTCATATGCAAAAGCCTCTGCCACAGCCTGGGCGGGGCAGGGTCTCAAGAAATCAAAGGGCGGAGAAAGCAGGTATGGCGGAGCCTCAGCCCTGCCCTAAGGAGTCGCGAGTCCCAGTGTCCCGGCAATGGCTGCAAGCACCTCTGAGGGAAAGCCGCTCTCAAGCTCGCCCGCTGCCAGACAGTCCAGTATCTCCCCGTATGAGTCCTGGGTCCCCAGAGACTTCCCGGAACCGGATTTCAGAGCCCTCGGGAGCTTGCGTCTCCCTCCGGATTCAAAAAGACAGCCGCGTCCTCAGGTGCCAGACCCTTTCCGCGCGCGAGCCCCCATACCTCTGCACTCCACCTCCGCAGCTCCTCCCGCTCGCAGTGTGCTTTTCTTTCCTTCTAGTTGTAGAATTTACACTCAGCCAGCCCTCCTGTAGTTCTGGATGATGTCCACCTTGTGTTTTTGATGCATTTATCGGTTGTTGTGGGAAGCAGCAATTTCCCGGTGTTTATCTATGCCGCCATCTTAGTTTCTCCCGTTAATTTTAATTTTATTTAACCCAATATATCACAAATATTTTCATTTCAGCATGTGATTAATATAAAAATTATTAATGAGATTTTTTTTTCTCTTTCGGTACTAGACCTTCAAAATCCAATCTGTATTTTACACTTAACAGCACATTTTAATTGAGACATTAAATTTTCAAAAATAGAGTTGAAATGTTGTCCTATTAAAATAATAAAGCTTGTTTAACAAAAATATTTTATACTGCTTTAAATTTTTAAAATACAAACTCAAATGAATTAAAATATGATGAAATTAACAATTAAATTCTGTAGCCACACTAGCCACATTTCAAGTGCCCAATAGCCACATGTGGCAAGTGCCTTATCTATTGGACAGTGTAGATCTGGACTCCTTAGCATGATCTGGAGCACAGACGAAACACCCAAGAAGTATCTCTCCCCTTTGCCCAAGCCAAAGTGAACTATTTGTCAATTTTCAAACAGGCTCCATTTCCTGTCTCGCAGTCTTTGCTTTGCCATTGTCTCTCTTACAAATCTCTTTCATCCCTAGTTGTAAAAACAATTCCTATGATTCAACAGTCAATTAAAATCCTCCCAGGCAAAGAAAATCCATTTGAAGATTACACATGACTTACGATACGCCATTCTATCTTGAGTTTTAGATATTTAGGCTGGAACTTCATAGAAGCATCATCTGGTGTGGTTGCTTTTGTATGGCCCAGAATAGAATAGGGTTCTAATAGATGTTGGCTGAATGCATATAGCAAGGTTGCAAGATACAAGCTTGATATACAAAAGTCAATCACTTTCCCATGTGCCAACAATAAAAAAATGAAATTTGAAATTAAAAATACAATGCCATTTATATTAGCCTCCAAATAAAGGGGAAATATTTAGATATAAATCTAACAATATATACATAAGACCTAAAGAAGAAAACCATAAAACTGATGAATGAAATCATAGAAAAGCTAAATAATTGGAGAGGTAGTTCATGTTCATGGGTAGGAAGACTCAATATTATCGACATGTCAGGTCTGCCTAACTTGATCTGTAGACTCAATGTAATCCCAATCAATATCTCAGCAAATTATTTTTGTGGATACAAAAAAAAATTATTATAAAATGTGTATGAAGAGACAAAAGACCCAGAAGAGCCAACACTGTGTTGAAGACTTCAAATTTTGGAAATAGCCTCAGTAATCAAAACATTGTGGTTTTGGTGCAAGAATAAACAAATAGATCAATGGAACAGAATAGAGAGCCCCCAAAGACCCTCAGGAATATAATCAAAGATTTTTGACAAAGGAACAAAGGCAACACAATGGAGCAGATCGTCTCCTCAATAAACGGTGCTGGGACAATGGGACATCCAAACACAAGTAAATAATTATCCAAATAAATAAATAAATGAATGAATTTAGACACAGATTACACCCTTCACAAAAATTAATTCAAAATGGATCATAGACCTAAGTGTCAAACAGAAAGCCATAAAACTCCTAGAATATAACAGGAGAAGACCTAGATGACCTTGTATATGGCTATGACTTATTATTTTATTATTTTTAAAGGGGTTACTTTTTTTCAAAAATATATTTTATTGACTTTTTTACAGGGAGAAAAGGGAGAGGGGTAGAAACATCGATGAGAGAGAAACATCAATCAGCTGTCTCCTGCACACACCCTACTGGGGAGGTGCCCACAACCAAAGTACTAGTACATGCCCTTGACCAAAATCGAACCTGGGACCCTTCAGTCCACAGGCCGATTCTCTAGCCACTGAGCCAAACCAGTTAGGGCTTTATTATTTAAAGATGTTTTTGTTGATTTCAGGGAGAGGAAGGGAGAGAGAGAGAGAGAGAGAGAGAGAGAGAGAGAGAGAGAGAGAGAGAGAGAGACATTAATTATGAGAGAGACTCACAGATTGGCTGCTCCCTGCAAACCCCACACTGGGGATTGAGCCCACCTGGGAATCAAACTGTCACACTGGCCAGGCAGCGATGACTTTTTAGATACAACAACAAAGGCACCATCCAAAAAAGCACTGAACAGCTATTAGAATGGCCACAATCCAGAACACTGACAGAATCAAACACTGGTGAGGATGTGCTGCGACAGGAGCTCTAACACATTGATAGTGGGATTGTAAACTAGTACAGCCACTTTGGAGGAGAGTTTGGTAGTTTCCTATAAAACCAAACATACTGTTACTATATGATCCAGCAATCACACTCCTTGATATTTACCCAAAGGAGTTGAAAGCTTACATCTACACAAAGATGTTTATAGCAGCTTTATTCATAACTGCCAAAACTGGGAAGCAACCAAGATATCTTCCAGTAGATGAGTGTATAAATAAACTGTGGTATACCCAGACAATGGGGTATTATTCAGTCCTAAAAAGAAATGAGCTATAGCCCAGCCGGCCTGACTCAGTGGTTGAGCATTTACCTATGAACCAGGAGGTAACAGTTCAGTTCCTGGTCAGGGCACCTGCCCTGGTTTCTGGCTCAATACCCAGTGTGGGGTGTGTAGGAGATAACCAATCAATGATTCTCTCTCATCATTGATGTTTCTATCTCTCTTTCCCTCTCCCTTCCTCTCTGAAATCAATAAAAATATATTTTTTAAAAAAGAAATGAGCTATAAGGTGATGAAAAGATATGGAAGACCCTTAAATGTATATTACTAAGTGAAAGAAGACAATTTGAAAGGATACATACTGTATGGTTTCAACTATACAGCATTCTGCAAAAGGCAAAACTTCAGACAGGTAAAAAGATCTCTGGTTGCCAGGGATTTGGGTAGGGGTGGGAGGAGGAATAAAAAGGCAGAGCACAGAGGGTTTCTAGGGCAGTGAAACTATATATATAAAAGCCTAAGCCACCATTTGACTGTTCGACCATTCGACTGTTCAACTGGTAGCTATAACGTGCACTAACCACCAGGGGGAAGATGCTCCGACAGGTAGGCTACCTTGCTGCTGGGGTCTAGCTGATGGGGACTGGGCGAGACAGCCGGACGCACCCTGGAGCCCTCCCGCGGCCCCTCCCTGGCCCTGAATGTGCACCGGTGGGGTCTCTTGGTCTGACCTGTGCCCTCTCACAATCCGGGACCCCTTTGGGGATGTCAGAGAGCTGCAGGCCAGGCTGAGGGACCCCAGCAGTGCATGAATCCATGCACCAGGCCTTTAGTTCTATATAATGCTGTAATGATGAATGTATGTCGTACATACATTTGTCTAAATCCATTGAGTGTACAAGATCAAGAGTGAACTCTAATGTAATGTCTAAGGGCTTTGGGTGATTATGATGTTTCAATGTAGGTTCAGCAGTTGTAACAAGTGTTATTATTGTTACAACTGCTGGTGGGAGATGTTTATAATGAGGAGCTTATGCTTATGTGGGGGAACTGGTATATGGGAAATCTCTAAAAGAATCTGAAAAAAGAAAAAATGACTAGTTCTCTATACAAGCAATCTTGAAAGCAGAGGCTGTGCTCATTTCATTTCATTTCTGTTCTCTTTCTGTAACATCATCTCCTTCTTAATACTTGGCACAGTATATTAGAGTATTTACTTATAAGTATTTTAGGGAAATTAAGTAATTTCATTTTGGAGGCAGACAGTTCTGTATGGGACATTTATTCTTTTTTAAAAAATATATTTTATTGATTTTTTACAGAGAGGAAGGGAGAGGGATAGAGAGTCAGAAACATCGATGAGAGAGAAACATCGATCAGCTGCCTCCTGCATGCCCCCTACTGGGGATGTGCCTGCAACCAAGGTACATGCCCTTGACTGGAATTGAACCTGGAATCCATCAGTCCGAAGGCTGATGCTCTGTCCACTGAGCCAAACAGGTCAGGGTGGGACATTTATTCTTATTGGTAAACCAGAATGGCCATTAAAAATTTATAATATGTCTGGTGAATTCCACTAGCACAACTTGCCTTTTAAGCCCTGATTAATCATTCAACTAGGCTTGCTCCTTCTCCCTTTTTTTAATGAAACCCAATTATTAATTTCTATTGAACAATTAATCAGTTTGAAAAACATCCTATGAAAAAAACAATGAACTTTGCTATTTAATACCATAACCCTAAACTTATTCAAATATGTGTCCTTATTAAGAGTTTATTTCCTTATAAATGAAGAAATTTCATTTCATGCTTTTAAGTCTGTTTGCCAATTCCAAGTAATTAATTTTGGGGGGATCAAGTATTCTTTTTTTAAAAAATATTTTATTGACTTTTTACAGAGAGGAAGGGAGAGGGATAGAGCTAGAAACATCAATGAGAGAGAAACATTGATCAGCTGCCTCCTGCACACTCCCCACTGGGGATGTGCCCGCAACCAAGGTACATGCCCTTGACCAGAATCGAACCTGGGACCCTTGAGTCCGGAGGCCGACTCTCTATCCACTGAGCCAAACTGGTTAGGGCTCAAGTACTCTTTAATAGTTGGCAGAGATTAAATCGATTTACTAGGCCATAGCATTGTGCAGATTATACTTATTGTTAATAATCAATAACAATATGTCAAAATAATATCTAAAAGTAAATAGGACATTCCAGTTGATAAGGAAAGAGCTGAAGAAAAAGGAAGAACCAAGTTATCCATAGGGGGAAGTGAATGTCTGTGTCACAATTTAAACTTAAAAAAACTACCACTTAGACAACAGCTGCCCACAATTCAGCTCCAAACTCTCCCCAATGTGCATATGCTAAACTATTTCTGAAAAGCGGCAAAGAGGAAAATCTTTGAGCGTAGAGTCATGGACTCTCTCCAGTGCTTGTTTAACGGGTCTTCTGCCAGGATCAGAGAAAGGAGTGGCAGCGCATCTCAGTGCTTTCCGGCCGGAACTGACCATCTGCCACTAAAGCAGCAGCTTCTCTGACACCTGCCTTACTGATCACAGTGCCTTGGGTGGGGCACCAATCTCCTCCCCATTCCCTCCATGGCAGTGATGGCGAGCCTTTTGAGCTCGGCGGGTCAGCATTGTGAAAAACCCTAACTTAACTCTGGTGCCGTGTCACATATAGAAATTTTTGGATATTTGCAACCATAGTAAAACAAAGACTTATATTTTTGATACTTATTTTATATATTTAAATGCCATTTAACAAAGAAAAATCAACCAAAAAAAATGAGTTCGCGTGTCACCTCTGACACGCGTGTCACAGGTTTGCCACCACTGCCCTATGTCCTTTCTAGCACCCAGCAGAGACTTGGCATGATCTATTTCCTCTCTCACCAACACTAGGAAGTGTAGGCAGGGGAGAGGATAATTATGCAGTGTAACTGACTAAGCAGAGGATTGGAGGTGAAAAGAGCAAAATCTGAGTCCCCGCTCCGGAACATGAATTAGAATTTAGGTATCTGAATATGTCATTCAACTTCTCTCTCATTTTCAGTATTTAAATTGGAGGCTGTAATACAAAGCTCATGGAATTATTGTAAGAATTTAAATGAGATAATGCAAATAACAAACAAACAACCCTCGCTCAGCTGGCATGGCTTAGTGGTTGAACAGCTACCTATGGACTAGGAGGGCACACGCCCAGGCTATGGGCTCCACGCCCAGTGTGGGACATGCAAGAGGCAGCGATCAGTGATTCTTTCTCATCATCGATCTCTCTCTCTCCCTCTCTCTCCCTCTCTCTCCCTCTCTCTCTCCTTTCCTCTCTGAAATTAATTTAAAAAAATTTAAAAAACCCTAAAGTCCGAGCAAATATTAATTCAGTCAGTTGGTCAGTCATTTATGCATTTTCATCAACTGTTTATTGAATTTTTCACTTACTGTATGCATGGTATAGTCCTAGGTGCAGGCAATGCACTGTCACTAAGAGAAAGTCCTTCTCCTCACAGAGCTTACATTTTAATATGAAAGGCCTATGTGATGGTTAATTTTATGTATCAACTAGGATGGGCCACCACAGTGCCTAGATAGCTGTCAAATATTTTGTATGTGCATGTGTTTTTGGATGAGATTTACATTTAAATCAGTGAGCTTTGAGTAAAGCAGATTTCTTTCCGTAATGTGGTGGGTCTGATTTAACCAGTTGAGGTCTGACTAGAACAAAAATCTGACATCCTCCTCTGCCCAAGCAAGAAGGAATTCTGCCAGCCCTAACCAGTTTGGCTCAGTGGATAGAGCGTCGGCCTGCAGACTGACGGGTCCCAGGTTCGATTCCAGTCAAGGGCATGTACCTTGGTTGAGGGCACAACGCCAGTAGGGGGTGTGCAGGAGGCAGCTGATCGATGTTTCTCTCTCATCGATGTTTCTAACTCTCTATCCCTCTCCCTTCCTCTCTGTAAAAAATCAATAAAATATATATAAAAAAGAAGGAATTCTGCCAGCAGACTGCCTTTAATTTCCACTGTGACATCAGCTTTTCCTGGGTCTCTAGCCTGATGGTCCTTCTACTTCAACTACAGCATTGGTTCTTCCTGAGTCTCTAATCTGCCAGCCCACCCTGCAGATTTGGACTTGCCAGCCTCCACATTCATGTGAGAAAAACCCTTTACACACATCCTATTAGTTCTGTTTCTCTGGAGAACCCTGACTAATACAGATTTTTGGTCCAAAGAAATAGGGTTCTGCTATGACAGATACCTAAAAATGTGGAGGTGGCTTTGGAACTGAGAAATGGTTAGAGGCTGGAAGAGTGGAAGAGTTGTTGTTGTTTTTTTGTTTTTTTTTTAAAATATATTTTATTGATTTTTTTACAGAGAGGAAGGGAGAGAGATAGAGAGCCAGAAACATCGATGAGAGAGAAACACCGATCAGCTGCCTCCTGCACATCTCCCACTGGGGACATGCCCGCAACCCAGGTACATGCCCCTGACCAGAATCGAACCTGGGACCCCTCAGTCCGCAGGCCGACGCTCTATCCACCGAGCCAAACCAGCTTCGGCACCTGGAAGAGTTTTGAGGTGCATCTGATGATACGCAGATAAGACTTTAGCTTGGAATTGATGTTGGAATGAGATAAGACTTTTGGGGGCAATTGGGATAGAGGTGAATGTATTTTGCAAGTGAGAAGACCATGAACTTTAAGGGGTGAGATCGTGGGGCGTTATGCACCAAATTGTGTCCTTCTAAAATCCATATGTGGAAGCCTAACCTCCAGTTCCTTAGAATGTAACTGTATTTGGAGACAAGGACTTTGGAGACAAGGCTGGGCTGGAGACAAGGATGTTAAAAAGGTTATTAAGGCCCAGTGGGTGTGGCTCAGTGGTTGAGTGTCAACCTATGAACCATGAGGTCATGGTTTGATTCCCGGTCAGGGCACGTGCCTGGGTGGTAGGCTTGATCCCCAGTGGGGGGTATGCAGGAGGCAGCTGATCAATGATTCTCTCTCATTGATGTGCCTATCTCCCTTTCCCTCTCCCTCCCGCTCTGAAATCAATACAAATATATTTTATATTTTTAAAAAAAGGTTAAGTTTAAACAAGAAATGTCTAGTGTCCGTGTAAGTAGAGAAAGAGACACCAGGAATGTGCGCACAGAAAAAAAGGCCTTGTGAGGACACAGTGACAAGGTAGCTATCTGCAAGGAAAGAGGTCTCAGGAGAAACCAGCCCAGCTGGCAGCCTGATTTCAACTTCCAGCCTTCAGAACTGTGAGAAAATACATTTTTTTTTTGGTCATATAAGCCAGCCAGTCTGTGGTACTCTGTTGCGGCAGTCCTGGCAGATCAATACAACAGACAGCAAGCAAATAAATACATAATGTCAAGTAACAATAAGGGAACACTTTGAAAAATAATATTGCAAAGTAAAGTGGGGGAGGAGAATCATTTAAGGTACGGTGGTTAGGGTTGATCTCAGTAAAGATGAATTTGAACAGAAACCTGAATAACAAGAGGGAGCCAACTTTGAGAGCATTTGTGAGGACAGCATTTCAAACAGAAGGCATTTAAAATACAAAGACACCAAGAGAAGAATGTGTGCTTGGCATGGTGCCAACAGGTTGATATTTGCAGGCCTGGAGTGAACCAGGGGCAGAGTGGCAGGAGAAATGATGTTGGAGAGATACGTGCAAGTCTGATCATGCAGAACATTGTAAGTGATGGCCAGGATCCTGGATTATATTTTAAATGTGACAGAAAGCCCAGAAGCTACAAAGCCATTTTAGGTTTGGGGGCAGAGTGACAAAAACACATTGATTTGTGTTTTTAAAAAAATATTTGCTGTTGAATGGAGAAGATACTGGAGTAGAGCAAGTGTGGAAACATAGAGACCAATTAGAAGGCTACTGGTCCAGGTGAGAAATGATGAGAGTAGGAATAGTGGAAGCAGTGAGTTGTTGGATTTAATATGTATTTTCAAGATAGAACCAACAGGGCTAACTGAAAGTCTAGATGTTGGGTGTGAAAAAAAAAAAAAGAAGCCAAGAATGACCTTAAGGGTTTTGGCCCCAGCAAATAGAGAACTAGAGTTGTCGTCGCTTCAATCAGGAAAGCATAGAGATGCGCAGGTTTGAGAGGTCAAATCAAGAGTTTTGTTTTATTTTTAAAAATATATTTTTATTTATTTCAGAGAGGAAGGAAGGAGGGGGAGAGAGAGAGAGAGAGAGAGAGAGAGAGAGAGAAACATCAATGATGAGAGAGAATTATTGATTGGCTGCCTCCTGCATGCCCCACACACTGGGGATCCAGCCTGCAACCCAGGTATGTGCCCTGACCAGGAATCGAACCATGACCTCCTGGTTCAAAGGTTAACACTCAACACTGAGCCATGCTGGCTAGGCAAGAGTTTTGTTTTAACCATGGCAAGTCTGAGATATTGTTAGGGTATGCAATAATAAGAGAACACTTCTATTTCATCCCTAGATTCTGGGAATGAAAAGATACAGAAGATATGTTTCTTGCCTTTAAGATCTCATGGAAGGTGATAGAGACATATAAACTGTGAGTGTTTTGTTTTTAAATTAATATACTTTATTTTGGGGGAGCAGTTTTAAATTTACAGAAAACATGAGTAGAAAGTACATATAGTTCCCATATACCACCTCATCTTCCCTTATTAACATCTTACATTAGTGTAGTGCATTTGTGACAACTGATGAACCTACACTGACACATCATAGTCACCCAAATTCCATATTTTACACTAGGGTTCATTCTTGGTATTGTACATTCTATGGGTTTGGACAAATGTATAATGACAAGGATCCATCATTACAGTATCATGTAGGATAGTTTCACTGCCCTAAAAATCCTCTGTGCTCTGCCTATTCATCTCTCCTCCCCACCCCCAGTCCTCTAGTTGCCCCACCGCCTGGCAACAGTGTTTTCGCTGTTTCCATCGTTTTGTCTTTTGCAGAATGTCATACAGTTGGAATCGTGCAGTATGTATCCTTTTCAGATTGGCTTCTTTCAGTAATATGCCCTTAAGTGTCCTCTATGTCTTTCCATAGCTTTATATTTAGCACTGAATAATATTCCATTGTCTGACTATACCAGAGTTTATCTCTTCACCTACGGAAGGACATCTTGGTTGCTTCTAAGTTTTTGGCACTTATGAATAAAGCTGCTGTAAACATTTATGTGCCAGTTTTGTGTGGACATAGGTTTTCATCTCATTTGGGTAATTACCAAGGTGTATGATTCCTGGATCATAAACAAGTATTTTATTTTATATTTTATTGATTTCAGAGAGAGAGAAAGGGGGTAGGGGTTGGGAGGAGAGATTGGTTGCCTCCCATACACAACCCACCCAGGGATTAAACCTGAAACCTTTCAGTATAGACAAAGTTCCAACTGAGCCACACTGGCCAGGGCCATAAACAAGTATTTTAAATGGCAATACAAGTGCTAACAGGGAACAAAGACTATTGCTTTCTCTGAGGTCCTTAAGTTTACTCTAGCAATGCTCTAAAACTGTAAATGTCTTCCTTCTCTGTGTGGTTATTAATTGAACCTTATCACCAAGATACCCTTTCATGGCTCATTTCCAGAAAGACAGTTACTGAATACTGATAGCTGAAGTGGTCACGCTGACTCATATCCACCCTTTCAAAAAACCATAAGCGACTGTCAATCTGTGGATTGAGGCAATGAGCAAAGCCACATTTCAATACAGTGTTTCACAATTAAAGGTCTGTGTTCTTTTAGCAGGTCTATGTTCTCTTCCCTAACTTTGGTAACCCTCCAGACCAGCAGAGCCAACTCCGAGAAGAAGAAAAAAAAATCCATCAAGTTTTCTAGGAAGAAAAAGGCTATTTAAAGCTCTAGGGTGGTGTTCATTAACATGGGGTTCTAAGATGGACTAGGCAGAAGCACAACCCCCTGAAAGTGATGCAAATGTATTTCAATGTACTTTTCCTAGGGGGAGGGGGACCACAAGCTCTTACCACAGACTCAAAAATGAGGACAGGACCCAGGAAACAGCCAAAGGAGCTGCCAAAACATGGGTGAGTAGGAAGGGGGAGAAGAATCTGACCCCCCTTGGGTCATCAGAAGAACTGTAGTGTGGAAACTACAGGTATTGTCTGCCTTCACAAAGCTTCTCCTCCCACTCTTAAGAGATGGTCTGGGCTGCAGGTGGAATCACAAAGAACAAGGCTTTTTCAAGCCGGAGGCTAATTCCCTCCTCGCAGGGGGCAGGAGAAGAAAGCAGTCCTCTCAGAATGCAGAAATAGTGCCACTTATTATGAGGGTGCTTTAGCAAGACCGACAGCCCATTCTCAGAACAGGGCATAATTTGAAGACACTAAAAATACTCCACGCTTACTCATTCAAGTGGCAATATTTTAGCATTTGCCTTTAGTACCTCAAAGAGGAAGAGATGCAAAGCAGTGGAGCTCAGCTCTCTTGAGCTAAACAAAGAACCATGTATTCTCCTTTTCAAAACTGTCCATCTACAAGTTTTATCAAAACCCCATTATGCACACAGTGTTTTAACCACTATATTTGTAATAAATTTTACAAATACAAATGATTTTACGAATATAGTAATATTGCAGATTTGTAATAGTCCCCTCTATGTGCTTCACATACAAGTGATCTGTGATCTTTCTGAATAGTAAAATAAAAAAAAAAATCATCTCTCCTAATTTACACATCTTTCTCGCAAATAACCAAGGTCATTGGCTTTCCTATTTTCCGCCTCAGAATGAGTCACGAATATTTGGATGAAGCGGGCCCAGAAACCAAAGAATTTCTTTTAGTCGTGTGGACCCTGTAGGTTAGCTCCGCCTGCTTCAGGGGCTACGTAGTGCGGACGTGCTTTGTTGAGCATCAGCCAAATCTCCTAAGCGACCAGTTCCATCACTCAGAGCTGACCAAAGGCTCTGGTCCCTTCATTATTCTGCGGCCCCTCCCACCTCCCCCATAATTATTTTCATGATAATGCTACCCAGGGATGCAGGCAATATCTTTATCTCCCTTCTCCTGTTTATCCTCATCCTCTTTGGTTCTGGATCCCTATTTGACATGACTCTCATGATTTCATGGGTAAAACCCTGAGTGCTTCTGGTATGGCTGTATGCAAACTTACTGAATGACTATGTACCTGTTTCAAAAGCGCTGGCTTTGATGGCCTGACCATATAATTCTATAACTGTTTAGTATTGAAATGTTGGGAAGTTACTCATTATAATCACAGTCTAAATTCAAATATTAGGTTCCAGGTGAACTTTTAAATCCAATTTAATTTCAGTTACATGTAAATAGCTGTTTTGTTTTTTTTGTAAATAGCTGTTTTAAGCTAATTATAAATAAACAAATTTATACATATTTTTACAAAATTAAGAGGAAACAGAATAGCCATTAAATCTTGACAAATGGCCCTTTGAGAGCTTTGGGCCTTAGCTTTAAGGGGAAGCAGAGTTTGCTACCCAAAATATGCCTTTTGGGATATTAATTATTTTAAGGTGGTTATTTAGAAAGACTCAGGAAAAACCTTTGCCCTCCCCACTTACTGCCTAAACGAATTTAGAGGACCTGCACCAGAAAGGGAGCTAAAATCCCAGATAACTATGGTTTAATATAAACTAGTGTGTGGTAGGCAGGGAGAAACTAGCAAGGCCTGTTTGATCAAAGTCCTCTCTGTGTCCCATTGTTAAAGATGGTCTAGCAAACAATTATTTACCAAACATTTGCTTTTCTATCTCCATGTGAATTGCCTTCCTCACCTTTGAAGTCCCAAGCCGTAACTGTCCCCCTTCTCCTTAGCTCAAGATGGCCTAGAAACCTTAACTGCCCTATCGGTCCTGTGCCCCGTATTCTTTATTTTCGCTATACTTACATTTTGCTTAATTTAGTGTCAGGATATTTTTTTCTATAAACCCACATGCAAACATTATTAAAAAGATGGATTGTTTGTTTATTTATATTGTTTAGGTTCTGCTTTAGTAATAATATAATCTGAACATTTTCCAATAAGACTAATTGTTCTTTTTTTTTTTTTTGAGGGTCTGAACAGATTGTTTTATTTATTTTTCCCTTTTATTGAATTTATTGGGATGACATTGGTTAACAAAATTATACAGCTTTCAGGTGCACAATTCCACAACACATCATCTGTACATTGTATTGTGTGTTCACCACCCAGTCAAGTCTCCATTTATTCCCCCTAATGGACCCCATATTCTTACAAAACCCCCAGATGCATATAATAAGTTTGGTTACTTTCTCCGGTTACTCTGTCTGATGTCAATTTAATCAAAGTTCCCAACATTTGAACACTAAACAATTATAGCATTACTAGAGGCCCGGTGCATGAAATTCATGCACTGGAGGTGGGGGGTCCCTTAGCCCGGCCTGCGCCCTCTCACAGTCCAGGACCCCTCAGGGGATGTAGCAGTGAGCCAAGGGGCAGGTGGCCAGGGAGGAGCCCGAATTGGGGCCAGCACGGTGCCGCTCACATTCATCCTGGCCCATTGCACCTGCTGCCATGGAGTCAGAGTCCAGAGAGGCTCCTGCCATGGCAGCTGCGCCGCCAGCCGTGAGCCTGGCTTCTGGCTGAGCAGCACTCCCCCTGTGGAAGTGTGCTGACCATCAGGGGACAGCTCCTGCATTGGGCATCTGCCCTGTGGTGGTCAGTGCACATCATAGTGACTGGTCGTTCCACCGTAATGGTTGCTCAGGCTTTTATGATATAGATTAGAACAGCCAGAAGAACTGGAATCACAAAGAACAAGCCTTTTTCAAGCCAGAGGCTCTCCTTGTTTTCCTATTAGAATAGAAGGAAGATTCTTTTTCCTCCCCCAAAGCTTGATATTCTTTGGCCTGTTCCCTCTCCTTCTCAATACTATTAAAAGCCAGCAACAGATCAACATACTGACAGCAAGAGTGAAGAAGAAAGACCAACAGCCCAAGAAATCCACAATGGGATATAGGTCTGGGTTAACTCATTTCTTCATTCATACAGTTCTACTATGTTGCCAGGTCCAGTTTTTTTTTTTGTGCGTGTTTTTTTTTAATTGATTTTAAAAAGAGAGAAAGGAAGAGGGAGAGAGAGAAAGATCGATGAGAGAGAGAAACACCAATAGGTTGCCTCCTGCACCTGGGATCAAGCCCACAACCTGGATATGTGCCCTGACCAGGAATCAAACTGGTGACCTTTCAGTGCATGGGAGGACATGTTTTATTTATTTGTTTAAATGTTTATTTATTGGTTTTTAGAAAGAGAGGGAGGGAGAGAGAAACATCGATTTATTGTTCCACATATTTATGCATTCATTGGTCAATTTTTGACATCAACCAGCTGAGCTACAGGCCAGGGTCAGGCTCAGTTTTAGATACTGAGGAGCCTGTGGGTGGAGGTGGTAGAAATCATCCATTCCCTGCTTGCATAGGACTTATATTCAAGTGGGCTAGGGTCACATACACATTTTTATTTTTTACTTCTATTTTAAAAATCTTTTAAAGCAAGTGTAATTAAGAGCACGTATCTGGAGCCAGACATCCTGGGTTCGAGTCCTAGCTCTACTACGTACGTTGTGTGATCATTTAGCCTCACTGTGCTTCTATTTCCTCAGCTGTAAAATGAAGGTAATGGTAGAGTCTATCTTTTTCATTAGACTTGTTATGATGATGAAATTAAATCAGTTAATATGTGCAAAATACTTAGAATAGTGTCCAGATTAATCAAGTACCCTATTATTACTGCTGCTATAGAGAATATTTCTGTGATGAATTGTTTGAACTTTTCACATGTAATTGTAGACTTTTTAGAAAGTCTTTAGGTTCTTAGTAGTAAAAAGAATGGGGATCTAGACTTTAATATATGACCAGTAGTAACTTCTTTATCTCTGAGTGTATATATTCAAATATAAAATTAAATAGGTATGGTTGCTTCTTTTTTTTTTTTAATTTGACAAATAGTTGTCTGACACTTGATATATACAAGTTTATTCTCTTCTTTCACGCCTCCACTATTCTCACTGCTCTTCCACCCCAGTCGTGCTGTGACTTTCTCATTCTCTTGATTGGTTCAAAGTAATGGCTTTTCTCCGCATCCGCTCTGTCCACTAACTGCTCTTTCTCCCTCTTTTTCGAGCACATCCCGCCATTCAGTCTTTTCCTTATAATCCCTCCGTCCCCTTTCACTTGTATTCTTTTCCTTTGCGTCTCTCCCTCCTTGGCTGAAACTGGCCTAAGATAGAGACCGAGAGCAGACACAGAAGAAAAAAGTGTGCTCGCGTGAGAATGTAGGGTCTGGACGAGGCTGAGAGGATTCCAGCCGCAGGCTCCAGTCTCGGCCCGGGTTCGGAGGGGAGGGAGGGGGGCGGAGGGGAGGGGACGGGAGGGGGGCGGAGGGGAGGGGACGGGAGGGGGGCGGAGGGGAGGGGACAGGATGCGAGCGCCGTGCCACTTTGCACGTCCTCCGACTGGGGCGGAAAGGCAACCATTACTCATCCTGTCAGCCTGCCATCGCCGCCACCCCTCGCCTGCCTCCGCTGGGGACAGATGCCGGGACAGATGCGGAGAGGAGCCCACAGGGGAACCCGCACAACTGCAAAGAGAAAGCGGCCGTTTCCAGGAATGCGAGGCATCTCTGCGGAGATGCGCAAGGTCATACAGGGCTTTGCCTCGAGGGCAAATATTTTTGGCCCAGGCAACTAATCCCCAAACGTCCCCACTAAAAGCACGACTCAGCAGTGTCAGTCAACACCCCTAATGCTACCCCGACCCCATGCCTGTTTAACCACAGATCTTGTCTTCTCTTCTTTTGTGCCCCCCCCCCCCCCACTTCTCTCTTCTACATTTCATTTCACATTTCACATTTCCACAGGGCCTCGGATCTTTACAAAATCTTCCCATTCTTTCGCTCCTGCAGCACCCCGATTCTATTTAAGTCCATTTATTTTTGGTATAAAATGTATACAACAAAGTTCATGCATTTTAGACTTAACAGGTAGATACACACTCCCGTGCAGCCACCGCCCCACGGATTTGCACCTTCTCAGAAAGTTCCTGGGCACCCTGATTCTTGCTGATGGTCACTGTCATTTTTCAATAACACCTCATAGTTTTATTCTCATGCCCTCATCTTTTTTATATATTGGCAACTACTTACTACGGACCCTCTGTAAAACAAACACGGATGCCTTTACAGAAATACATAAGAAATTAGAGCCACTCGGTTTAAAGAAAAGGCACATATAATGTGACTCATGCTTTCTGCTCTCCCTCCACTTTTATATTTCTCATAATTCCCTGTTTTTAGTCCCTCCGACTACTTGGTCAGCTGACTAATCCTTCCAGAGAAAGAAATGTTTTGTTTTCCTAAGGAAGCCCGAGGGTGAGTAAAACACTGTAGACCCAGAGCAGCGGCTGAGAAGAATGCCGGGCGGGAAATTATTAAAAAAGGGATTTCCTGAAGGCCTGGAAGTGGACATGTCCAACTAGTGGGAATGTCACAGGCACAGTTTTGAAAACAAGTAGATAAAAGTCTGAGGATGCAGCTGTAAAGGCTACTGGATGACTCCTCGGCAGAGGGTCAGGATGAGAGTCCCTGGAAAAGACTCATAAGAGAACATGTCAGCATGGACTATTTGGGTTTAATGAGATACATTAGACAATATGGGAAAGTAGGCTACCGAGGGGACATGGAGAAAATGTCAAGGCTCCCCTCCCTAAAAGGTAGGTTTCCCTGCCGGTGTGGCTCAGTCAGTTGACTGTCATCTGGAACACTGAAAGGTCGCCAGTTCGATTCCCAGTCAGGGCACGTGTCCAGGTTGCAGGTCCGAGCCCCATTTGGAGTTTATACAAGAGGCAACCAACTGATTTTCTCTCTCCCTCTTCTTTCCCCTCTCTCTAAAAATCAATAAAAACATTTTTTTTTTAAAAAAAAGGTATGTTGTATGAGGGGAGGGTGAAAAATCTAAGAAAAGTAGGACACCAAGATGAAAAAGAAGAAGAAAAAAGATTCGTTGCAATGTTGATGTAAGCCTGGCCCTCTTCCTGAACCAGTGACACAGGGTTTCCACTTCCCTTATCATCACGTTGCTCAAGTCTAGAAACCCGTGCTATCTGAGCACCAACTCTGAGTGAGGGGATAACTTCTATTCTAGGTCCACATATCAGATGCTCACATTACAAAACTGAGCCTCTTCAATAGTGCAGGGGCAATTAGAATTCAAACATTTCAAGAAAAAGAACTTGTCTTTTAGTGGTGTTACAACTGAGGGTGAGTTCTTTCTTTTGTGTTTTTCTTTTTTAAAAAATATATTTTATTGATTTTTTACAGAGAGGAAGGGAGAGGGATAAAGAGTTAGAAACATTGATGAGAGAGAAACATCAATCAGCAGCCTCCTGCAAACCTCCTACTGGGGATGTGCCCGTAACCAAGGTACATGTCCTTGACCGGAAACGAACCTGGGACCCTTCAGTCCGCAGGCCGACGCTCTATCCACTGAGCCAAACCAGTCAGGGCTGTGTTTTTCTTTTTTACTGAAGTATAATATACATATAGTAAAGCAGGTAAAATGCACTAATGTTAAAGTGTACAGCTGGGTGAATATTTACATTTGTATTTACCTGTATAAACACTACCCAGATAGAGATCTAGATTCTAGAATACTCTTAGCTCCCCAGAAGGTTTTTGTGGGCCTAATTCAATCCATAGCCTCCCTCCCCAGTGGTAACCACTGTACTGACTTCTATCACCATCAATTAATTTTATTGTTCTTAACTTATATAAAAATGGAATCATAGTATGTACTTTTGTACCAGGATTTTTCCCCCCCTCAACATAGTGTCTATGAGTATTACTGTATGTGTATCAGTGGTTCCTTCTTTGTGGTTGCTGAGTAGTATTCCATTTATTGATATGCCAAAATTTACTTATCCATTGTCCTGTTGATGCACACATTATTTTTTTCAGTTTTGAACTATTTTAAACATTCTTGTCATTTGCCACACTATGTGAATTTTTTTCTCTTGGGTGTATACTTAGGAATGAGATTGCTAAGTTCTATTATTTGGCAATATATAATAAACTAGTGGCCTGGTGCATGAAATTCATGCAAAGGGGGGGCGATTCCCCTCAGCCCAGCTGCACCTTCTCCAATTGGGAACCCCTTAGGGGATGTCCGACTGCTGGTTTAGGCCCGATCCTGCAAGGTTCAGGCCTAAACCGGCAGTTGGACATCCCTTTCACAATCTGGGACCACTGGCTCCTAACTGCTCACCTGCCTGCCTGCCTGATCGCCCCTAGCTGACTCTGCCTGCCTGCCTGATTGCCCCAAAACCCTCTGCCTGCCTACCTGATCACCCTTAACCTTGCTGCCGGCCTGCCTGATCACCCCTAACTGCCTCTGCCTGCCTGCCTGATCGCCCCTAACTGCCCTCCCCTGCTGGCCTGATCTTGCTCCCAATGGCCCTCCCCTGCTGGCCTGATCTCGCCTGCAACTGCCCTCTCTGCCTCGGCCTCCACCACCATGGCTTTGTCCGGAAGATGGCCGGTAGACCAGGTCTAAATAGCATATTACCCTTTTATTAGTATAGATTATAAATAAAAACAAGTATCTCTGTTGTAACATATGTATGGCATTTTAATGAAAACCTTTTATATTATATACATTGTTTCCATTGATCTTCAAACATTTTTTGCGAAGTAAGTAGAGTAGGTAATACCATCTCCATTTATGGACATGGGAACTGAAACAGAGAATTTAAATGCCCAATTTAAAGTCATAACTTAGTAAGTTGTGAATTAGGATAGAAAGCACATCTTCTGATTCCTAGCCAAGTTCATTTTTTTCTTTTACATTCCTCTTAGTTCACTGGCCTCATGAGATTGGAGAGGTCACCTTAATGTCCAGTTTGCCTGGGACTGTCCCAGTGTTAGCACTGAAAGGCCCTGGAAAAACTGGGATGGTTGTTCCTTCCGTAGAACGAAGAAAAGAGTCAAGTGGATATCATGGCTTGAGAAAAACAAAACCTGTCTGATTTAGCCCTGGCTGGTGTTGCTCAGTGGTTCAAGCATCAGGTTGTCAAGGGTACGTACGTATCTGGGTTGCAGGCTGCAGGTTCGATCCCAGGCCCCAGTTGGGGCATGTGCATTAGCAACCAATAGATGTATCATTGTTTTCTCTCTCTCTTCTCCCCTTCCCTCCTTCCTTCCCTCCTTCCCACTCTCTAAAGATCAATAAAAACCACCTGTTTGATTTACCTCATACATGCTCTTCCATCCCCAAGGAAAAAGATATATTTTTTTATTGATTTCAGAGAGGAAGGGAGAGGGAGAAAGAGAAACATCAATGATGAGAGAGAATCATTGATTGGCTGCCTCCTGCATGCCCCACACTGGGGATCAAGCCTGCAACCTGGGTATGTGCACTTGGCTGGAGTCGAACCTGGGACCCTTCAGTCTGCAGGCTGACACTGTATCCACTGAGCCAAACCAGCTAGGGCGAAAAAGATATTTTTAATCAAAGAACAATGGAATAGCCACACATTTTTGTTCTATGTATGTCAACTGTATTCCTTGATTTTGGAAATCCTCTAGACCAGTGTTTTTTCAAACTGTGGTCCATGAACCAGCAGCAGCCACATCTCCAGGGAGCCTGTTAGAAATGCAAATTCACTTTTTATCCAACAACTTAGAGAGGGTGCAGTAGCAGCTGCTCTCCAAATTCCTCTATGTCACCCAAGGAAGACAGAAGAAAGATGCTGGGAAGCCAGCCAAGAAAGACAAAGACCCAGTGAACAAATCTGGGGACAAGGCCACAGAAAAGTGGAACGAAGGCAAAGATGGGGACAAGCTCAACAACCTAGTCGTGTTTGGCAAAGCGACATTATGACAAATGCTTTAAGAAAGTTCCCAACTATGTTCGTAACCACAGCTGTTGTCTCTGAGAGACTGAAGATCCCCAGTTCCCTGACCAGAGCAGTCCTTCAGGAACTCCTTGGTAAAGAATTTATTAATTGGTTTCAAAGCGCAGAGCTCAAGGTATTTACACCAGAAACAACAAGGGTGCAAATTCATACTGCCTCCACCACCTCCCCCTCTCCAACCCCAGGCCAAGACTCAGAATCTCTGAGGGAGGAGCTCAGGAATCTGTTTAAAAAGCTCTGCAGGTTGAAGTCAAGGGAAGCAGTGGGAAAGGGAGCCAAAGTTTGAGAAGCACTGATCTTTAAAGCCAAATTCCTTTACAGCTATATGGTTATCTGTTGGTTTTAAAGACCTTGGGTCAGAATGATTCCATTACCTCACTGAGTAAACTTTCTCTAGGTCAGTGGTTCTCAACCTTCTGGCCCTTTAAATACAGTACCTCATGCTGTGACCCAACCATAAAATTATTTTCGTTGCTACTTCATAACTATAATGTTGCTACTGTTATGAATCGTAATGTAAATATCTGATATGCAGGATGGTCTTAGGTGACCCCTGTGAAAGGGTTGTTCGACCCCCAAAGGGGTCGTGACCCACAGGTTGGGAACCGCTGCTCTAGGTAAAACAAATACCATTGTAGGTAAAATCTTCTATCTTGCTTATTGACTGTCTTATCTAGCATTCTAGTCTTAAGAGTGTCCAGTATCATTTCATAGTTGATTTTTTTCCCTTTTCTAAGGCCATTCCAAGTGTTCTCTATTATCACTTAAATTACGGTGTCCAGAATAAATCCTACAGAATACTATATATAGTACATTGAAAAGCAGATCTTGCCCAAGCTGGTTTGGCTCAGTGGCTAGAGCAGTGGCCTGCAGACTGAAGGGTCCCAGCTTTGATTCCAGTCAAGGGCATGTGCCTGAGTTATAGGCTCGATCCCCAGTGGGGGGCATGCAGTAGGCAGCAGACATAAGCAAACCCAGAGACTTGAAATATACGTGAAGATCCTGGAGGAGGGAGACACTGTCAGGTGTTGAACTATATCATACAGGGTTCTGGAGAAAGCAGTTGCAGACAGAATCTTTTTAAAAAATTGATTTTAGAGAGAGGAAGGGGGAGAGAGAGAAACATTGATGTATGAGAAAAACATCAATTGGTCACCTTCTGCATGCCCCCTGACTGGGGATTGAACCCGCAACCTGGGCATATGCCCTGACTGGGAATCGAACCCATCACCTTTTGGTGTATATCCCATACACCAACAACCAACAGCCACACTGGCCAGGGCAGAGAGAATATTTTTTTAAAAATATATTTTATTGATTTTTTACAGAGAGGAAGGGAGAGGGATAGAGAGCTAGAAACAACCATGAGAGAGAAACATCCATTAGCTGCCTCCTGCACACCCCACCCACAGGGGATGCACCCACAACCAAGGCATATGCCCTTGACCGGAATCGAACCTGGGACCCTTCAGTCCGCAGGCCGACGCTCTATCCACCGAGCCAAATCGGTTTTGGCCAGAATACTTTTTAAAAATATTTTTTATTTTTTGATTTTTTTGTAAGAGTTTATTTGAGCCAAATTTACGACATATGCCAGGGAGCATGACCTCAAATGCTCTTGCAGTCAGAATCTTGCTCAGAACAGAATTTCAAGGAAATCTTTATTTATCCTATTTCCAAGGAAAAGACAAGTGGGCACTTATAAAGAGGGCTTTTACTTCTGTATTGTGTTTCACTTCCTTTTCTTGCCTGTGGTCTTTTGAAGTGCAAGGAAAGGAACATCCCAAAGACAACCAAAGGAACCTTCCTTAGACACAACCCTTTTAATCTCTTGACTATTCCTCCTTCCATTTCTTTAATATTTGTATCTCAATGTTTCTACAATTTTTTCTTTCTTTTTTTAAAAATATATTTTATTGATTTTTTACAGACAGGAAGGGAGAGAGATAGAGAGTTAGAAACATCGATGAGAGAGATACATCGATCAGCTGCCTCCTGCACATCCCCTACTAGGGATGTGCCCGCAACCAAGGTACATGCCCTTGACCGGAATCGAACCTGGGACCCTTCAGTCCACAGGCCAACGCTCTATCCACTGAGCCAAACCAGTTTTGGCAATTTTTTCTTTCTTGGTCCTTTTTCTTTTCTTTCCATTTCGCCCAGGTTATAAGACACCGTCTTTTTAAAAAATTTTAATCCTCACCTAAGGACATGCTCAGAGAGAGGAAGGTGGGGGGGGAGAGAGAGAGAGGAAGAGAGAGAGAGAGAAACATCTATGAGAGAGAAAATCATTGATCGGTTGCCTTCTGTTCCCACAACCTAGGTATATGCCCTGACCATTAATTGAACCATCAACCTTTCGGGGCACAGGATAATGTTCCAACCAGGTGAGCCCTTTTGGCCAGGCTATAATTCACCATCTGCCTACCCATCCTCTTTTCCAATATCTGCCTTAATCTAAAGTCACACTTGACCCCACATCCTAGTCTGAAACTCTGTTTCTTACAATTTCATTTTTGCCCATTAGCTGCATTCTAACTTGAATCTCTCAATCTTTGGATTAAATCTAATGAAAGCAATAAGAAACAACAGTTTTCTAAACCCAGAAAGATTTTAATGAGTTTTTTTAAAAGGTAATGTTGAGAAAATTTAGAATACATCAAGAGAGCCTATAAAATGCATAACACTTTGCTGAACAATGGAGAGGACCCAAAGTCCCTGCCCTCAAGTTGTTTATAAACAAAGTGCTGAGGAAAGCCAGAGAATGAAGATTTTATTCATGTGGGAACAGTCCAGAAAGGCTTCGTGAAGTTAGAATTTGGAATGGATCTTGAAAGATAAGTAGGATAAGAGATAGGCAAAGATTAGAGAAGGGCATTTCAGGGAGATTAAGTGGCCTAGGCAAAGGGATGGTGGTAAGAAATGTGTATGGAAGGCTGGGGAATAATGTTTTGCCAATTTAGCTGAAGAGTAGGGTACTCATAGGAGTCTAGTAAGAGGCAGTGCTGGAAAAGCAAGTTTGGGGTATGCTGAGAAGTCTTTGAACACCAGATTTACTATTTGAAGTGTGAACCCTTAGGTGGAGAATGGAGTAAAATCTTATTGCGTATTTTTCTTTTCTATAGCAGCAATGTACCACCTGTACTCCAGAGAGATCAAATACAACACTTTTACCTTACATGCTTTGCCTTAACTAAAATCTTCTCCCTATTCTGTGCTTTTATTAATCTCCCCTTTCCATAGCTTCCCTCAACCTCAATCCTGACCCCCAACCTCTGTTGCTTCCTTTCATTATCCTACATATTGCTTCAGTCAGAAGGCTTTCTGGGTAGAAATCAACTTGGTACAATGGTGGAAAGTATTTTCTGCAAATGATCTTCTCTCACTTCTATTTTTTTAATAAAGAAAAGGCTGAAAGTTAGAAAACTCAAGTGTCAGCTCAGACTATGGTACTGACTTGCTGTGTTACACACTATGCTAATAATTAAGTTATTAAATCTGTGTCTCAGTTCTCTAATTGGGAAAAGTGATCTCAGGGCTGAAGGAGAAGGATGTTAGCTGTTTTATTCTCTGCAATCTCAAGGGTCCCCACAAATACTCTGCCTATACAAATGCTTAGCAAATTCGCACATGTAAAGCAATCATTACTCCATTAAAGAAAGATAATTATATGAAAAATTTCACTACGAATTAGGTATTCACTTATCATTCCTCTTACAAATAAACACTTGAAATTTTCAAAAATTTAATTTAGATGCTTTTCCTAGTTTATTCATATGTCTGATACATACATAAATATTTGAATGAGTGAATGAATCTTTAGCTTTCAACATAAAGGTATAGGGGAATGGTTATTTTTGCCCCTAGATTCTTAGTGGTGAAACAGTTGGAATTTAAAAAATTAGAAGCATCTGAAAAAGACCCAGCTAGTTGTTGTTTCTGGGTAAGGCTGAGAAAAGAATTTGTTTTTCCCCTTTCACTTCAATCCCCATCAGAAATTGCTCCTGGCAGGTACCCTGAGAATGAAGCTATTTACTCCTGCCTCATTACTTTCTCTTTGATCTTGACAGCTGCAGTCAATGCAAAGAAATGAAACAGCCCCAGGAAAAGATTCACATGTTCCCACCAGGGAGGACGTGCAGTCAACAGCATTCTTCTTCGTTGTCCCCCACACCTCTACCTCTAAGTACAACCAGTGATTGGATGGTGGCTTCTACCTCCACCTCTCTAACTTGTAATAAACTACAGAGCATTGTTAGGATAGCCACATCCCAAAATAGCTGCATGCTTCACCCAGGCACCTGCAAGATAAGAGGAGCAGAGTGTGTGGTCAAGTTGTATGGCATTTATCTAATATTAAGAGACGACAGAAGAAAAGCAGGATTATTCCTCTTCTCAAGGCACATGACCTTTCAATTGAGAGAATGAACAAAATATGGGGAGGAAAAACCAAAGGCTAGAAAGGAGAATGAGATAGGAGAGGGTATAATTTTGCTTTAAACAAAAGCATTTGAAAATAATATCCAAATTTGATCGCTGAACATTGTTAATATTCTAAAAATTATGGCGATTGGAATACATGACAAAAGTAGACCCATGATAACATTTTCTTATTGAAAAAATTAATGCTTCTTTATTTTCCCATTAAGTTATAGAAAGATTATTAACAGATGGTTGGCATGTAATAAAAGGAGAGAGTAGTGATTAGCTGGAAGCAGAATTAAGTCATTAAGTTTTAATTGTGTTGATTTTTTTTAATATAAGATTGTACTCACTTTTTTCAATAAGGGTAGTAAACAAAATCAGGGAAATACAATAGTTCAGGGTTTCTAAACTTAGGTACTACTAACATTTGGGCCAGATGGTTCTTTGGGGATTGTCCTGTACATGGTAGGATGTTTAGCAGCATCCCTGGCTTCTACCCACAGATGCCATTAGGATTCTCTTAGCCACAAATCATCACAACCAAATATGTCTGCAGAAACTGCCAAATGTCCCTGGAATGCAGAATCACTGCTGGTTGAGACCACTGCCTTAGCCTGAGAAGATCTCGTCGAGATCCTCCTGTAAAAGACTGGAATACTCGCCCATCTGGAACTCAGCTATTTGAAAACTCACTTATTCTGAATACACGTTAGAACAACAAAGTAAGAAAAAAAGATTTTCCCACTAGAGTTCAAAGCTTTTCATAGGAGGACTCCACTGCCCCCTCCCTTTTTAAAAATTATTATAAAATATTTCAAACATACAAAGCAAAATGTTACTATTTGATACAGATCATAACTTGGTTATTTTATTTTCAAACCAACAACAGATTAAATAAAAATGAGAAGAGATATTGTATACCACAGGCAGGCACCCTAACATACTAATAAAAGCAACAAAGAAAACACAAATTATAAAAAGTGAACATATTTCTGAAAAAATAATACATCAGAGGGGTAACAGCCCTACATTTTTGGGTGTGTTGTTCAGATCACTCTATCCCAGTGATGGCGAGCCTTTTGAGCTTGGCGTGTCAGCATTTTGAAAAACCCTAACTTAACTCTGGTGCCGTGTCACATATAGAATTTTTTTGATATTTGCCACCATAGTAAAACAAAGATTTATATTTTTGATATTTTATATATTTAAATGCTATTTAACAAAGAAAAATCAACCAAAAAAATGAGTTCGCGTGTCACCTCTGACACGCGTGTCATAGGTTCACCATCACTGCTTTAGTCCTTGGCATCCTACTTCAGAAAGGATATGACACCCTCCCCCCCCCCCCCCCCCCCCGCAAAAAAAAAAAAAAAAAAAAGGATATAACCAGGATGATAATGGCAACAAGGTCATGAAGGGCAGCTGGAGAAGTAGGATTACTGGGCTTAGTGAAGAAAAGATATTGGGGGAGAACATAACTTTCTTCAAATATTTAATGTATTCCTAAAAATGTATTTTTCAGTAACCCAGATGGAAATGGGAATCACATTTATATTACATTTGTAAACATCTCAAATTAAGCATAGCCAAAATAGAAGTCCCAGGTTCTCTTCCCCACCCCCCACCCCCCATTTTTTCTTTCTTTGGTCTTCTCCCTCTCAGTAAATGTTATCACTATCCAAAAGCCAAAATACTAGGAGCTATTCAGGATTTCTCTGTTTTCCCACATCTAAATAACAGCAACTACTATTAGCTTTACCTCCAAAATATACCCAGATTCCTTCCACTCTCCCATTTCCACTAAATTAGGCTCCTAGGCCCAATTCTACTATGTGTTTGTGGGGAGGAGTTTCCCAACAACAACAAACAATTCTCAGACACATGCAGTTTGTCAAAGAATTTAACTCAATTCCAACATTATCCAGAGATAGCATCAGATTCGACAGGTTAAGGTTCAGTCCTATAACATTGCTCCCCCACTCACATACTTCAGATGCCAGATGCAAGCCTTGTCTGAACAACTGGCCACCGATTGGAGATAACAACGACCCCCTGCAATTCAGAATGCCAATCACAAGTCCAGGTTGTCACCCATACTTCTGAACAACTGGCTATAAATCAGAGGTTCCACAACCCTCTCCTTACGGTTGATTCATTTGCTAGAATGGCTCATAGAACTCAGATTGTAAAAGGCTATAACTCAGGGACAGGCAGATGAAAGAGATACAAAAGGATAGGCTTTTAGAAAGGGGTGT
The DNA here is from genome assembly GCF_014108235.1 of Myotis myotis. Lineage (NCBI taxonomy): Eukaryota > Metazoa > Chordata > Mammalia > Chiroptera > Vespertilionidae > Myotis > Myotis myotis. The sequence continues at coordinate 191,678,864 of NW_023416335.1, forward strand.
GGAGCTTCCATTCCCTCTCCAGGTGTGCCCCTCTCCCCCAATTTTCATATGGTCACCAATTAGAAAGCTCTCCAAACTCCACTTTTTTAAAAAATATATTTTTATTGATTTGAGGAAGGGAGAGGGAGAGAGAGACAGAAACATCAATGATAAGAGAGAATCACTGATCGGCTGCCTTCTTCACACCCCCCACTGGGGATTGAGCTGCAACCCAGGCATGTGCCCCTGGCCAGAATCGAACCCGGGACCTCTCAGTCTACAGGCCCAGCTCTATCCACTGAGCCAAACCGGCTAGGGCCAAACTCCATTTTTAAGTGCTTTCCAAAAAGCACCTCATTAAGTTAAGATACCTTTTTCACTCTCAACACTTACATAATTCCAAGCATTCAGAGAGTTGAGAGTCAGAAATTGTGGATGAAGATCAAATATATATATGAAAAATATGTTTTGGTCAGGTGAATCTGACCACAGGCCACGATATCACAACCACCTTTGTTAAAACCATCATCATTTGTCACATGACCTACTGCCATAGTTGTTAATCTTCACCCGAGGATATTGATTTTTAGAGAGAGTGGAAGGTAACGGGAGAGACACACAGAGAGAAACATCGATGTAAGAGAGACATCAATTGGTTGCTTCCTGCACACGCCCCCACTCGACCAGAGCCTGCAACCAAGGTATGTGCCCTTAACTGGAACTGAACTCTGGCTAACTCTCTATTCACTGAGAAAAACTGGCTAGGACTATTGCCATAGTCTTTTTAAAATTTTTTTTATTGCCATAGTCTTTTAATCAGTCTTAATAACTTCATTCTTATTTTCCTACAACTCATTTTTCACAGAGGTACCAACAAAACTGTCTCTCTCCTTCTTGCCTTATTATTTACCACTATTCCCTTGACTCACTAAGCTCCAGCCATATAGGAATTTCTCTGTCTCTATTAAACCAAGTTCATTTCTGTTACAGGGCCTGCCTAGAGATGTGTACACAAGATCTTGAAATGTCTGATTCCATTTTGTCATTCAGGTCTGAGCTCAAAGCCACTTCCTCAGAGAAGCCTCTTTGTCAGGCTATCTATGTTGCCTTTCACCATTTATCACATTTCCCCATTTTAATTTTTTTTCATAGGTCTTATCACTTTCTGGAATTGTTTCTTTAGTTATTGTCTCTTCACATTATAACAGGGACCTTGTCTACTGACATATTTGTCCCATATATTTAATGTCACTACAAGTTGTATGAGTTTTTAAAATATTTTGGATGTTAACATTGGATAATATCTTCTCCCATTCAGTAGGCTTTTTCATTTTGTTGATTATTTCCTTTGCAGTGCAAAAGTTTTAGTTTGATGTATTCCCATTAAAAAAAAAATTTTTTTTTGCTTTTGTTGCCTTTACCCTAGGAGACATATCCAAGAAATATATATATTGTTAAGAAATACATCAAATAATTTTTTTCTTCCAGGACTTTTATGGTTTCTGGTCTTAAATGTAAGTCTTAAATCCATTTTGAGTTTATTTTTGTATGGTTTAAGAAAGTGGTCCAGTTTTCCCATCACCATTTGTTGTTGCTGTTTTTTTAAAATATATTTTTTATTGATTTCAGAGAGGAAGGGAGAGGGAGAGAGAGATGGAAACATCAATGATCAGAATCATTGACTGGCTGCCTCCTGCATGCCCCACACAGGCAATTAAGCCTGCAACCTGGGCATGTGCCCTGACCAGGAATCTAACCGTGACCTCCTGGTTCATAGGTAAATGCTCAACACTCAACCACTGAGCTATGCTGGCCGGGCCCCACTGGTTTTTATACCCCAAAGTTATGGGAACTTCTCTTGGGGCTGGGACCCCTTGCTCCTCAAGTAGACCTCCACAGCCAAGATATCCCTCCTGATTTAAAAAAATGTCACACATGGGTATCAGACCAGCCAGGTGGGGTCTCTGCCCCTCCTACCAGTCTCAATGTGGTTTAATTCTCTAGTTGTAGGACTTCCATTCAGCCAGATTTCAGGGGGTTCTGAATGACAGTTGTTCTGTGGTTTAGTTGTAATTTTAATGTTGTGGATGTCAGTGCTGTGGTTATCTATGCTGCCATCTTGACCGGAGGTCCCCCTTGCATTACTTTTAAAAAGGCAGTGGCCAAAAGTACTGTTAGAATGATCTTATTCTTTCTTTCTTTTTTCAAATATATTTTATTGATTTTTTACAGAGAGGAAGGGAGAGGGATAGAGAGTTAGAAACATCGATGAGAGAGAAACATCGGGCTGTTTCTCCTACTGGGGAATGTGCCCGCAACCAAGGTACATGCCCTTGACCGGAATCAAACCTGGGACCCTTCAGTCCGCAGGCTGACGCTCTATTCACTGAGCCAAACTGGCTAGGGCCTTCCTTTTTTTTAAAAAAAAATCCTTACCAGAGGACATTTTCATTGACTTTTAGACGAGGGGAAAGGAGAGAGAAAGAGAGAGAGAAACATACATTGGCTGACTCCAGCACCCCCCCCCCCAACTGGGGCTAGGGATTGAACCCCACTACCCAGGCACATGCCCCCTCCAGGAGTCAAACCCAAACCCAAGATCCTTTGGTGCACAGGACGATGGTCCCACCAACTGAACCATATGGGCCAGGACAGAATGATCTTTCTTATAAATAAATGATTTATATATAAACATATGCACATGTACACAGAGAAAAATATGAAGCATTATACCCAATGATTAACTCTAGGGAGTGAGACTATAGAGCCCATATATGCACTTTGCTATGAGAAACATTTTTATAATTTAATTTATTGATTTTTTAATTTAGTTTTTGAGAAAGAGGGGAAGGGAGAAAGAGAGAGAGAGAAACATAATTTGTTTTTCCACTCATTTATGTTTTCACCAGTTGCTTCTTGTAAGTATCCTAATCAGAGATTAAACCCTCGGCCTTGGCATATCAGGACAACATTCTAACCAACTGAGCTACCCACCCAGGCTGAAATATATTTAAAAAAAAAAGAGCATGTTTTGTTTTATAGTGAAAAATATTTTTAAACACAGATCTGACTATATCATTGTTATGCTCATAACTCAATAATTTGCTGCCTACAGAGTAAAATTCATATCCTATATAATAAAAGCCAAATATGCAAATTGACCAAATGGCAGAATGACCAGTGGAACAACTGGTCACTATGACGTGCACTGATCACCAGGGGCAGACACTCAATGCAGGAGCTGCCCCCAGCCCGCAGGCCCCAGGCCAGCCAAGGCAGGTGCCAGTGGGGGCCCCCCGATTTCCTCACCAGTCGCCCCACAGATCACCCTTGATCACCAGCCAGGCCTAGGGACCCTACCCGTGCACAAATTTTGTGCACTGGGCCTCTAGTTGATTAATAAAACCTCAAGGCACTACACAATTTATCTTACTTTCCATCCTCCTCATTTACGCGTATCTAATCTGGTCACACAGACTACCTTTAGACTCTTTTTATTTTTATTTCCTCTGCTTGAAATACAGTTATTTACCTTTTCTGCCTATTGCTATACCTGTAAGGCCCAGTTTAAATATCCCTCCACTTGAGCTCTTTCCAATCCTTAGAAACAATTATATTCCCCTGAATGCTTACATGGTAACGTTAAAAAATATTTTAATTGATTTCAGAAAGAGGAAGGGAGAGGAAGAGAGAACATGGATGTGAAAGAGAAACACCCATGGGCTACCTCCCTCCCCTCCCCTACTGGGGATCAAGCTTGCCACTGGGGCACGTGCTCCAACCAGGAATCGGACCTAGGACCTTTTGGTGCATGGGATCACACTCAACCAACTGAGCCACACTGGCCAGGGCAAGAACTAACCATAATCTCATTATGTATTGTAGTTGAGTGCAAACATTAAATCCTTTATTTTTCTTTTTTTTTAAATATATTTTATTGATTTTTTTACAGAGAAGAAGGGAGAGGGATAGAGAGCTAGAAACATCGATGAGAGAGATCGATCAGCTGCCTCCTGCACCCCCCCCCACTGGGGATGTGCCCGCAACCAAGGTACACGCCCTTGACCGGAATCGAACCCGGGACCCCTCAGTCCACAGGCCGACGCTCTATCCACTGAGCCAAACCGGTTCGGCCCTTTATTTTTCTTTTGTCTTCTTCTAACACTCAGTAGAGAGCCTAGAATTATAAAGGTTAAAGTTATGGGGGTGGGGGAGAATGATAATAGGCAATGTCATTACAGAGTATTAAAGACAGAAGCATAGGAGACTTATGGGACTCATGAAGTACAGTGGGGACATTGGGCAGATTGCGTCTGCACAGTGTTTATGGGAATGGTGCTCTCTGGTAACCTGGTGGTGCACAACTTCCTGTCTTGCACAGGGTGAGGGCGGGGACTTGGGGAGAGAAACAAAGTTCAGGCAGGAGGAAGGGGTGTGGTAGTGTCTGGGAAGGTTTCCTCTTTGAGAAGACAAGTTGAGAAAGACCTGAAGGCTTTGTGGTAGTTGCCCTAACCAAATAGGAGGTAGAGAGCTTGACTGGTGTAGCTCAGTGCTTCAGCACTGACCTATGAACCAGGAGGTCACAGTTTGATTCCTGGTTAGGGCACACGCCAGGGTTGCGGCTCAATCACCAGTGGGGGGTATGCAGGGGGCAGCCAATCAATGATTCTCTCTTATCATTGATGTTTCTATCTTTCCCTCTCCCTTCCTCAATGAAAGCAATAAAAATAGGTTTTTTTAAAAAGTAGGAGGTAGGTTGAGAGAAACAGTTTTCTAGGTTGTTTGAGAAAGGCTTGACCCTATTAAAATTTCAGTATAACTGAAGTATAGAGGTGAGAAGAAGCCAGGAAGTAAGCAGGGATCATATCACAAGTGGCCTAATATGCTAGGTTGAGTTTGGATTTTATTCTTTGTACAACAGAGAACTAGTAGGTTAAGCATATTAATAACATAGGCAGATTGGAATTTTCAAAAGATTACTAACTGTACTAAAACTAGTCAGAGACTTTTATACTAATAGTTGGCAATGACCTGGAATTGTACTGGCAGTGAGCTCAGAATAGCAGGTATCAAAAGGACTTAAAAAAAAAACACACCTAGTCCTGGCCAGTTTGGCTCAGTGGATAGAGCATCGGTCCTGGGACTGAAGGGTCTCAGGTTTGATTCTGGTCAAGGGCACATACCTTGGTTGCAGGCTTGATCCCTGGTGCCAGTCAGGGCACGTGCAGGAGGCAACCAGTTGGTGTGCCTCTCTCACATGGATGTTTCTCTCATCCTCCCTTCTGCTCTCTCTAAAAATAAATGGAAAAATATCCTCATGTGAGGATTAACAACAACAACAACAACAACAAAATAAGATATCTAATGTAAACCTCTGTTTTTGAGTAAATTTCCTTGAGAGGCAGATGTCATGGTTTCTTATTTGATTTTGGTGTTTTTTTTTTACACTACAGATGAGAAAAAATGAGACACAGAAATCGTTGTGACAAAGCAGGAAAAATAATACAGAACCTAACCTTGGGGTATTCACTCAGTAAACATTTCTTGAGCAACTCTATATTGGGCCCTCTGGTACAATTCTCTGTTTACCCACAAAGATATCATGTTGTTATGGCTTAAAGCCACTGCTAAGCTTCTAGATACGTGCTATCAGATCTTGGATAAGTGCCTTTCTCAGGCTGGTGGCCCTTCCTGTAGGAGAGTCATTTAGAAACTGTTTCAGCTAATCTCTGTTTCTCCAGAACAAAAGCAAGGTTACATATTCATTAGAAGATTGGGTACTCACTAACTTGATATTTGTTCCTCTTTAGCATTCTTGACCTTGGATTCTATTGGTTTCACAAGAATAATCTTGTTTTTCCACTGCAAGAAGCCTGTGTGGGTTAACCTCTCCCTTCCTTTCTCCCGTGTCGGAGTGAACTATTCTTCCTCGGGCCTGTCACAGTTTTCACTGAGAGGCTTTCCCCATGTTAGGGCTTGCTCATTTCCATCTCTGATTTTGTTTCATATCACTTCTTCTCTCCTGCTTGACTTTTATTACCACTACTTTGGAGTCACACATATAACACTTTATAACCTAAGAACAAAAGATATTTGGAATGATGGGTAGTCAGACAAGAAGAGGTATCTGGGAGGAAGCACAAGCAAGAAAAGGGGAAAGGCGAGGCAGGTTCACCTCACCCCTCCTGCAGCGGCTAAAGGAATCCCCATCTACAAAGTCCTCTCATTGCCTGGAGGCCCCAGTTCTTGGTTAAAATTCAGAGTTAGATTCTGGAAACTTTAAGAATTAGGTAATCTCTAAAGTAGCTTCAAGTTTTAAAATTTTATAATTCTTATAAGATTTCACGAACATATCTATTCACAAGGTTGATTTGAAAGAGAACTAAGTAATTATTTATTAAAATTAGGACTGAGGACTTGAGACTCAGATCAATCTGGGAATATTAGAAGTTAAATTTCTGAGATTTCCTACAATTCCTTCAGTAGAGTCCCATAAAAAGTATCCAAAACATTAGCAACCTTTATAATCCAAGCATCATCCATAAGATAAGAATATTAGCTAAGGAATTTAAGTTGTGCAATGTATTTTAAAGAAAAGTAATTTATTCTTTAAATGAGGGATAAAAGAAACAAGTACAGTTGCCAGATTTAGCAAAAATAAACAGAATGCCATTAAATTTGCATTTCAGATTAACAATTAATAGTTTTTTTTTGCCCCAGCTGGTGTGGCTCAGTGGATAGAGCATGGGCCTGCTGACTGAAGGATCCCGGGTTCGATTCCGGTCACGGCACATGCCCAGGTTGTGGGCTCAATCCCCAGTAGGAGGCATGCAGACGCAGCTGATCCATGATTCTCTCTCTCATCGTTGATGTTTCTATCTCTCCCTCTCCCTTCCTCTCTGAAATCAATAAAAAAAATATTAAAAAAATGAATACTTTTTTAGTATAAATACAGTAGTTTCCCATTATCCATGGTTTCATTTTCCTCAGTTTCACTTACTTGTGGGTAACAGAGATCCAAAGAAATAAAAAATTCCAAAATAACTCCTAAGTTTAAAATTGCCTGCCATCTGAGTAGCATGATGAAATCTCATACTATCTCGCTCAGTCCCACCCAGGGCATCAATCATCCTCGTGCAGTATATTCATACTATATATGTTACCTGCCTGTTAGACAGTTAATAGCAGTCTAGGTTATCAAGTTGGTTATGAGAGAGAATATTCACATAACTTTTATTTCAGTATATTGCTATAATTGTTCTATTTTATTATGAGTTGTTAATTTCTTACTATGACTACTTTATAAGTTAAATTTTACCATAGGCCTATATTGTTTAGGAAAAACTATAGTATAGATAGGAGTTGGTGCTCTGCAGTTTCAGGCATCCACTGGGCATCTTGGAACATATCCCCTGAGGATAAGGTGGGGAGGGGAGGGCTGCTTGCAGTGTTTTGGACACGCCTATAGCAAAACTTATTTTATCTGACAACCCTAAACAGAGATAGCTAAAGTTCTGTCCCATCTCCTAGGTTCTTAGGAGGATTAAATCAGATAAAGTGGAGGAAGGACCTAATAAAATATTAATAAGTAAAGGTGTTTTTTTGTCTTCTCCCGAGGTTAAGGAATATGATATTGATGATTTTCAAAACATATGTTGGTTGTCCGTAAAAAAGTTAAATCTCAGTCACCCAGCATACTTCTGGTTCATTTTTCCCTACTGTCCATCTGGCTTAGCTATAGAGACGAAAAAAGAAAATAGTTAGTATTGGATGAAACATGACTAGAAAGGGAGATCTGCTAGAGGATACGGAAAAATTCATAAATTACAGTTCAGTCATACAATAGCTTCTATTAGCACAAAATACTGGCTTTATATTGGGCAGCTTCAGCTATTAGAAAGAATTCATTACATAAAGTTGAAAGGCCTACTACAGGCTGTATAGCTTGACCAAGTTGTGCTTTATGGCTTAGACCTGCAGAATGGTGATAGGCACTGAGTTGTTCGGAGGATTAACTAATAGATGTTGAAGTTCTTTGGAAATTGTGAAGTACAAAGTTGCTATTGCTCTGAGTCCACACAATTTAGAAAGTGAGGATCCTTAAACTGAGTCATGCAATAGTTCATTCTACAGGCAGACTTTCCTCAAAAGCATTTCAGTTTATGTGTAGATGGGGAAATCAATGAGTGTCATTTGCCCAGTAAAATGACTTCATCACTTACCAGGGTAATCTCTTAACCCCCAATCCAGACATCGGGCAACCTATTTTTACATCCTCTTAAGATAGTTATGTCAATTTCAGTACCTATTTGTTTTCTGAAGACTGTTCCTGCCTTGCTCCCCAAATGGCTATATTAGGAATATTGGGAAGATAAGAAGAAATCTAAATATGTCATGTAATACACAAACAGCTTTATATTCTCCTTCAGACTGTGATGCCCTCCTCACTCTAAACTTTTACCATTGCTCCTTCCAACCCACAAATGCTCCTCCTTAATGTACTAGCCCCGTGGTTGGCAAACTGCGGCTCACGAGCCACATGTGGCTCTTTGGCCCCTTGAGTGTGGCTCTTCCACAAAATACCACGTGTGGGCAAGCACATACAGTGCAATTGAAACTTCGTGGCCCATGCGCAGAAGTCGGTATTTTGTGAAAGAGCCACATTCAAGGGGCCAAAGAGCCACATGTGGCTCGCGAGCCGCAGTTTGCCGACCACTGTACTAGCCTAATAACATAAAAAAAATACATATATGCCACACCATTCTGAAATATATATATATATATATATATGCCATACCACTTTGCACACAGTCTTACATTTTTAGTAAAAAAATAACATTTAAAATTTGAGTACTTTGGTCACATATTTTTAATTCAATAGCCTTCAAACTTTTTTTTTAAGATCATTATTAACATCCCCACAAGAGTGATACAGTTGTTACAGTTGATGAACCGACATTGACACATCACTATCATCGAAGTCCATAGTTTACATTATTAGGGTTTACTCTTGGTGTTGTACATTCTATGAGTCTGGACAATAGTATAATGACTTATATCTACAATTATAGTAGCATACAGTGTCATTTCACTGTTCTAAAAATCCTTTATGCTCTAGTCAGCCCTGCTGCTCCCCCTCACCCATTTTTAATAAAGTAATTTTTCAGATCTTAAACTTTGTGTTTTCTTCCTAAGGTGTTCTTATAAATACATCTGGCTTGCTCCTTTTTCTCTCCCATCTTTCCTTTTACTGCTTTCTCCTACTTCACACAAAAAACCTGGTCTCTAACCCATCTTAAATTTTTACTATGGTGCAATAGGCACAATTTGAGAGTGCATAGCCCCTGAGTGAGAGTGCTATGACAGTCAGTATAGCACTGATGAGCAATATTAAAAGGGCAACACCATATTTTATCCAGTGCTATTCAAAGTGTAATCATCCAGGGCTGGATAATGTCAGTATCTCCTGGGAGCTTATTAGGCAAGCAAATTTTCAGCTCCATTCCAGATCTGCTGAGTCAGTCTCTGCAGGGTGGGACCAAGAAATCTGTATTAATAAACTTCCAAGTGATTTTTAAAAAAAATATATTTTTATTGATTTCAGAGAGGAAGGGAGAGGGAGAGATAGAAACATCAACGATGAGAGAGAATCATTGATCGGCTGCCTCCTGCATGCCCCCCACTGGGAACCGAGCCCGCAACCCAGGCATGTGCCCTTAACTGGAATCGAACTCGTGACACTTCAGTTCGCAGACAGACACTCTATCCACTGAGCCAAGCCAGCTAGGGCCCAAGTGATTCTTTAAATAAAAATTTTTAAATTGATTTGAGAGAGAGAGAGAGAGGAAGGGAGACAGAGAAACACTGATTTGTTGTTCCACTAATTCATGCATTCATTAGTTGATTCTTGTATGGGCCCTGACTGTGGATCAAATCCACAACCATGGCATATCAGCACGATGCTCTAACCAACTGAGCTATGTGGCCAGGGCCAAGTGATTCTTAATTGTTCTCAACTCTTAAAGTTTTAAAAAGATCATCTGGTAAAGAAACCCTAAGCAAAGGTAGAGCATCTCTATATCTTAGGATTAAGAAGATGGTTGGCAGAGGGACATATATTTACAGTTTTAGTTGAAATAAAAAAGAAACTTAGGCCCTAGCTAGTTTTGCTCAACGGTTAGATTGTCAGTCTGCAGACTGACAGGTCTTGGGTTCGATTCCAGTCAAAGGCATATACTTATAGGCTCGATCCCCAGCCCTGGTTGGGGGTGCTTGCGGGAGGCAACCAATCAGTGTTTCACATTGATGTTTCTCTATGTCTCTCCCCTCCCTTCCACTATCTCTAAAAAAAAAAAAATCAATGGAAAAAATACCGTTGGGTGAGAATTAATGAAAAAACAAACAAACAAAAAACTTACTTTTTCTGACAGAAAGGAAATCTGATTCAAGTTTACTGGTTTGTCCATGAACTGTGGCTTTGTCATTTCATGTATATTTCCACAAATTGAATGAGTTATAGCTGTATTCAAAGGTTTCTCACACACACACACACACACACACACACACACACACACGTCTACAAAGGCTTTGTGTGGCTGTACAGTTTAAGAGCTAAATGAAGGCTGAAACCTAGTTGTACAGTTTCTTGGGATAAGTGGGAGCTGAAATACACTCATCGGGCCTGTTTTTCAACCAAGAGGGGCACCTTTTTTTTTTTTTTTTTGCACTGAGGGTTTGCCATCCCAAAATATGCCTTTTTGGATTATTATTTTAAGCTGGTTATTTTTAAAAAACAAAAGACTCAGAAAAAAAAAAAACACACCACAAAAAACTGTCTCCCCTTAACTGCCTAAAAGGATGTAGGTGGTCTCTCTCTCTGTGGCTCCTTCTTGGGGCCTTTACTTACAAACCCCGCTCCTGAGACAGCTTTCCTTTTACCTTCTTCCTCATCTTTTGCCTAAACGCTCTCAAGCTTATTCTCTTCTCTTGAGGGTTTTGTGTCTTCATTGCTGGGATGATGACAACACTTACTGGCCTAACTAAACACACCAAATCCACACCTCACTTGCTTAACCTCGGAGCTACAGCAGTCTCATTTCCTGCCACCGCAAACCCGCAGTGCTAGGAGGGATGCCTCTAGGAGGATGCCTCAAAGCTCTGCACTGCCACCTGGTGGCCTTCTGCTGAAGAGACCTGGCAACACCAGGATGTTATTCGCAACAGCAACCGGCCTGAAGGTGGATTCCAAAAGCACCAGAAGTGGGTGGAACCCACAGTGCTAGCTTCCTCTTCTTTGGTAAATAGCGTTTTCTCTGGCTGAAAATATCTTCCCAAATCTATTTCAAAATTATTTTCAGCTTTTGGACTTCAGTGAAAATGCCAATTTCCCCCTGATCCCCCAAGTTAGAGTACTTACTTTTAGAAAAACGAGATACTGTACTGAAGCTCAGCATTCCATTTATACCTCTTGTGGAGCTTCTTATTGCCTATTCCAAACTATTTCTTATCCTCTTAGAGCAGTGGTTCTCAGCCTTGGCTGCACATTAGAATCACCTGGGAATCTTTTTAAAATCCTGATTTCTCGGCCTCATCCTCCGGAAATTCTGTTTCTTTGTTATGGGGTGGGGCCACAACATTAGTAACAAAGAAACCGAATTTCCGGAGGATGAGGCCCAGAAATCAGGATTTTAAAAAGATTCCCAGGTGATTCTAATGTGCAGCCAAGGTTGAGAACTACTGCTCTAGTCCTTCAAAAACTCAGCTCTTTTGAAGTAGATGGCATCAGAATATTGCAAACATCTGCTGATCTCCTGAGTCACTTCCCCTCATTCCCTGGAAATTTTAAAAACCTGATTCATTCTCTTAGTTATACCACTCCTACTGTTATCATTCTTGGTGACTTCGTCATCCATGAAAACAATTGGTCCCATATGCTGGTCTCTCAGTTTTTTGTCCACGCATTTTCAATATCTTGTTTTGCAGTCAATCTCAGTAATTATTCCCATGGTGACACCCTCACCCTGGTCATTAATAATAAATGCACTCCTCTAAAACCTCTACTTCTTGCATCTCACACTGATTATCACATCATTTCCAACAATTTAATAGAAGTAGGATCTCTAAGCTATTAACCATGTAAAATTTTCACTGCCTATCACCCTTCTTCAGTTTTTTTAAAAAATATTTTTTATATTTTATTGATTTTTTACAGAGAGGAAGGGAGAGGGATAGAGTGTTAGAAACATCGATGAGAGAGAAACATCGATCAGCTGCCTCCTGACACCCCCTTCTGGAGATGTACCCGAAACAAAGTTACATGCCCTTGACCGGAATCAAACCCGGGACCCTTGAGTCCGCAGGCTGACGCTCTACCCACTGACCCAAACCGGTTAGGGCCCTTCTTCAGTTTTTACTTTCCATATCACCCAACTTAAATTCTTTGATTCATCACTCTAAACACTCATTTGCATAAACTTGCAACTCCCTGACATTTCTTTGCCGCTTGTTATATTCATTAGTAAAACCTAACCTTCGTTAGATCCAACTCAACTTACTCTGCTTGCACTCACTAAGTATATAACTAAATAAACTGTATCTGGAGAAAAATCCACAAATGTGCTAACTGTTCTCACATTAAATTTAGATGATAATTTCCAGGGGATTCTCAGCAATGTTCCGAAAGCTCTATTTTCTCAAATCAATTCACCACCTATTCTCCAAGAGAACATTTCACACCCTTTCCTCTCCTCAAATTTCCACTCTTTGCTGACAATCTTATTTCTTATTTCCTTTGACCACCTAGAGAGAGAAATTTTGCATGTTCCTACTTCTAATTTGACTATGAGTATTCACCAACTCATGTTCCCTCCTATTTAAATGGATAACTTGTCTCCTGTTCCCAACTCAACACCAGCCGCCCCACTAGAGAGCTGGATCCCTTTCCCTCTCAGCTTACTCAAGAATTTTTACCTACCAATCACTGCAAGTGTACACATCATAAGCAAAATACAGAGAAGAGCAAAGAAAGCCAAGCAAAGAAAGGAAAAGGAGCAGAATGAGGTTGAAGAAAGAACTTCTAGGTGATTGGAGGAAAAGGGAAAATATTCGTTAGAAATTTGTTTAGGGTCCAGGTGATTTGTGTATTTTTTGTTTTCACTTAATTGTAATTTTTGTTTCAGAAGCAAATATTTATGTTGCATAAATTTCTGATTGCTCTTGATGTAGAGACTGATAGGGAAAGAATGATGGGTTTGATGTTTTTATCAAATCATCAGCTATGGAGAAATATTTTTTAGAAGTATTAAAATAAATGTGCCTACTGTATATTTAAAATGCAAAGAAAAAAGAATTTTGTCCTAAAAGTATCCCCCTTATATCGTTAAAATTTCCTTTATACCAAATCCATGCTATAATGTGTGCATAAGGTGTCTCCTTAAATAAAGACAAAATTCAGGAAAATTGATAGTTCTGGCATGGTGAGATTCTAGAGGAGACTATGTAAGATTCTATTTCTTAAGCAGAGTGGAAGGTATCAAGGTGTTCATTTTAGGAATTCTTGCCTTTTTCACAAAAAAATGGTGCTGAAAGCAAAGAAGGAAGCCCCTGGCCTTTCCTAAAGTTAAAGCCAAAACAAAGGCTTTGAAGGTCAAGTAAGCAGTGCTGAAAGGGGTCTATACCCTGTGGTGAAGGCAGGCCCCAAATCCTCACATGCCCCATGAGAACAAGCTTGACTACTATGCTATCATCAGATTCCCCCTGACCACCAAGTCAGCCGTGAAGAAGACAGAAGGCAACACTTGTATTCATTATGAATGTCTAGACCAGTGGTTCTCAACCTGTGGGTTGCGACCCCTTTGGGGGTCAAACGACCCTTTCACAGGGGTCGCCTAAGACCATCAGAAAACACATATATAATCACATACTGTTTTTGTGATTAATCACTATGCTTTAATTATGTTCAATTTGTAACAATGAAATTGGGGGTCACCACTACATGAGGAACTGTATTAAAGGGTTGCAATATTAGGAAGGTTGAGAACCACTGGTCTAGACCAACAAATACCACATCAGAAAGGTTGTGAAGAAGCTCTATTACAGCCCTACCCTAACTAGTGGCAATCATTAATCCTTTCTCCATCTCTGTGATTTTGTCATAAAAAAAGGTTATATAGCCCTGGCCAGTGTGGCTCAGTTGCATAAGCGTAGTCCCATGCACCAAAAGGTTGCCGGTTTGATTCCTGGTTGGGGCACATGCCTGGATTGTGGACTTGATCCCCAATGGGGGTTGTGAAGGAGGCAGCCGATCGATGTTTCTCTCACACATCGATGTTTCTCTCTCTCCCTCTATCTTCCCCCCTCTCTAAAATCAATTAAAATATTATAAAAATATTATATAAGTAGGATCTCTCTCAGTTTGGGCTGCTATAACACAATACCACAGACCGGCGATTTAACAACAGTTAATTCTCACAGTTCTGAAGGTTGGAAGTCCAAGATCAGGGTGCCAGCATGGTTAGGCTTGGTGAAGGTCCTCTTCCTGGTTTACAGACAGCCATTTTATCATTGTATCTTCACAAGGTGGAGAGAAAGCAAACTAGCTCTCTGGCCTCTTCGTACAAAGGCTCTAATCTTACTCAAAAGGGCTCCACACTCATGACCTAATTACGTCCCAAAGGCCCCACCTCCAAATGCTATCACATTGGGGATTAGATTTAAATATATGAATTTCGGGGGGCGGGGGGACACAAACATTCAGTCCATAACAAAAGCATATAATATATAAGCTTTTGAGATTACCTTTTTCTACTCAGCTTAATTCCCTTGAGATCCATCCAAGTTGTTGTATGTATCAATAATTTGTTCTTTTTTAATGCTGAGTAATACTCTATGGTATAAATGTACTATAGTTTGTTTTATCATTCATCTGTTAAAGGACAACAGTTAGTTCTTTGCTATAACAAATAAAGCTGTTGTGGCCCTGGCCAGGTAGTTCAGTTGGTTAGAGCATCATCCTGATATGCTAAGGTTGTAGGTTCAATCCCTGGTCCCAGCACATACAAGAATCAACCAATGAATTAATCAATAAGTGGAATAAGAAATTGATGTTTTGTTCTCTCCCCAAGATCAGTAATTTTTTTAAAAAAAAAGCTGCTATGAAGTCTCAATTACAAGTTTTTGTATGATTATGATTTTATTTTTCTGGGGATGATATGATAAGTGCATGATTTTTAAGAAATTGTTATATTCTTTTTTTTTTTTTAAATATATTTTATTGATTTTTTACAGAGAGAAGGGAGAGAGATAGAGAGTTAGAAACATCGATGAGAGAGAAACATCGATCAGCTGCCTCCTGCACATCCCCCACTGGGGAAGTGCCCGCAACCCAGGTACATGCCCTTGACCGGAATCGAACCCGGGACCCTTCAGTCCGCAGGCTCACGCTCTATCCACTGAGCCAAACCGGTTTTGGCTATATTCTTTACTAGAGTGACCATACCATTATACATTTCACCATTAATGTATGAAGTAGCTAGTGTATCTGCATCTTTGCCAGCAAATGGAGTTACCATTTTTCATTTTAGGAATTCTGATAGGTATGTAGTTATGCTTATTGAGGTTTGATTTTGCATTTCCCTAGTAGCAAATATTGAACATCTTTTCATGTGCTTATTTGTCATCTGTGTATCTTCTTCAGTGAAATTTCTGTTCATGTCTTTTGCCCATTTTTTTTTAACTACTGAGATTTTTTAATAACAGTTTTATTAAGACATAACTCACATACTATACAATTCACCATTTAAAGTGTACAATTCAGTGGTTTTTCTTTTAGTATATTTACAGAGTTGTGTAACCACCACCACAATCAATTCTGGAACAATTTTGTACCATACCCATTAGCAGGCACTCTCCAATTTCCCCCAAATTCCCAGCCCTAGGCAACCACTAATTTACTTTAAAAACAACAACAACAAAAATAAAAAAATAAAAAATAAATAAATAAAAACAACAACAAAACTTCATCTGAGCATATGTTCTTATTGGTTTCAGAGAAAGGAAGGGAAAAAGGGAGGGAGGGAGGAGGGAAAGAGGAAGAGGGAGAGGGAGGGACAGAGAGAGAGAGAGACCATATGGCCCACAAAGCCTAAAATATATACAATCTGCATCTTGACAGAAGAGTTTGTGGACCACTTCCTCTAATCTGATAAGCCTCGAGGCCTTTACATGTATTGTCCCATCTGTCTGAAATACTTTCCTTAGATATTCTCATGGCTGGGTTATTATTATTCTGGTTTCTGCTCACACTCACCTTAGAGAGGCCTTCCCTGACCACATCATTTAGAATATTCAACCCTCCCCCAAATCCTACCATTTGTGTGCTTACCTTGCTTTATTTTTCTTCATAGAATTTATCACTTCTTTCACTAGACTATAAGATCCATGAAGGTATTCCCTGGTACAAATAGAGCCTGTCTTATAATAGCACTCAAGAAATATTTGAATGAATGAATGTGTCATAGAGAACTATCACACCTTTCCAGATAAAATAATCCTATTTATTTCTCCGTGTTATTTTTATTAGAGGAACAGTACTAAAAAAAAAATGTCTGATTGCCATCATGATTTGTAGAAGTGGTATTTGTCATTTACCTCCATGATATTCCCTAACATATCAAAATGAGAAATTACACAGGGCTAGAGAGCAAGAACGATTGAAAGCATTTAAATTTGGCCTGGCTGGCATGGCTCAGTGGTTGAGTGTTGACCTATGAACCAGGAAGTCATGGTTAGATTCCCGGTCAGGGCACATGCCTAGGTTGCAGGTTCAATCCCCAGTGTGGGGTGTGTAGGAGGCAGCTGATAGATGATTCTCTCTCATCCTTGATGTTTCATCTCTCTCCTCTTCTTTCCTCTCTGAAATCAATAAAAATACATTAAAAAAAAGAGAAAATATTTAGATTGTTTTCTAACTCTATTCCTTTCTGATCTCCTCTTGAGCTTGAACTGAAACAATGAGTGAATGATAATGTGGGTTATCTTTTTCACATTATAATTGACTGCTCCTGATTCTTTGAGTTCTGAACCTCTTGATCTGTCTACTAGGGAAACAAGGTAGAACAGAGGAAAGGGAAGAGAACTTTGATATAAAAACATTGTCATAGGTCAGCTCTAGCACTCACTAGTTATGTGACCTTAATAACTTATGTCAAGATCTTAAACCTTGATTTCAAATATCTGGCTCACAAACCAGTGTATGTAAATAATAATAAATTCCAAATTATTAAACATCTTTTATGTGTAAATATGAGATAATAGAGAATAGATATATTGGTCTCTGTATCACCTGGCTCAAGCTCCTAAAATCCTTGTAATTTCCTGAGTGATCAGAACACTAGGAGCATCTATTATTTTCATATTTGTCTTTGATCCCATCCCTGACACAGGGCCCCTAAAATCCTTATAAATTTCCAAGTGAGGAGAGCACAAGGACCATCTTTTGTTGTAAGGAGGTGACTCTGGGTGGGCTCCTGGATGGCTCCTAGATGGGGGCTGATCACCAGAAAAACCAAGCTATGATTATTAGAAGCTTGGAATTTTTAGCCCTGCTGCCTATCCTACAGAGAAGAGGGGTGGATATGCAGTAAATAACTGATCATGCCTACATGAGAAAGCATCCATTAAATCCCAGTAGTATGGGGTTCAGAGAGCTTCCAGTGAACATATCCACACCAGGAGTGTTGACATATCTCAACTCGATGGGGACAGCAGCTCCTTCCAGACCTCACCCTAGGTATCTCTTCAACTGGCTGTTCATCTGTATCCTTTATCATATCCCTTAATAAACTGGAAAATATAAGTATTCCCCTGAGTTCTGTGAGCCTCTCTAGCAAATTAAGAAAACCCAAGGAGGGGGTCGTTGAAACCTCCAGTCTTTAGCTGGTTGATCAAAAAGAAGCATATGTGATAACATGAACTTGTGACTGGCATCTGCAGCATGCACTTGGGGCAGGGGCGGGGATTGGAGGGTGGAGGGGAAGAAGTTCTGTGGGATTGAGCCCTTGACCAATGGGATCTGACACTATCTCTGAGTGAATAGTGTCAGAATTGAATTACATTGCAAGACACCCAGCTGGTGTCACAGAGAATTGCTTGGTGTGGGAAAGACCTCCACACATTGGGTAAGAAGTAAAGTATTTTGTGTTAGTAAAGGAGACTCCCAGGAGAGAAACACAATAGGGAGCACTTGGTTTTTCCCTTCATAAGGAAAAAAATTTGAGTTTCTTCCTTTACACCAAATATTTTGCTAAGTGCTTAGAATACAGAGGTGGAAAAAAGTAAGTTTATAGTTGTTTGTATAGAAAATAATACAATAATTAATACAAAAATAATCTATTTTGCATATTCACAACTGTAAATCTACTTTTGCCCATCCCCATATATTATCCTATATAATAAAAGCCTAATATGCTAAGTGCCCAGTCATCTGGTCGGCTGTTCAACCAATCAAAGCGTAATATGCTAATGATATGCTAAGGCTTCTCAACTGCTCGCTATGACCAGCAGGGGGCACTGACCAGCAGGGGGCAGACAGTCGACTGGTCGACCAGTAGCTATGATGTGCACTGACCACTAGGGGGCAGACGCTCCGATCAGTAGGTTAGCTTGCTGCTGGGGACCGGCCGATCAGGACTGAGTGAGACAGGCCAGACACGCCCTGGAGCGTTCCCGCGGTCCCTCCCCAGCCCCAATTGTGCACTTGGCCTGTCCTGTGCCCTCTCAAAATCTGGGACCCCTTTCGGGATGTCAGAGAGCCAGTTTCAGCCTAAAGGCGGAACGACCAATCACTATGATGCTCACTGACCACCAGGGGGCAGACACTCAATGCAGGAGTTGCCTTTGGTGGTCAGTGTGATCCCACAGGGGGAGCACCACTCAGCCAGAAGCCAGACTCATGGCTGGTGAGCACAGTGGCAGTGGCGGGAGCCCCTCCTGCCTCCACTACAGCACTAAGGATGTCTGACTAACGTCTTAGGCCCGCTCCCTAGGACGTTAGTCGGGCATCCCCCGAGGGCTCCCGAACTGCAAGAGGGCACAGGCCAGGCTGAGGGACCCCCCCCAAGTGCATGAATTTCATGCACTGGGCTTCTAGTCTACACTAATAAAAGAGAAACATGCAAATTGGTGTCACTCTGCTATGCCCACCAGCCAATCAGAGTGACCATGCAAATTAACCCAACAAAGATGGCGGTTAATTTGCATACGCAGGCGCAAAGCAAAGACTGAAGGCTCCGGCTGGAGTGAAGACTGAAGCCTGAAGCCAAGTCTTGCTGCAGCTGCAGTGGAGAAGCGAAGCCTCACTGCGGCCACAGGGGAGAAGCCTGGCCTTGAGGCCTGGCTTCTCCGCTGTGGTCGGACCAAAGGCCTGGGTCCCAGGTGCCGGAGGAAAACTGGTGCCAGCAGCCAGGGGAAGGAAGGCCTATTGCGCGAATCTTCATGCAACGGGCTTCTAGTCTAATTTAATTGTTACAATTGTTACAAAGATAAATGTCACCCAAAAAGCTAATTACAGTGTCTGATTAATAGGTATGAAATAGGACAAATTTTCACAGCCATTTGTATCTGGGTTTGTCAAAATAGCCTCGTCAAAAAGTAAATTCACTGTTTTTATTTATTTATTTTTATTTTTTAAAAATACATTTTATTGATTTTTTACAGAGAGGAAGGGAGAGGGAGAGGGATAGAGAGTTAGAAACATCGATGAGAGAGAAACATCAATCAGCTGCCTCCTGCACCACTCCCTACTGGGGATGTGCCCACAACCAAGGTACATGCCCTTGACCAGAATCAAACCCGGGACCCTTCAGTCCGCAGGCCGATGCTCTATCCACTGAGTCAAACTGGTTAGGGCAAATTCACTGTTTTTTAATGCCAGTAACAACAGCAACAACCATCTTAAATTTTATTTATCCTTAATTCCCACCAAAAGTCAGGGCACTCTGTCCTTTAATTTCTGTATTATTGGGATGTTTCACAGGCTTTTAAAATAAAACAATGATATATCTTAATAATGATAAGGTTGGCATAATTAGGAAGCTCACAAATAACAGAGATATATGATTTTTGAAATGAAAAACAAAATAATTCCTATTCTTAAGTAGTTACATCTAATTAGTAAATAAAAATGCAGCAGGGGGAGCTTGGAGTAGCTAGGGAGCACGGTGGCTTTGCTCTTGATTGGTAGAGGAGAGAACACGTTTTAAAAGGGACCACTGACTAATTTCTGTTTCCTATCTCGCTCTTTCTGTGCTTCCCCTAAATGTCTTTCTAAAACAGTCTTAATAATTGTCACTCAAAAGTATCACCTTTAAAAGTGTTGACTCTTTAGATTTTTAAAAAGATGCATCTTTTGCGTTTTGGAACATGTGTTAAGGAAGAGCCATTATACCCCCTGATTTCCCCCCTTGCTCTGCTTCCCCTAGAATGGACCGTTAAAAAGTTCAGGAAAAAGACTGGCAGTCTGAAATGACAGTCATTCGAGATACCAGTGAATTCTCAAAGAAAAGTTCATTTAAAGTCTTTCTCGATATGATCATATCATGTTGATAAACCTTTGATTTCAGGTAATACATGATTTAGCTACCAGATGATGCCTGCCCTCCTCCTCTATCATTTCAAAAGCTCATATATTTCTTAAAAATACCTTTCTGTGGCTCTTCATCACAATGTTGTGCAAGCTACATCACTCACACTCTAGACCAGGGGTGGGCAAACTTTTTGACTCGAGGGCCACAATGGGTTCTTAAACTGGACCGGAGGGCCGGAACAAAAGCATGGATGGAGTGTTTGTGTGAACTAATATAAATTCAAAGTAAACATCATTACATAAAAGTGTACGGTCTTTTTTTTTTTTTTTTAGTTTTATTCATTTCCAACGGGCCGGATCCGGCCCGCGGGCCGTAGTTTGCCCACGGCTGCTCTAGACTCTGCTCTATAGAAATCGTTATTATTGCGCACATTCATATATCACTCATATGCCATGGCTCTTTTCAGGGAGATTGCCTCAAGACCACTTGTGCATAATTTAACTGAGGCCAGTCTGCAGTTCACAATGCTGAACGTGGTTAGTCATTCTTATCATGCTTGATAACATTACAGCACAAAATGCCACAAATGGCTAGTACTAATTAAATGTGAATAGCAGTGTGGGAAGGTACATCGTCTCTTGGCTGCAATAGTCTCCCCACCACTTACGTGTATGTCATACATTGTTCAAGGCAACAAACGTTTAGGGAGAGGATCGATATTGTGATTATTAACATAACCATGTCGAAACAATTTGATTCCAATCTGACATACGTTCTTAATACTCACATCCTGTTTGGACCTCTCCATTTCTCTGCTATACTAAGAATTGACTCTCCCTCCAATTCCTCTTCCAGGTACTGCTGCCTGTAAATTGCAATTAGCCAGTTACTTATTTGCTCTACTTACTCCCCTTAAGAGGCTGTGACTTAGCCCCCTAACCAATGGGCACACCAATAAATACTTGTGGAAGAAGGTAAAACCTCATACAACTAACTCTAATGTTGTCTGAGATGAACTCAGTTCTGGGGTCCTCAACAAAGCTCTTTCCACTTGTTCAGTAGCCAGTGCAAACAATGTTATATAGTTAAGGGTTCTGGGGAAACAAAAGAGAAAGAGCTGAATATGTTGAAAACAGAACCTCTACATTGAGTCATTGCTCTGTCATCAACTAGCCCAGTCTTCCCATGAGCAAAATGAGCAGGGATCAAATTACGTAATCCTGCTGATATAAAATTCTGTAATTTAATGTGGCTTATTTTGCCATATACAATTTAAAACATTTTATATAAGCCATCTCCTCACTGCTTCACCTTAGCCTCTACCACCTCAGTGAGCGGCAGGGTGTGGGACATGATGATTCTGCTTAACTAGGTATCAAGTCTGAGTCTGTTTCCTTCCTCTGCCAGCTCCCCTGGCTTGGGTGGGGAGCTCTGAATATCTGCTGAGATGCTGTATGTTGAAGCACTGGTATTATTTCCTGAGTGTATTTGTAGGAGGAGAATCAGGACAGACTATTCCTTAGCCTCCCTATTACCATTTCTTTTTCCTCATTTGGGAAAAACAAACAAACGCCCTAAGTTCCCACAACTCTTTTAACTCAAATACACTTTTTTTTTTTTTAAAGGGAGAGGTTACTTAGTGATTTGCAACATGAACGCAGATGAAGTCTTCATGAAAACCAATGGAAATGACAAATGTAGTCAACATAGTTAAACGGGGACAACATGAATAACAATATTTTGCCAGAAGCACTGGGGCTTACCCCGCTTCTCTCACACTTGAGGACTAAAGAGTTCAGCACTGAATGAAGGGATGATCCCTAACGTTTTAGGAAAGCTCCGATTTCCATCTGGCAAAAGCCTACAAAGCTGACCTCACTGCATCGCACTTCCACTCCCGGTGGACGGACACCTCTCAAGGCCACCGCAGTGCTCTCCCCTGGTCCGGTTCCCTCCTACGGCTGCCTCACCCCCTCGGGTCTCCGGTCCAGAGGACTTCTCAGACCCCTCCTCCCCCTCCCCCCACGGCAATACCCCCCTCCCCCCTTCCCTGCTGCATCTTCCCTTGCGAAGCGGTGGCTCTGCCCGGCGCGTTATGAGCTACCCATGCATCTTCCCTTGCTGGTCCGCTCCAGGAAGGTGGAGCCAGGGCCCACCTCCCTCCCCGTGGGGACCCCCGGCGCCCAGAGCAGAGCTGGGGGCCCAGCAGGGGCTCCGGAACGAAATATTCTGACACCCCGAGGCTCCGGGCCAGTGTCTCCGGAGCCGCAGGACCCCCTCTCCCTGAGCCCAGCCCCTCACGCAGGCACCACCCACCTCCGCCCGAGCCGGCTCGGCTGCTCGAAGGCTCGGAGGCTCGGAGGCTCGGAGGCTCGGAGGCTCGGAGGCTCGGCCTCCCGCCTGCGGGCCCCCGGGCAGCGCAGCGCACCCACCACCCGACCGCAGGGCCCCGCGGCGCCGCTCAACCGCCCCCTCGGGGCCGCCCGCACCTGCGCCGGGTCCAGGCCGCCGCCGGGAGACACAGCGACGGCGCCCTGCGCTCCGGCTGCCCGTTGAGCAGCCGTTAGGCCCCCGCGCTGCTCCGAAAGGCCAAGGTTCAGTTCGAACGATCCGTTGACCTGGGGGGAAAATGTGACTCGGTTTATCCGCGCCCTCCGTTAGCCGCACGCATGCGCCCCGCGCGGCGGCGCGAGGTGCGGCTCGCGCGCCCCCCCTCCCCCGCCCCCGCTCCCCACCTCGCACCTTCACACCCAACTGCCCCGCGGGCCTCCCGTCCTAGGAACCCTTTATGGGGAAGCGGTTCTGGCCCCCCACCCCCCCGTTAAAGAGGGGGTGCATGTCTGCTTTAGCATTTACCCGCCCCCCCCCCCTCGCGCCTCCCGGGGTGCGCCCCGGTCCGTCGGGCTGAGAAGGCCAAGGGCAATTGCGGGTGGTCCTTTGGCCCCAGTCGCTCTTTGGTGATGAAAACCCAGTGCCTGTCCCTCCATCTCCGGGAAAGGGCTCTGGGGTTTGGGGGTTGGGAGTATAAAGGCTCCGCTGCCTGGAGCGCCCCAACAGAGCACAGGAGTGTTTTCAAGGGATCTTCTCCTCTGAACCCAATTATTTGGATCCCCACCCAGGGAGCCTGGCCTTCGTAAAGGGTTGAGTCAATAGTGACAAGGTTTTTGAAGGGAGAGAGAGAAACATCAATGATGAGAGGGAATCATTGATCTGCTGCCTCCTGCACGCCCCCCACTGGGGATCAAGCCCACAGCCCCAGCAGGTGCCTTGATCAGGAATTGAACCGGGACCTCCTGGTTCATAGGTCGGAGCTCAACCACTGAGCCATGCCAGCTGGGCTGCATTGCTTTTGCCTGAGCTCCAAGGGCCCGTCTTTAGCGTTTGTAACTTGTTTCCTGAGCCTACGCAGCCCAGCCCGCTCACGTCTACTACCTTTGTAACTTTCTAAATAAATTTTATTATTTGAAAAAAAAAGAAAAGAACATATTGAATGATTCCGTTTCTATACAGGTCAAAAACAGGCAAACTAATGTATGTTGTCCTAAGTCTAGATTGTAGTTTCCCTTTGGGCTTCTGTGACTGGAAGGGACATCAGGACTTCTGAGGTGTGTTCTGGGATTAGGTCTGGGTGCTGTTAGCTTTGTAAAAACAATCATCCAATGAGACATTTTCCCATATATCTTTTACTTTAAGAAGTTTTTAAGAAAAGAAAAAACAAAAACCTGAAGTATTAATTTGTCCTAGTTACCCACTATTCAAGATATATTTGTTTTATTTTTTTGTTACCTTTTTAAAAAATTCTCGCCTGAGGATATTTTCCCATTGATTTTTAGAGAGAGTGGAAGAAAGAGGGGAAGACAGAGAGAAATACTGATGTGGGAGAAACACAGAGGTTGGTTGCCTTCTGCATGCGCTCTGACCAGGGCCTAAAGCGGGGGAGGAGCCTGCAACTGAGGCCTTGAGTAGAATAAAACCCGGGATCCTTCAGTCCGCAGGCCGATGCTCTATCCACTGAGTCAAACTGGCAAGGGCCACATAAACTCATAATCATCTACACCAATAAAAGAGAAACATGGTAATTGGCGTACGACCGCTACCCTTTTCATTGGCTAATCAGCGAGATATGCAAATTAACTGTCAGCCAAGATGGCGGCTGGCAGCCAGGCAGCTTGAAACTAACATGAGGCTTGCTTGCCTCAGTGACGGAGGATCATTGGAGGAAACCAACGTTCCCCGCCTGCGGCTGCAGGCCTCTGAGCGGGCAGTTTAAGAAACATTGTAACAAATACCGCCGGACTTCAGCCAGCAGATTCTCAACATTGTAAGCAAAGGCCAGAAACCTACTTTCAGCCGCGGAGGCCTAAGAGCTGGAGCCAAGCCTCAAGGTAAAGCTGGCCCAGAATAAAAAAAAAGAAAAGAAAAAAAGGAGCAGTTGGGAACTTCAGTCACTCCCAGCCTGAAAACAGCCCTCAGCCCCTCACCCAGACTGGCCAGGCACCCCAGTGGGGACCCCCACCCTGAAGGGTGTGTGACCAGCTGCAAACAGCCATCATCCCCTCACCCAGGCTGGCCAGCCACCCCAGTGGGGACCCCCACCCTGATCCAGGACACCCTTCAGGGCAAACCAGCCGGCCCCACCCATGCACCAGGCCTCTACCCTATATAGTAAAAGGGTAATATGCCTCCCGGCACCGGGATCAGCGTGACAGGGGGCAGCGCCCAAACCCCCTGATCGCCCTGCGGCTCTGTGTGTGACAGGGGGCGGGGCCCCAACCCCCTGAGCAGCCCTGCTCTGTGCCTGAAGGGGGGAGCTCCCCAACACCCCCCCTTGGGCCCTGCTCTGTGTGTGATGGGGTAGAGCCATAACCTCCCCATCGGCCCTGCCCTGAGTGTGAGAGTGGCAGCACCCCAACCCCCTGATCAGCCCTGCTCTGTGGGTGATAGAGGGCGGTGCCCCAACCCCCTGATGGGCCCTGCTCTGTGTGTGACGGTGGCAGCGCCCCAACCCCCTGATTGGCCCTGCTCTGTGCGTGACAGGGGGTGGCACCGCAACCTCCCCATCGACCCTGCCTTGAGTGTGACAGGGGACGGTGCCCCAACCCCCCAATTGGCCCTACCCTGAGCGTGACTGAGGGTGGCATCACAACCTCCCAATCTGCCCTGCTCTGTGCATGACGGGGCAGCGCCCCAACTCCCCAATCGGCCCTGCTCTGAGCCCGACCAGGGGCTGCACCTAGGGATTGGGCCTGCCCTCTGCCACCCGGGAGCAGGCCTAAGCCAGCAGGTCGTTATCTCCCGAGGGGTCCCAGATTGCGAGAGGGCACAGGCCGGGCTGAGCCCCCCCCCCCCCCCCCCAGTGCACAAACTTTTGTGCACCGGGCCTCTAGTCCTATATAATAAAGAGGTAATATGCAAATTAACTCTCATGCCCTCACAAGATGGCTGCTACAACCAGGCCGGCAGGGGGGTTAGTGAGGGACGACCAAATGACTAAACAAGCAGGCTGCGTGGGGTGACCAGGCTGGCAGGGGGTTTAGTGGGGGACGACCAAACAACTGAATAAGCAGGCTGCGTGGAGCGACCATGCCGGTGGGGGGGCGGTTGGGGACGACCAGGCCAGCAGGGGGGGCAGTTAGAGGTGACCAGGCAGGCAGGCAGGTGAGCGATTAGAAGCCAGCAGCTCAGGATTGTGAGAGGGTGCAGGCTGGGCTGAGGGGACCCCCCCCCCCGCCCCCCCTGCACGAATTTCGTGCACTGGGCCTCTAGTGATATATAAGGCACTGACAGGCACCATGGAGTCCTGGAAAGACGTTTGTGCTTTCAGGAGTTCATAATTGAAGAGGTGGCACAAACATAAAAGCCATTGCTTGGGCATAGTCTTTGATACTATGCTAATTGTTAAGGAAGTCCAAAATAATTACTTTGGAAGAAAGTTGGGAAAAGAATGTGCATCTAGGCAGAGTTTCTGAGTTAGAAGGGATTTATTTACTTATTTACTTATTCTCACACGAGGCTATTTTTTCCATTGATTTTTAGAGAGGGTGGAAGGTAGGGAGAAAAGGGGAGAGAGAGATAAAAAAAAAACATTGATGTGTGAGAAAGAGACACATTGATTGATTGCCATAGTTCAAACCTGCAACCCGGGTACATGCTCTGGACCGGGAATCAAACCAGTGACCCTTTAATGCAAGGGCCAGTGCTCTAACTATAGAGCAACACCAGCCAGGGCAAGTTTATCCAGTTTTTAAATTCTGAGATTCTAACCTTCCCACCTTTTCGGTGTTACAAATGTTACTTTTTTTATGAAATGATGGTTATAGTAAATAGCAACTGGTAATGTCCTTAATGTGACAATATAAAAAGTTCTCTGCTCCCCTTATGTCACAATTGGTTTATAAAATGAAAAAGTCTGAAACAGACTTTTGTTTCATTCTTGTGCTGCTCCTGGCTCAGAATCCTTTCTCTCTACTTATTACCAAGGAAATTTAAAAAAAATGTAGATTCATAAACACTTGTGATGGATATGGCTGACTTACATACTATCTCCTTGTTATATAACTTGTTAAACTGCAAAGGCTGGAAATCTAAAAACTGTTTTCCAGATTTTATTGCAGCTAGGAGTGAGTCTAATAAATTTTTTTTTAAAATATATTTTATTGATTTTTCACAGAGAGGAAGGGAGAGAGATAGAGAGTCAGAAACATCGATGAGAGAGAAACATCGATCAGCCGCCTCCTGCACATCTCCCAGTGGGGATGTGCCTGCAACCCAGGTACATGCCCTTGACCGGAATCGAACCTGGGACCTTTCAGTCCGCAGGCCGACGCTCTATCCACTGAGCCAAACCGGTTTCGGCCTAATAAATTTTGATGTATCAATAATTTGCACACCCAAGAGACTTGGAAAGTAGAAGTGAGGCAGGGGCCATCTCCTGGCTGCTTTGGCTGTTGCTGGCCAGCACAGTCATGGGATGTTGGGTTTTCTGCAGCAGTGCCCAGCATCCCTTCACCAGGCAACAGCCAATTCCTGGATCATAACTAGGGCAATATGAGTTTTTTTTGTTTTTGAATCCTCACCTGGGGATATGTGTGTTGATTTTAGAAAGAGGGGAGAGAGAGAGAGAGAGAGAGAGAGAGAGAGAGAGAGAGAGAGAGAGAGAGAGAGAGAGAAAGGAGGGAGGGAGGGAAGCAGATCAGTTGCCTCCCATATGCACAGTGCCCTGATCGGGAATCAAACTTACAGTCTTTCGGGATAGGGGACTATACTCCAACCAATTGAGCCACACTGGCCAGGGATAGGGCACTGTGTTCTTAAACTCAACAGTTTCAGCAATGAGTCTTCATCCCTCCCCTTTCTGAAGCTTCCCTGGTGGGAGGGTGTAGTAGTCTCATTCTTGGAGTCATTTCTGGGATACAGCAGAGACGCTGCTTCTCCAATCCCTCAAAGGATTTTTTAAAGGACCTATATCTCCATATTAAGGCATTTTCTGCTGAAAATAAAGTGCCTTCTGTTTACTTCAACCAAGCCCGATAGAATACCTGACTGGCAATAGTAAGTACATTGTCCCTTCTACACCGCTACCAGCCCCTCCTATACCTCTGCCTTCCCTTTTCCTCTTCTTTTCATAAATGCCAAGTGTAGTATAGTCTGGTGCTTTCATCCTTGGTCTTTCAAGGCCTTGTAGCTGTTCCTTGGGTCTCTAGAAAGAAACTTTTAAAAAAGTTTTTATTGATTGAGAGGAAGGTAGAGCGAGAGCAAGCGAGGGAGCGAGAGGGAAATATCAATTTGTTGTTCCACTTATTTATTCATTCATTGGTTGATTTTTGTATGTGTCCTGTCTGGGACCGAACCTACATTCTTGGCATACTGGAATGATGCTCTAGCAATTGAGCTACCTGACCAGGTCAGAAATAAAAAAACAACAACAACACATAATTATTATTTATTTATTTTTAAAATATGTTTTTAATGATTTTTAGAGAGAGTAAGGGAGAGGGAGAGAGAAACATCCATGAAAGAGAAAGATCCGTCATTTCCCTCCTGCACGCCCCTATTGGGGATCAAGCTTGAAACCTAGCCATGCACCATGACCGGGAATCAAATCAGTGACCTCTGTGTGCAAGGGACCATCCTCAACAAACTGAGCCACTGTCTGGGCCAGGGTCAGAAACTTAAAAAAAAAAATCCTATCTTATAATAGACAAACATGGTAATTAACCGTACTTCCAACATGTTTTCCATTGGCTAATCAGGGTGATACGCAAATAAACTGCCAACCAAGATGGCAGCCGGTAGCCAGGCAGCTGAAGTGAACAGGAGGCTTGCTTGCTCCAGTGATGGAGGAAGCCAAGGTTCCCCGCCTGCCGCTGCTGGCCTCTGAGCTGCACTCTAAGAAACAATGTTGCAATTATAGAAGCTAAACAAACCTTAGATACCTGCTTTCAGCCAGCCGGGCCTCAGAGCTGGAGTTGCAACAGTGTTTCAATTATAGAAGCCAAACAAACCCAGATGCCTGCTTTAAGCAGCTGAGGTCTCAGAGTTGGAGCCGAGCCTCAGAGCTAAAGCCAGCTCTCAGCTCCAGTGACAGCCATAGAAGGTAAATAAATCCCAGAATAAAAAAAAAAGAAAAAAAGGAGAGGTTGGAAGCTTCAGTCGCCCACCAGCCTGAAAGTGGCCCTCAGCCCCTCACCCAGACTGGCCAGGCATCCCAGTGGGGATCCCCACCCTGAAGGGGGTGTGACCAGCTGCAAACAGCCATCATCTCCTCATCCAGGGCTGCCAGGCACCCAAGTGGGACCCCCACCTTGATCCGGGACACCCTTCAGGGCAAACCAGCCAGCCCCCACCCATGCACCAGGCCTCTATCCTATATAGTAAAAAGGTAATATGCAAACTGACCCTAACAGCAGAGGACTGGGAATGACTGGTCACTATGACACATACTGACCGCCAGGGGGCAGACGCTCAATGCAGGAGCTGCCCTCTGGTGGTCAGGGCGCTCTCACATGGGAGGAGCTCTGCTCAGCCACAAGCCAGGCTGATGGCTGTCAGTACAGCGGTGGTGGTGGGAGCCTCTCCCGCAGTGCTAAGGATGTCCGACTGCAGTTTAGGCCTGCTCCCCGCTGGCAAGTGGACATCCCCCAAGGGCTGCCAGGCTGCCATCTTAGGCCCAATCCCCTGGGGAGCGGGCCTAAGCTAGCAGGTGGTCATCCCCTGAGTGGTCCCAGACTGCGAGAGGGCACAGGCCGGGCTGAGGGATCCTCCCTCCCCACTGAGTGCACAAATTTTTGTGCACCGGGCCTCTAGTGAAATTATATATATGTGTGTGTGTGTGTGTGTGTGTGTGCGTATATATATATATATATATATATATATATATATATAGTTGATTTTTTACAGAGAGGAAGGGAGAGAGATAGAGAGTTAGAAACATCGATAAGAGAGAAACATCGATCAGCTGCTTCCTGCACAACCCCTACTGGGGATGTGCCTGCAACCAAGGTACATGCCCTTGACCAGAATCTAACCTGGGACCTTTCAGACTGTAGGCCGATGCTCTACCCACTGAGCCAAACTGGTTAGGGTGGGTCAGAAACTTTTGATTATTATTTCACAAGACAGTGGAGGGTAGAAAGAGGAAGGAGCAGCTAGGCTCCAGGTGGGTGAGGATTTTCTCTAAGGTCAAAGATTCTATCTACCATTTCACTCAGTGTCTCATTTTCTTACCAATCAAGATGCCACTGGTTTATTTTGTCAAGAAAAGTCCAAACCTGTAGAGAATTTTTATAAGCATTTATTTGAGCCAAACTGACAACATATGCTGGGAGCAAGATAAAAAAAAAATGCTTCCCAAAATGACAGCTTTTCAACTTCTTTTGTATATTTAACATTAACTATGGAATTGTAACAAAGATTATATTGAAGTAGGAAAAAGCAAGGCAGGGATTGGATGACAGGAAGTTGACAAGATTACATATTCTCTTGAGGGTGGTTATGGTTTTATTTCAAAGGTGTGTTAACCTAGATGCACAGAGGCAATGGACAGGGCTTTCTTAAGGCAAAGATAAACCTTTACTAAAAAGTTATATGCCTGGGTGTGACTACCCACCATGACCTTCCCAGTTAGGAATTTATGATCAGATCACCCTCTGAGGTTACTTTCCATAGGGCTCATTTTTACATCCACAATTTTTACATGCTGGAGGGATTGGATCTGTGATTAGGAGCAATGGCAGGTTTTTGTTTTTGTTTTCTTCCTTAGACTTAGTGCTGGGCTCTAAGTTGCCTCAGAGACAATTTCTGCTTTGGCTTATTGAGCATCATCAACGGGAAAGTGACAGTGCTGTCAGTGTATGAATTATGAACCTAAAGATCATTTTGTACATTTCCACATAACTCATATAACATTAGGAATGTGGGTAAAAAATGGGGTTCTCTAGAAAGTAACATCACAGGGTGATCTAATCATAAATTCCTAACTGGGCAGGTCACGGTGGCTAGTCATGCTCAGGGATATAACTCCTCTAGTAAAAAGCTTATCTTTGTCTTAAGCAAGCCCTGGCCATTGTTCCTTTGTATCTAGGTTCACACACCTTTGAAATGCCTCTTTGCATATCCTTCCTTCTAAAGCAATGGTTCTCAACCTGTGGGTCGCGACCCCTTTGGCAGTCGAACGACCCTTTCACAGGGGTCACCTAAGACCATCCTGCATATCATATATTTACATTACGATTCATAACAGTAGCAACATTACAGTTATGAAGTAGCAACAAAAATAATTTTATGGTTGGGTCACAATATGAGGAACTATATTTAAAGGGTCAGAAGGTTGAGAACCACTGTTTTAAAGCATGACCACCCTCAAGAGAGCACATAATCTTAACTATCCTGTAATCAGACCCCCCACACATGATGTGTTCAACATAATAGATATATATATATAGAGAGAGAGAGAGAGGGAGAGGGAGAGAGAGAAACATCACTGATGAGAGAGAGGCATTGATCTGCTGCCTCCTGCATGTCCCCTCACTGGGATCAAGCTCGCAAGCAACTGCAACCTAAACCCAGGTATGTGCCCTCACCAGGAATCAAACCTTGACCTCCTGGTTCATAGTTTGATGCTCAACCAATGAGTCACGCCAGACAGAAAGCACATAATCTTAACCTGTAATCGGATTCCTGCCTTGCTTTCTCCCACCTTCCTATAATCTTCCTTATAGTTCCCTCCTTAATGTCAAATGTATAAAAGAAATTAATTTTCCCCAGCATTTGAAAGATCTTGCTCCCCAGTATATGCTGTCAGTTTGGCTCAAATAAATTCTTGTAAAATTGATAGGAACAAAGTGCACTTTTCTCTCATGAACACAATTGAAAATTTTCTCTTTTTTTTTAAACCCTCCCTCGAGGATGTGTTTCTTTTCTTTTCTTTCTTTCTTTCTTTCTTTTTTTTTTTTACAAACAGTAAGAAACACTTTATTATTAAGGAAGATCAAATCAATCTGGTTCTGAGTATCTGGGATTCAGGCCCACGGCTCTAACCTCACCCTTGTCCTCCTATACACACACACTGTCACCTGTCTCCGCCTGTACACAAACCCGGCCTCACTGAGACATAAGGGAAGGGAGTCCACATGCACTTTCTGACCAGCACTGGGAGGCCATTGTCACCGCCTTCGTTCAGGTTGACATCCTGGTTCCCGAAATTTTAGCAAAAGCATTTGATGGCTCAGGAAGGCCCCAAACCATAATGAAAGCATGTGCCCTAAAATAACCTGAATCCGAATGAGAATTCCCTGGTGAAGTGCCCACTGGGCCCTTCCAGGGCCACTGCACAGAAAGCGAGGTTGTTACCGCCCACGGC
This sequence comes from Myotis myotis, assembly GCF_014108235.1. Taxonomy (NCBI): domain Eukaryota; kingdom Metazoa; phylum Chordata; class Mammalia; order Chiroptera; family Vespertilionidae; genus Myotis; species Myotis myotis. Next base: position 191,711,285 of record NW_023416335.1, read on the forward strand.
TCTGGGCAACTCTGTGCAGCGGGTGTTTGAGGACCTTCCCCTTGGCTTTACCCCATACAAACGTTCCCCTTCCTGACTCCTCGGGGCTTAGATCTGGATATCTACAATTTGATAGGGCATTTAGGTGACTGAAGGTTTGGACGGGAGACAGGAAAACATAATTAACCGCTTGTGTTCTAAGAGAAGCCAATCCCGAGTTTGGGTTCCCTTTAGAGGTACATGTCTGTCAGCGGGGCACTGCTCAGGTGCTCAGGAACCCACAGGTCTTCCTCACGCCGGCCTCCCGCACCCACTTGTTCCCACCTCCGGACTCACCAGCAGCAGATGGCTCTTCTCCGTTCTGAAACGCCAAAAGGGAAAGCCGAAACTCCCACAAGGGTCTCTCTACACAGCGTGGCACAGGACTCAGGATGTGTTTCTTCCTGATGAGAGAGAGAGAGAGATACAGAGAGAGATACAGAGAGAGAAACATTGATTCTTTATGTGCCTGCACTGGGGATGGAACCTGAAACCTAGATATGTGCCCTGACAAAGTGCACTTTTCTCTCATGAACACAATTTAAAATTTTGCAAGCAGTAAGAAACACTTTATTTTAACTTTACAACATATAAGTAGCTCGGGTCAAATCTGTGCTTTCTGGCAGCTGGGCATGTCTTCGCCCTTGCAGGCACCTGCCTTCCTTCACATTGCACTGTTCCTTGGGTGGCTCTGGCCCTGGGGCCCAGTGGTTAGGAGTTGGAGAGAGGGCCAGGCAGCCCAGTTCCATCTCCTCATGTAGTGGCCTGTGCCTGCCATCTGCTGGGGTTGCGGCTGGTGCGGAAGGACCGCTCCTCAGGGGTGAGGCCAGCAAAGAAGGGGTGCAGCAGGGCCTCCGCCAGTGTGATGCGCTGGGCAGGGTCAAACTCTAACATCCTCCTCATCAGGTCAAACAGCTGCACGTGCTCCGGGGAGTCTTGGAGCATGTAACTCTCCAGAGGTTTGTAGTTCTCCATCACATACTGGCCATCAGAGCTGTTCTCATCCCAAACCAGGGCCCCTTTGTAAAAATATTTCTGCTTCCTGGTACGGTGGATCATGTGTGATGGGATGGGCCCTAGGGTCTTCTCCATCATCACCAAATGCTCTGGGTCTTCGTGGGTCTGGAAAAGTGGCAAGCCCCGGTAGTACTCGAAGAGAATGCAGCCAATGCTCCAGACGTCACAGGGCTGTGCCCAGCCCAGCTCTAGGATCACCTCAGGTGGGCGGTAATAACGAGTGGCCACAATGGTTGTGTGATGCCCATGGTCAAAGGTAGCAGCGCCGAAGTCAGCAACTCGGATGCTGGAGTCCTTCACTGACCTCTCCTCACAGCCCGTGTGCTCATTGTAGATCGTTTCGAACTCAGAATTGACAAACAGGATGTTCTCTGGCTTCAAGTCTGTGTGGGTCAGTCGGTTCTCATGTAGGAATCTCAGGGCGTGGCAGAGCTGGTGGGCCATGTGCCGGACATGTGGTAGGGGGTAAGGCTGGAAATGATTCTCCTTCAGGAACTCAAAGGTGTTCTTGCCCAGGAGCTCAAAGGCGATGCACATGTGGCCGTGGAAGTTAAACCAGTCGTACATCAAGACGCACAAGAACTGGTTCTCTTTGTCCTTTTCCTTGATTTTTTGGAGAACATTGATTTCTAGTCGGGCAGCCTTCCGGTACTTGTCCACGTTGCGAATGATCTTCAGGGCAACCTGAGACTTCCCTCTGGCATGGTCCAAGCACTCCACCACCTTGCCAAAGGTGCCTTTGCCCAGGTCCCCCACAATCTCATATCGCTCTTGGAGCCAATCGCCCACCCGGCACAACAGGTGGCCCTCCTTGTCATCTTCCACGCTCCGGCTGCTGCACGTACTGCTCTGTTGGCTGCTCGAGGAGGCACTGCTACCAGACCTGGGGCGGCGTCTGTGGCAGTGGCAATGGCAATGGTGGGCATGTTTGCGAGTCCGGTACGGCTCTCTATCCCGGGACCGTGGTCGGTGATGGGAACGTGAAGACCCATAGTAGCCCTCTCCAAATGATGGGCTCCGCTCCTCACATCGGTATGTGGCGCTGTCACGGCGCTCCAGGTACCGCCTCTGGTAGGGTAAGCGGTCATGGCTTCTGGACCGAGATCTCCAGGGTGCAGGCTCCCATGGAGATGGGTAGCGCAGTCTCCCTTCGTGCTCCCGACTGTAAGGCCTCCTTCTCTTCCATCGGTAGCTCAGGTACGGGTGTGGCTCGGGGGAGCGGTATCGCTGACAGTGATGCATCGTCTCCCAGGCTCTGGCGGCGGCGACTAGCAACCGCCTGCGTTTTAAATATGCCCTACCCCAGTCTGGATTCCCTTCCGAGGTATGTGTCTCTCTGGCGGGCACAGAGCAGGCCCTCAGGAACACACAGGTCTTCCCTCACTCTGGCCTCGCGAACCCACTCGGTCCCATCTCTGGACTCACCAGGAGCAGACGTCTCTTGTCTGGTTCGTAGCGCCGAAAGCGAAAGGAGAACCTCCCTCAAAGCTCTCCCAGCCTAGAACAGTCTGGCACGGGACTGTGGGAGCCGTGACCTGACCCTGGTATATATACACCATTACCAGGACCGAGTTATTAACCACGCCCACCTACGTCCAGTGGCTCCGCCCCCAGGGGGGAGGGATGAACCAGAGTAAGAGGATTTTCAGTGCTTTCCTGAAGCCAGAGAGGATTAAGTGTTAATAAGCATGATCTAATTCGCCCCTGGTATTCTCTCTTGATCCTGCCACCATTTATATATTTACTTATTTTTTTGAATTCTTTATTAGTTAAGGTATTACAAATGTGTCCTCATCCCTCCCATTAAACCCCCATCCTACCCCCCCACCCCCACTCATTTTTTAAAAACACATTTCTGCCGAAGCCGGTTTGGCTCAGTGGATAGAGCGTCGGCCTGCGGACTGAAAGGTCCCGGGTTCGATTCCGGACAAGGGCATGTGCCTGGGTTGGGGGCATATCCCCAGTGGGAGATGTGCAGGAGGCAGCTGATCTATGTTTCTCTCTCATCGATGTTTCTAACTCTCTATCTCTCTCCCTTCCTCTCTGTAAAAAATCAATAAAATATATTTAAAAAAAAAACACATTCCTATTGATTTCAGAGAGGTAGGCAGAAGGAGAGAGAGACATAGAAACATCAATGATGAGAAAGAATCATTGATTTGCTGCCTCCTGCATACCCCCCATGGGGGATGGAGCCCACAGCCCTGATGCTGGCCCTGACGGGAATCCAACCAGTGACCTCTTGGTTCATAGGTCTGCACTTAACCACTGAGCCATGCTGGCGGGGCATTTATTTTCTTTTAAATCTCTAGGGTTGAGCCCTATCCGGTTTGGTTCAGTGAATAGAACCTCAGCCTGCAGACCTAAGGGTTGGGGTTCCATTGCAGTCAAGGGCACCTAGCTTGGTACTTAAAGTGATTAACTACCCGCCTGACATTTAGTTAAGGGGTTTTATTCCCTCCCTGACATCAGGGAACAATCCCTACCTGGAGAAACAACCTTTCTCAGAGAGGTGACCTTGGTTAAAACACATAGCGCCAAGAAGGTGCGCAAACATATTAAGAACAGTATGTCATAGACGCCAGGTCCCTTGAAACATATGCAGTGCAGATGTTTCTTCCCTGCAGTGACTGTGTCAAGTAGCAAGGATGGACCGGCTTCCGGCAATCTCCTTGTGAATATTGCCATGTATCCCCAGTCCGTGGCTAAAGCTGTTAAATAACTAAATACTGGCCTGGTCTCCATTAGGGACTGGGTGACTTTGGACCACCTGCTAATACTGTGTGTGGGTGGCTCTCTCGAGGCCGATTAAGGAAGATCCAATCAATCTGGTTCTGAGTATCTGGGATTCAGGCCCACGGCTCTAACCTCACCCCTGTCCTCCTTTACACACACATTCTCACCTGTCTCCGCCTGTACACATACCCGGCCTCACTGAGACATAAGGGAAGGGAGTCCACATGCACTTTCTGACCAGCACTGGGAGGCAATTGTCAGCCGCTTTGTTCAGGTTGACATCCTGGTTCCCGAAAGTTTAGCAAAAGCATTTGATGGCTCAGGAAGGCCCCAAACCATAATGAAAGCATGTGCCCTAAAATAACCTGAATCCGAATGAGAATTCCCTGGTGAAGTGCCCACTGGGCCCTTCCAGGGCCACTGCACAGAAAGCGAGGTTGTTACCGCCCACGGCTCTGGGCAACTCTGTGCAGCGGGTGTTTGAGGACCTTCCCCTTGGCTTTACCCCATACAAACGTTCCCCTTCCTGACTCCTCGGGGCTTAGATCTGGATATCTACAATTTGATAGGGCATTTAGGTGACTGAAGGTTTGGACGGGAGACAGGAAAACATAATTAACCGCTTGTGTTCTAAGAGAAGCCAATCCCGAGTTTGGGTTCCCTTTAGAGGTACATGTCTGTCAGCGGGGCACTGCTCAGGTGCTCAGGAACCCACAGGTCTTCCTCACGCCGGCCTCCCGCACCCACTTGTTCCCACCTCCGGACTCACCAGCAGCAGATGGCTCTTCTCCGTTCTGAAACGCCAAAAGGGAAAGCCGAAACTCCCACAAGGGTCTCTCTACACAGCGTGGCACAGGACTCAGGATGTGTTTCTTCCTGATGAGAGAGAGAGAGAGATACAGAGAGAGATACAGAGAGAGAAACATTGATTCTTTATGTGCCTGCACTGGGGATGGAACCTGAAACCTAGATATGTGCCCTGACAAAGTGCACTTTTCTCTCATGAACACAATTTAAAATTTTGCAAGCAGTAAGAAACACTTTATTTTAACTTTACAACATATAAGTAGCTCGGGTCAAATCTGTGCTTTCTGGCAGCTGGGCATGTCTTCGCCCTTGCAGGCACCTGCCTTCCTTCACATTGCACTGTTCCTTGGGTGGCTCTGGCCCTGGGGCCCAGCGGTTAGGAGTTGGAGAGAGAGGGCCAGGCAGCCCAGTTCCATCTCCTCATGTAGTGGCCTGTGCCTGCCATCTGCTGGGGTTGCGGCTGGTGCGGAAGGACCGCTCCTCAGGGGCGAGGCCAGCAAAGAAGGGGTGCAGCAGGGCCTCCGCCAGTGTGATGCGCTGGGCAGGGTCAAACTCTAACATCCTCCTCATCAGGTCAAACAGCTGCACGTGCTCTAGGGAGTCTTGGAGCATGTAACTCTCCAGAGGTTTGTAGTTCTCCATCACATACTGGCCATCAGAGCTGTTCTCATCCCAAACCAGGGCCCCTTTGTAAAAATATTTCTGCTTCCTGGTACGGTGGATCATGTGTGATGGGATGGGCCCTAGGGTCTTCTCCATCATCACCAAATGCTCTGGGTCTTCGTGGGTCTGGAAAAGTGGCAAGCCCCGGTAGTACTCGAAGAGAATGCAGCCAATGCTCCAGACGTCACAGGGCTGTGCCCAGCCCAGCTCTAGGATCACCTCAGGTGGGCGGTAATAACGAGTGGCCACAATGGTTGTGTGATGCCCATGGTCAAAGGTAGCAGCGCCGAAGTCAGCAACTCGGATGCTGGAGTCCTTCACTGACCTCTCCTCACAGCCCGTGTGCTCATTGTAGATCGTTTCGAACTCAGAATTGACAAACAGGATGTTCTCTGGCTTCAAGTCTGTGTGGGTCAGTCGGTTCTCATGTAGGAATCTCAGGGCGTGGCAGAGCTGGTGGGCCATGTGCCGGACATGTGGTAGGGGGTAAGGCTGGAAATGATTCTCCTTCAGGAACTCAAAGGTGTTCTTGCCCAGGAGCTCAAAGGCGATGCACATGTGGCCGTGGAAGTTAAACCAGTCGTACATCAAGACGCACAAGAACTGGTTCTCTTTGTCCTTTTCCTTGATTTTTTGGAGAACATTGATTTCTAGTCGGGCAGCCTTCCGGTACTTGTCCACGTTGCGAATGATCTTCAGGGCAACCTGAGACTTCCCTCTGGCATGGTCCAAGCACTCCACCACCTTGCCAAAGGTGCCTTTGCCCAGGTCCCCCACAATCTCATATCGCTCTTGGAGCCAATCGCCCACCCGGCACAACAGGTGGCCCTCCTTGTCATCTTCCACGCTCCGGCTGCTGCACGTACTGCTCTGTTGGCTGCTCGAGGAGGCACTGCTACCAGACCTGGGGCGGCGTCTGTGGCAGTGGCAATGGCAATGGTGGGCATGTTTGCGAGTCCGGTACGGCTCTCTATCCCGGGACCGTGGTCGGTGATGGGAACGTGAAGACCCATAGTAGCCCTCTCCAAATGATGGGCTCCGCTCCTCACATCGGTATGTGGCGCTGTCACGGCGCTCCAGGTACCGCCTCTGGTAGGGTAAGCGGTCATGGCTTCTGGACCGAGATCTCCAGGGTGCAGGCTCCCATGGAGATGGGTAGCGCAGTCTCCCTTCGTGCTCCCGACTGTAAGGCCTCCTTCTCTTCCATCGGTAGCTCAGGTACGGGTGTGGCTCGGGGGAGCGGTATCGCTGACAGTGATGCATCGTCTCCCAGGCTCTGGCGGCGGCGACTAGCAACCGCCTGCGTTTTAAATATGCCCTACCCCAGTCTGGATTCCCTTCCGAGGTATGTGTCTCTCTGGCGGGCACAGAGCAGGCCCTCAGGAACACACAGGTCTTCCCTCACTCTGGCCTCGCGAACCCACTCGGTCCCATCTCTGGACTCACCAGGAGCAGACGTCTCTTGTCTGGTTCGTAGCGCCGAAAGCGAAAGGAGAACCTCCCTCAAAGCTCTCCCAGCCTAGAACAGTCTGGCACGGGACTGTGGGAGCCGTGACCTGACCCTGGTATATATACACCATTACCAGGACCGAGTTATTAACCACGCCCACCTACGTCCAGTGGCTCCGCCCCCAGGGGGGAGGGATGAACCAGAGTAAGAGGATTTTCAGTGCTTTCCTGAAGCCAGAGAGGATTAAGTGTTAATAAGCATGATCTAATTCGCCCCTGGTATTCTCTCTTGATCCTGCCACCATTTATATATTTACTTATTTTTTTGAATTCTTTATTAGTTAAGGTATTACAAATGTGTCCTCATCCCTCCCATTAAACCCCCATCCTACCCCCCCACCCCCACTCATTTTTTAAAAACACATTTCTGCCGAAGCCGGTTTGGCTCAGTGGATAGAGCGTCGGCCTGCGGACTGAAAGGTCCCGGGTTCGATTCCGGACAAGGGCATGTGCCTGGGTTGGGGGCATATCCCAGTGGGAGATGTGCAGGAGGCAGCTGATCTATGTTTCTCTCTCATCGATGTTTCTAACTCTCTATCTCTCTCCCTTCCTCTCTGTAAAAAATCAATAAAATATATTTAAAAAAAAAACACATTCCTATTGATTTCAGAGAGGTAGGCAGAAGGAGAGAGAGACATAGAAACATCAATGATGAGAAAGAATCATTGATTTGCTGCCTCCTGCATACCCCCCATGGGGGATGGAGCCCACAGCCCTGATGCTGGCCCTGACGGGAATCCAACCAGTGACCTCTTGGTTCATAGGTCTGCACTTAACCACTGAGCCATGCTGGCGGGGCATTTATTTTCTTTTAAATCTCTAGGGTTGAGCCCTATCCGGTTTGGTTCAGTGAATAGAACCTCAGCCTGCAGACCTAAGGGTTTGGGTTCCATTGCAGTCAAGGGCACCTAGCTTGGTACTTAAAGTGATTAACTACCCGCCTGACATTTAGTTAAGGGGTTTTATTCCCTCCCTGACATCAGGGAACAATCCCTACCTGGAGAAACAACCTTTCTCAGAGAGGTGACCTTGGTTAAAACACATAGCGCCAAGAAGGTGAGCAAACATATTAAGAACAGTATGTCATAGACGCCAGGTCCCTTGAAACATATGCAGTGCAGATGTTTCTTCCCTGCAGTGACTGTGTCAAGTAGCAAGGATGGACCGGCTTCCGGCAATCTCCTTGTGAATATTGCCATGTATCCCCAGTCCGTGGCTAAAGCTGTTAAATAACTAAATACTGGCCTGGTCTCCATTAGGGACTGGGTGACTTTGGACCACCTGCTAATACTGTGTGTGGGTGGCTCTCTCGAGGCCGATTAAGGAAGATCCAATCAATCTGGTTCTGAGTATCTGGGATTCAGGCCCACGGCTCTAACCTCACCCCTGTCCTCCTTTACACACACATTCTCACCTGTCTCCGCCTGTACACATACCCGGCCTCACTGAGACATAAGGGAAGGGAGTCCACATGCACTTTCTGACCAGCACTGGGAGGCAATTGTCAGCCGCTTTGTTCAGGTTGACATCCTGGTTCCCGAAAGTTTAGCAAAAGCATTTGATGGCTCAGGAAGGCCCCAAACCATAATGAAAGCATGTGCCCTAAAATAACCTGAATCCGAATGAGAATTCCCTGGTGAAGTGCCCACTGGGCCCTTCCAGGGCCACTGCACAGAAAGCGAGGTTGTTACCGCCCACGGCTCTGGGCAACTCTGTGCAGCGGGTGTTTGAGGACCTTCCCCTTGGCTTTACCCCATACAAACGTTCCCCTTCCTGACTCCTCGGGGCTTAGATCTGGATATCTACAATTTGATAGGGCATTTAGGTGACTGAAGGTTTGGACGGGAGACAGGAAAACATAATTAACCGCTTGTGTTCTAAGAGAAGCCAATCCCGAGTTTGGGTTCCCTTTAGAGGTACATGTCTGTCAGCGGGGCACTGCTCAGGTGCTCAGGAACCCACAGGTCTTCCTCACGCCGGCCTCCCGCACCCACTTGTTCCCACCTCCGGACTCACCAGCAGCAGATGGCTCTTCTCCGTTCTGAAACGCCAAAAGGGAAAGCCGAAACTCCCACAAGGGTCTCTCTACACAGCGTGGCACAGGACTCAGGATGTGTTTCTTCCTGATGAGAGAGAGAGAGAGATACAGAGAGAGATACAGAGAGAGAAACATTGATTCTTTATGTGCCTGCACTGGGGATGGAACCTGAAACCTAGATATGTGCCCTGACAAAGTGCACTTTTCTCTCATGAACACAATTTAAAATTTCGCAAGCAGTAAGAAACACTTTATTTTAACTTTACAACATATAAGTAGCTCGGGTCAAATCTGTGCTTTCTGGCAGCTGGGCATGTCTTCGCCCTTGCAGGCACCTGCCTTCCTTCACATTGCACTGTTCCTTGGGTGGCTCTGGCCCTGGGGCCCAGCGGTTAGGAGTTGGAGAGAGAGGGCCAGGCAGCCCAGTTCCATCTCCTCATGTAGTGGCCTGTGCCTGCCATCTGCTGGGGTTGCGGCTGGTGCGGAAGGACCGCTCCTCAGGGGCGAGGCCAGCAAAGAAGGGGTGCAGCAGGGCCTCCGCCAGTGTGATGCGCTGGGCAGGGTCAAACTCTAACATCCTCCTCATCAGGTCAAACAGCTGCACGTGCTCTAGGGAGTCTTGGAGCATGTAACTCTCCAGAGGTTTGTAGTTCTCCATCACATACTGGCCATCAGAGCTGTTCTCATCCCAAACCAGGGCCCCTTTGTAAAAATATTTCTGCTTCCTGGTACGGTGGATCATGTGTGATGGGATGGGCCCTAGGGTCTTCTCCATCATCACCAAATGCTCTGGGTCTTCGTGGGTCTGGAAAAGTGGCAAGCCCCGGTAGTACTCGAAGAGAATGCAGCCAATGCTCCAGACGTCACAGGGCTGTGCCCAGCCCAGCTCTAGGATCACCTCAGGTGGGCGGTAATAACGAGTGGCCACAATGGTTGTGTGATGCCCATGGTCAAAGGTAGCAGCGCCGAAGTCAGCAACTCGGATGCTGGAGTCCTTCACTGACCTCTCCTCACAGCCCGTGTGCTCATTGTAGATCGTTTCGAACTCAGAATTGACAAACAGGATGTTCTCTGGCTTCAAGTCTGTGTGGGTCAGTCGGTTCTCATGTAGGAATCTCAGGGCGTGGCAGAGCTGGTGGGCCATGTGCCGGACATGTGGTAGGGGGTAAGGCTGGAAATGATTCTCCTTCAGGAACTCAAAGGTGTTCTTGCCCAGGAGCTCAAAGGCGATGCACATGTGGCCGTGGAAGTTAAACCAGTCGTACATCAAGACGCACAAGAACTGGTTCTCTTTGTCCTTTTCCTTGATTTTTTGGAGAACATTGATTTCTAGTCGGGCAGCCTTCCGGTACTTGTCCACGTTGCGAATGATCTTCAGGGCAACCTGAGACTTCCCTCTGGCATGGTCCAAGCACTCCACCACCTTGCCAAAGGTGCCTTTGCCCAGGTCCCCCACAATCTCATATCGCTCTTGGAGCCAATCGCCCACCCGGCACAACAGGTGGCCCTCCTTGTCATCTTCCACGCTCCGGCTGCTGCACGTACTGCTCTGTTGGCTGCTCGAGGAGGCACTGCTACCAGACCTGGGGCGGCGTCTGTGGCAGTGGCAATGGCAATGGTGGGCATGTTTGCGAGTCCGGTACGGCTCTCTATCCCGGGACCGTGGTCGGTGATGGGAACGTGAAGACCCATAGTAGCCCTCTCCAAATGATGGGCTCCGCTCCTCACATCGGTATGTGGCGCTGTCACGGCGCTCCAGGTACCGCCTCTGGTAGGGTAAGCGGTCATGGCTTCTGGACCGAGATCTCCAGGGTGCAGGCTCCCATGGAGATGGGTAGCGCAGTCTCCCTTCGTGCTCCCGACTGTAAGGCCTCCTTCTCTTCCATCGGTAGCTCAGGTACGGGTGTGGCTCGGGGGAGCGGTATCGCTGACAGTGATGCATCGTCTCCCAGGCTCTGGCGGCGGCGACTAGCAACCGCCTGCGTTTTAAATATGCCCTACCCCAGTCTGGATTCCCTTCCGAGGTATGTGTCTCTCTGGCGGGCACAGAGCAGGCCCTCAGGAACACACAGGTCTTCCCTCACTCTGGCCTCGCGAACCCACTCGGTCCCATCTCTGGACTCACCAGGAGCAGACGTCTCTTGTCTGGTTCGTAGCGCCGAAAGCGAAAGGAGAACCTCCCTCAAAGCTCTCCCAGCCTAGAACAGTCTGGCACGGGACTGTGGGAGCCGTGACCTGACCCTGGTATATATACACCATTACCAGGACCGAGTTATTAACCACGCCCACCTACGTCCAGTGGCTCCGCCCCCAGGGGGGAGGGATGAACCAGAGTAAGAGGATTTTCAGTGCTTTCCTGAAGCCAGAGAGGATTAAGTGTTAATAAGCATGATCTAATTCGCCCCTGGTATTCTCTCTTGATCCTGCCACCATTTATATATTTACTTATTTTTTGAATTCTTTATTAGTTAAGGTATTACAAATGTGTCCTCATCCCTCCCATTAAACCCCCATCCTACCCCCCACCCCCACTCATTTTTAAAAACACATTTCTGCCGAAGCCGGTTTGGCTCAGTGGATAGAGCGTCGGCCTGCGGACTGAAAGGTCCCGGGTTCGATTCCGGACAAGGGCATGTGCCTGGGTTGGGGGCATATCCCCAGTGGGAGATGTGCAGGAGGCAGCTGATCTATGTTTCTCTCTCATCGATGTTTCTAACTCTCTATCTCTCTCCCTTCCTCTCTGTAAAAAATCAATAAATATATTTAAAAAAAAACACATTTCTATTGATTTCAGAGAGGTAGGCAGAAGGAGAGAGAGACATAGAAACATCAATGATGAGAAAGAATCATTGATTTGCTGCCTCCTGCATACCCCCATGGAGGATGGAGCCCACAGCCCTGATGCTGGCCCTGACGGGAATCCAACCAGTGACCTCTTTGTTCATAGGTCTGCACTTAACCACTGAGCCATGCTGGCGGGGCATTTATTTTCTTTTAAATCTCTAGGGTTGAGCCCTATCCGGTTTGGTTCAGTGAATAGAACCTCAGCCTGCAGACCTAAGGGTTGGGGTTCCATTGCAGTCAAGGGCACCTAGCTTGGTGCAGACTCCTCCCCTTCCTGGGCCCTGGACAGGCCTGAGCGGGAGGCAACCAATGGATGTGTTTCTCTCACATCCTGGTTTCTCTAGGTCTTTCCCTCTCTCTTCGGTGCTCTAAAAGGCAATGAGATAATACCCTCAGGTGAGGATTGAAAAAAAACAAAAACATAGAGTGTTAATTTTGCTAGGCACAAACAGCAATCACTTGCTATTGAAAAGGTTAAAAAAACCTTGTTGATTGGATAAACTAATAGCCCTTAACCAGTGATAGCATTTCCAAGGCAGTTTTTTATTAAAAAATCTTTTAAGCCCTAACCGGTTTGGCTCAGTGGATAGAGCGTCGGCCTGCGGACTCAAGGGTCCCAGGTTCCATTCCCATCAAGGGCATGTATCTTGGTTGCGGGCTCATACCCAGTGGGGAGTGTGCACGAGGCAGCTGATTGATGTTTCTAACTCTCCATCCCTATCCCTTCCTCTTTGTAAAAAAATCAATAAAGTGTATTAAAAACAAAACACAACAAAAAACAAACAAACAAAAAATCCTTTAAGGCACTGATCTTAGCAGAAACCAAGTGGCTGAAATGACCTCCACAATATAAAAAAACAGTAAGGCAGTACCATGAATTTTTTCAACTCAGTTGCAAATTAACACACATTTGGAAGATTTCAATTCTTTATTACTATCATCTCCCTGTGAATGTCGCCATGTATCCCCAGTCCGTGGCTAAAGCTGTTAAATAACTAAATACTGGCCTGGTCTCCATTAGGGACTGGGTGACTTTGGACCACCTGCTAATACTGTGTGTGGGTGGCTCTCTCGAGGCCGATTAAGGAAGATCCAATCAATCTGGTTCTGAGTATCTGGGATTCAGGCCCACGGCTCTAACCTCACCCCTGTCCTCCTTTACACACACATTCTCACCTGTCTCCGCCTGTACACAAACCCGGCCTCACTGAGACATAAGGGAAGGGAGTCCACATGCACTTTCTGACCAGCACTGGGAGGCCATGTCAGCCGCTTTGTTCAGGTTGACATCCTGGTTCCCAAAAGTTTAGCAAAAGCATTTGATGGCTCAGAAGGCCCCAAACCATAATGAAAGCATGTGCCCTAAAATAACCTGAATCCGAATGAGAATTCCCTGAAGTGCCCACTGGGACCTTCCAGGGCCGCTGCACAGAAAAGCGAGGTTGTTACCGCCCACGGCTCTGGGCAACTCTGTGCAGCGGGTGTTTGAGGACCTTCCCCTTGGCTTTACCCCATACAAACGTTTCCCCTTCCTGACTCCTCGGGGTTAGATCTGGATATCTAAACTTTGATAGGGCATTTAGGTGACTGAAGGTTTGGACGGGAGACAGGAAAACATAATTAACCGCTTGTGTTCTAAGAGAAGCCAATCCCGAGTTTGGGTTCCCTTTAGAGGTACATGTCTGTCAGCGGGGCACTGCTCAGGTGCTCAGGAACCCACAGGTCTTCCTCACGCCGGCCTCCTGCACCCACTTGTTCCCGTCTCCGGACTCACCAGCAGCAGATGCTCTTCTCCGTTCTGAAACGCCAAAAGGGAAAGCCGAAACTCCCACAAGGGTCTCTCTACACAGCGTGGCACAGGACTCAGAATGTGTTTCTTCCTGATGAGGAGAGAGAGAGAGAGAGAGAGAGAGAGATACAGAGAGAGAAAACATTGATTCTTTATGTGCCTGCACTGGGGATGGAACCTGAAACCTAGATATGTGCCCTGACTGGAATCAAATTGGCAACTTATTATTTTTTGGTCTTTAAAACTCAAATTTTTATTTTATTTTTAAAATTAAATCTTTATTGTTGAAAGTATTACATATGTCCCCTTTTCCCCCCATTGACCCCTTCAACGTCCCCCCCCCCCCTCACCCCAGGCCTTCACAACCCTATTGCCTGTTTCCATGGGTTATTCATATCTGTATACAAGTTCTTTGACCACTTCCCACTTCCCTACCTTCCCCACCCTCCCTCGGAGGTTCAACAGTCTGTTCTATGCTTCTGTGTTTCTGGATTTAGTTTGTCCAGTTTATTTGTTCATTAGATTCCACATATGCGTGAGATCATGTGATACTTGTGTTTCTCTGACTGGCTATTCGCTTAGCATAATACTCTCCAGGTCCCTCCATGCTGTCTCAAAGGATATGAGATCCTTCTTTTTCACTGCTGCATAGTATTCCATGGTATAAATGTACCACAACTTTTTTATCTGCTCATCTACTGATAGGCACTTGGGATGTTTTCAGATCTTAGCTATGTAAATTGTGCTGCTATGAACATAGGGATGCATACATTCTTTTCTGATTGGTGTTTTTGGTATATTCCCAGAAGTGGGATCACTGAGTCAAATGGCAGTTCAATATTTAATTTTTGAGGACACTCCATGCTGTTTTCCATAATAGCTGCACCAGTCTGCATTCCCGCCAGCAGTGTACTAGGGTTCCCTTTTCTCCACATGCTCACCAGCATTTGTTATTTGTTGATGGTAGCCATTTGACAGGAGTGAGGGGATATCTCATTGTTGTTTTAATTTGCATCTCTCTGATGGTAGTGACTTTGAGCATTTTCTCATATGTCGCTTGGCCATCAGTATGTGCACTTTGAAGAGTGTCTATTTAGGTCTTTTGCAAACTGGCAACCTTTTGGTTGCACAGGATAATGCTCTAACCAACTGAGCCACAGTGGCCAGGACTGAAAATATTCTTAAAATCTTTCCTTGCCCTTTGGCATAAGCAACTTACACCTTATGCT